>NC_140526.1:10713678-10828678 GCF_057382185.1 Mchenga conophoros
AACAGTCACCAAATACACAAAAGGAAGCACCTACTGTGTTACAAAAATGAAAGAGACGTGTTTGCATATACCATTATTGTGTTGAAACAAGGCCTGCTTTCACCGCAAATGATGATTAACGACTAGTAGGGCAGGGAGGGTGTGTGAGTGTGTATGGCAAAGGTACTGTGCTTGTGAAGCGGTCACTCTGGGGTCAAAAGCACGTCTACATATTTGCTAAATAAGACCAGCCCCTTCACCCAGCCTGCTCCCATAAATCTGGGGTCACACATCTCTCGACTCAACATTGTATGGGATGTTTACACTTGATTACACCACATGCCTTCCTATTCCCAGTTCTTTGGTCAACTGGGCTTGATTGAGTCTGGGCTTGTTCACCGTTACTTGCAACTATATAATACATTGCTTAAACACCACCACTACTACACATAAATACATCCCCACCCCCACCATCACCCCCTATGAGATCAGTTCCCTGGATAGACTGGATTCTGCATTCACTGATTCATTAGGTTGGTCCCTTAAATACATCAAAGAGCTTCCTCGCACAGACAATAAACCAATAAAACCAATTATAACCCATATCTTCTAGGCAATGCTGATCTCTTGGGTGTCAACGTTAGATAATGAAAGAGCGTGATGACATAAGTTTTCTGAGAAAACTCACTTTCTGTCTCTTTCTAGTGTGCTTGCTCTTCCACAAATGCTGGCTCTTCTAAGCACGCGGTGCAAAATAGCACATGCCACAGTTTCCCCCTGAAATAACATGCATGTAATTTGCCCATATATCATAACCCCAGAATTTGTAGTTAAAATTAGAAGAATATAAAGTCCTTGTAAGTATAGTGAGAAGCCAGTGCAAATATAGTGGTGCCTTGCCTATCATGTGTTTCACATTAAATGTTACCAGTTAAAGTTCTTTAAATATTCATGGACCTCCCTGGCTTTTTCTTCCTCTCTCTTTTTGATGGAGTGGATGGAGGGGTTCAAGCACAGGCTACTCGGGCTGTGATAACCCCTTTAGCTGGCATGGCGGAGATGAAATGCATTTGTCAAAAGGAGAAATTGAGATTCGCTCAGTGCTGCCTATTATTGCTTTCATTCCTTTTCCTCAAAACAAGAGAGGGCAACCCAATCAGGGGAATCGGCATATGCAGATCACAGCGATAAATTTTTCATGAGCATGTTTCATCTTAAAGCAGATGAAAACGACGGGGAAAGAGGTTATTAAACAAAAGATGGAATCAACAGAGTGAAAAATGGCGTTAAAAATGAAGTTTCTAAGTGGGTGTTTTGCTTCACAAGCCATTTCAGTTTTTTGACAACTATGCATATCATACAACTTATTGTGCTGTATACTTTATGCTGGATGGGAACACTTCAGATCTCCTGTTATGCAGCTTGGTTGTATTTTTAGAATGTAATCTTAGTCTCATCTTTGCAAGTTAAAAAAATAAAAGTTTCTTTTATTGGAAACACATTGAACCAACGGTCAGCAGGTTCACTTACATATATCAATGATAAGTCATAATTATACTGTTTGTTGCTTGTGGGAATCCTGGAATTTTAATGAATGATGCTTCAGCTTCCTTAAACGCATGAGCTCTGGTCTCTGGAATGATGGTTGTGTGTGGACCAGAGCTTTTTCACATAATATTTGCAAAAATTTAATGGTTGATTTTAGGGGATTTTTTTATTTTCTTTTTTGCTTGACAAAGCACAAACTCTTATTTGACCGTATGCAATAAATATTCAAGTTTTAAGCAAAGGGTCCCAAAATCATCATGAAGCCAATTTTAACACAGCAAATATTTATTCAAACGTATCAAAATGATCTCATTAAGCAAAATTAATAATATGTTGAGAAAAGCATTCAAATTCAAGCTTCTCCGCTATAGATGTTAAAAAGAAATTACCTGAATTGAACAAAAATATGGTATCCTACGAGTCTGCGCACTAGCAGACGATGACTCTACCGTCCTTGACCTGTTGACTGACACACAAATGCACCGACTTCATTAGCAGGTCACCAGTCAGTGCCCGAACAGTCATTAGTAAATACATGAGTATTGACACACATATAAAAACCTTGCGCACATTATGTCATTGACTAGAGCAGTTTTGCCTACAAGGCTGTTACAAAATATGAGGCTGATAATAGGTTGTTCAGCCAATTACAGGTGTCCCACCTGAAACAGTCAATATCAAGCGAAACTGTGATTCATTACCAAAGTGCATGAATAAAAATGGAAATTAAAAAAAAAAAAAAAGATATATTGACCGTCATAATATGCATACTTTTACACAGCCCTAGTTTGTGTGCATAATTGCTTTAATGTGGGCTATTAAGACTAAGTGGATGTGATTTTACCGTCTGCCCTACATTCAGTATCTCTGCCATGATCAATACTTATGATTTGTAAGTCACCAGCCATCAGTAACAATGTCTGCTACTGTGTAGTTAAGTGGCTGACCTTGTGAGGAAAAGATCCTTCCTTGTTCTTGAGATTATCAAACAGAGCACCTATGCTGTGGGTATCAAGGAGAAACTTTCATATATTTAAAAGATTTAACCTACCACACATGAGCGTATATGATCACAAAATATGGTTCTGTGCAGCCAAGTATGCTAGACATAAAACAGTGTGTCTTTTGGAATAATTAATATTCTGAGATCAAATACAAAAATTAAAGAATGCAGACAGGAAGCAGAATGTAACTGTGTGTGTGTGTTTGTGAATGGGTGACTGGGGGGGGGGGGGGGGGGGGGGGTTGAGATTCTGACCGGCTTTCTGGCTTATACATTCTTTCTTAATAAGTGCTTGTTTGGAGTGCTTTTCCGCGTATGAGATTGACACAAACACACATATACAAACACACGCTTCAGATTAGACGTTGAGCCTGAGTGACTTAAACAAGAAAAGATAGCTC
Organism: Mchenga conophoros; assembly: GCF_057382185.1. Classification (NCBI taxonomy): domain Eukaryota; kingdom Metazoa; phylum Chordata; class Actinopteri; order Cichliformes; family Cichlidae; genus Mchenga; species Mchenga conophoros. The sequence continues at coordinate 10,716,610 of NC_140526.1, forward strand.
TTTGTATGGTGACAGATGGATAAGCAGAGCTATCTCGGGCTGTAATCTTGGAATAGTTTGAGACACTTTGTGTTTTGGCAACAGACGAACACGATATGTGATCTTCCCCTGAATGAATGAGCAATAGTGTTTTAAGAGAGAGGGATCTGTTTTTGATTCGTGTTGTGTCATGTTTTTACCGTAGGCGATCAGAAACCAACATCTGGCATGATCACTCCCAAATCCAAAGGAAAAAAATGTCACTGTAAGATAATACACGACTCTAAAAATCAAAAACACCACAGGTAAAGAGCTGGATTTCTTGCATATATTTCAGGTCTGTCTATCTTCTCTTTTTTCAGACTAAAATATGTCTTTTCACATTTCTGAATGTATGTCAGATCATGTTTAGGCAAGTGTAAATACTAAGCAATAAGTACTAATCAGTCATAGGTTCTGAGGGAGTTACACCAACTAGGATGTACTTGCCTGCGATCAATAAAGAAAACATCAGTGAGGAAAAATCCCCAGTCTCATTAGTATTAGCAAATCTTAACACTGGTCAATCTGCTGCTAATGAAGATATATACTCAAATCTCCTGTGTGCAACTCCTCTTGTGTCTGTCCACATATCTGCATGTGTACTTTGCAACAACACGCATGCCTGTTATTTAAAATTAACACTTGCTACTATGGATATTTAGCCATCAAACACATTATTTCTAAGTTGCGTTTAAGCTACAAAAAAGTATTTCTGTCTCCCTAATCTCTGTGTCAGGCATATATGTTATCCAGTCTGAGTTATTTGCGTATGAGCTTGTTCAGAATCTCATGTTTCCTCCCAAGCTGACACTGACCGCAGGCATTTTTTGACCAGCAGTTAGGGAAAACTTTTACTGAATTCTGTCTCCACACTCTGTATGGATGAATGAGGCGGAATCTAAAGAGAGAAGGACCAGAGGCACCTAACACAGCACAATGATCAAGTGCTGGTAGCATGAGTAGCCAGAGTACACAGAGCTATTAGTTGTGAGTGATACGGTTGAAGTTACTCCTGTGAACTTTGCAGTGACTCGACGCCTAGTACTGTTGGTGGGGGGGTTCTTGGGAGGAACCGCTTAAGTTGGGGGTGTGGGGGAGGGTGCATGGCCTAACCGTCAATATTCATCCCAGCAACCACACAACTCCCCACCTTGTTTCCAGTTGGATTCCGCTTATAAGTGCTGCCATTCTTTCCTCCATTGAGTGCAAGCTACACGTGCTTGTGACCACACTCCCTTTCTCTCCTCTCTGTCTTTCTCCCTCTAACTCCCTCTCCACCGAACCCGGTTATTAACACAAACACTGGCTGACACTTGTTTGTGCTTTTAATTGTGTCTGGATGTTATGTCTCTTGTGAACACATACATTAGCATTTCTCTGGAACAGTATAATCACTCCTTCAACCACAACGCCATGCAGAGAAAGCACAGGAAATTACCACATGCAATCATGTTTGCTGCACAAGCACATTTGGCTTCGCTCAGCTCCTGTATAGTCTGCAGAGGCCTATAACTTTGTGTTGGATTGTGAGTAAGCGATCTTCGGGATGCCATTAAATTTCACCGTGCATTCCCGAACGTAGTGCCTTTAAATGAAATAACATGAGTTTTTGTGTAGTAATGCCAATGCTGTCAAACTTTTTGAAGGCGATGGAATTAAATGCAAAATATGGATAACAATAGAAAATTAAAGATCCATTCTGCCTTGATAATTAGTCAGAATTTATTAACGGTTGGCTTCTGGTAACAAGGACAACAATCTAAGGATGTTCAGGCAGTGTCCCTTTTTTCCCCACTGGCAGCCTCCTGTATGATCATCAAAGGCTTCAACGTATCAGTGAAATGATTCTGACTGTCAGAACACATTTAGAGTTTCCTTATTTTTCCCTCGCTGATATAACACGACCCACAAAAAGAAAACCTCCCACTCTTCAGGCCTCTCCACATACTGTGAAAAAAGCAGTGGTGTGCCAAGGATTACACTGTAAAATATGCATGTCCCAATGAAATATGTATATAGCTGGGTGTCATCAATGACATGGCTTCTACAAAGACTATACTGGGTACGCAGGAATGCATGTTTCTCTGATTCTGTTCCCTTGACTTTAATGGGTGTAGAAACAAGAAAAGGCTCATCTGGGGAAATAATTAAGCCTGACACCAATGTATTTGGTGTGCATCTGAACACGTTTTACAGAGCCACTAATTTACCTTTTTTGAATAACTTCTAGAATGGCTGTAAAAAAGCATGCAATAAATGGGCTCAGTGCACCAGCCAGCATTGTTTCTAAATTAAACGCCCCAAATATCTTTAGGAAATAAGACTGTTTTCCAGCGGATGAGGACCTAATCTCCTCAGTCATGGTGGTTTGAAGGGGAATGTTTTCGAGTTTTAACAGGGTTGGTTCCAGCATTCCCACCACCACAGCAGTCTAACTGCGAAGAGGGGCTTCTCTTCTCTTCTCTTCTCTTCTCTTCTCTGTGCCAACCAGAGGGAAGGAAAGTAAAATAGGTGAGCTGTGAATTACACCCGCGAATACACTAAGGCCCGCTATCAAAAAAGTGTAAACTGCTGCAGTTGATCAAAATACATTTATTAAGATGGCAAACATATTATTTGCCTATAGAATAGACAATCTTCTAAGAAGAGCATAAAGAAAAGGGTGTTTTTGTATTCATTACAAGAACAAAGCCTAAGGCTGTAGGGCCACTGGATAATCTCCTCATGACTCAGACTCCCACAATCAACACAAAAGCATTAGACCCACAACAGTTTGACAACAGTCAAGTACAAGAGGGTGCAACCAGATGGAAGCAACGTTAGTTAGTTGCCTCTAGCTGCTTGGCTTTGGGTCTCAGGTGTCTGCTTCTCTACAGGTATGTGTTACCATAATAGAGTAGTTAAGAGGGCCTCTTGTCAAGGGCCCTTCCCTCCTGTCTCGGCACACTGACTCCAGTGTGAACAGGGATGCCTGGACAATTTAGCATAGTCTTGTTAGAGTGAGTATTGCACAATGGAAACTGTCATGCGGCTTGTAATGTGTAATTGAACTTGGAGCCATTTTGCTTGAGAATAGTTAGACTCAGCTCGATTAGATTTCACTTGGAAAAGCCGACAGAGATCCTGCACACTGTTTGCTCAAAGGCTCAATTTTTTTGAGCAGGCCGTAAAGGCTGAGAAGCACTTCTTGGAGCGGCTTTTCCCAAATGGCTACATGTCCAGTGCAGTTGCGCCTTCCTCTTATGTCCTCAAAACCACAATCTACCCCCGCCCTCCAACCCCTACATTGCTTTCTCGCAATTCACCCCACCCTCGCTGGGACTGTTTTGTCCTCTGGAACTTTCATTATGTGAAAAGGATAAAAATACAGCGCACTGTGAATTTATGGTTTTGTCAGATTTGCCATTAAAAATATGAACTTTTTCAAACATTTGCTCAGAAACCAGAGTAAGAAAACAGGCCGACCATTGAGTTTATACAGAGTCACCGCAACAGCCTATAGTCGTCCTTATAGTTTCTTCGTATTAAGGCAGACACCTCAGGATCTCTACACACTCATACACCAACTGCATGAGTGCATATTCAAATAAACATTAAAACCCTACAATATTTAATAAAGTTAATAAAGATCCATGAGTGCATAAGCATTCACTAGCAGATGGAACCATGCACATATCTGTACTCCCACACACACACACACAGATACCACACACAAATACACAGTTACTGTAATCCATTACATCCTCTTGGATGTGTTATACTTGTTTATTGACTTTGCCAATTTTAAAGGACAGTCCGTATATCTTATCCCCTTACAGTATAAACCTTTCCTACCGATCCCAACCTCAGACACTGATGACACATCCCTTTAAACACCCCTTTCTGTTGCATGGACATATGACTCAATGTTAATGACAGTATTGAGTGTTTTATAGAGAGCCATAATTATAATCATCTAAACCTCCATTCTCGGGAGTTTATGTCCATCTCCACCTTTCTTACTCTTTCCCTCTCTCTTTCTCCATGACAGCTGCTTTTCCTGGGAAAGTGCCTCTTTTCTCAGACGATAATCTATTGCTGTCCTCCCATCGCTTACATGTAGCTACATGGTGAGTCAGTGCTGTAATTCCATCATTAGCTGGATAATGTGTGTGCAGTCTGTGTGTTAAAACTCTAAGTGCCAGCTTTGCTGTGACCCCAGGGCAGCCTGTGGGTTTGACTGATGCCAGTCTACCCAGCAAGCGTCATTTGAGCTCTGTAATGGGTTTTGCCCAGCTCAGTTGGCCTAGACTGGCTTTTGGTAGCAGGACCTTCATACGTGTGTCTGAACTAAACACCAAAAGTTTGAAAGTAACGATTTAATAACCATAAACTGACACTGGTACCAAAAGTAAATAGTCTTAGAGTACTTTAGCAAAGTGGACAGAATATATATTAGATTTGATCTTTCATTACATGGCTCTATGCACTGGATCCACGTGATAAAAGAGGACTCACCCTTCACCTTTTTTCTTTACTTGATGAACTTGTTGACCGTTCTTGGTGACTCGTCTCTGACACAGGATTCACACATGGTAACACCCAATCACCTCCAGCCACTTTCTCCACAGCTCGTGGTTGTAGAGGGAGCATTCACCACAGACCCTGCCAGAAACAGACACCTCTAAATCAAAAGTGGAATTACAGTAAAACACGGGTTGTATTACGCCAATACCTTAAGATACACTGAAAGACACACAGCCAAATTGATAAAACAGGTCTCAGCTCAGTCCCCACCTGTCTTTTTCCAATAACAAACCAACACAATTAAGTTCTAAACTCTGCCATAAATCTTCCAGGACGCATGTTTAAAGAGTCCCTTCAGGCAGACATACATTTGCTTTTGATTGCAGTATGAGGGAAAAAAAGACAGCAGTTTGTGTCTGGGTGTGAATTTTTATGAACAAGTCATAAGTGTTATATACAGTGCATGCGCATTTGTGCGCTGAAGTTACAAAGTAACACAAAAAGGTAAATGTAGAAACAGCCCATGTGGGAATGCTGTCACAGATTTTGAAATGCATACAAACATACACCCAAGTTCACATGGACTTAATTTACGCATGTGTGTGCGTGGGTCACATTCAAGCGCCGTATTCAATCACAGATGAGCTCTTACCAGCCCATGACAAATCTCCACCTGTGTGTGGGATCAGTGTAGTTGTACATGTGGGAGCTCGCCCTGATCCCACAGTGTCTGCACTATCACCTACCACCTGAGGCCCTGCCTGACTGACTGATGGGAGAATTTCATCTGACAAAAAGCATCAGTGATTGATCACCAAGGCTCACCTGAGTCCCTACGGGGGGCCCAGCGTGCCAAAAACTATAGGCCCCAAGAAGGTGCATCTTTCCTAGACTTGTCCACCTGGTTCCCTGGGGCAGATTCCCCTAGAATCTGTGTGGTCATCACCACAGCTATGTGTATGCATACTTACGACTGCCAACTTCATCATACCAAACTAAAATGTATACAGCACACCTGGGGTTAAGGGAAATTAATTAGACACTAAATCATTTATAATTTGAGACAAGTGTCTTTTCTGTTGATCTTGAAAGAAGCCCACTGATAAAGCAGGTCTCGGAAATAACCCTAGGCTATTATGGTGACTACGCCTGAGAAATAGGTTTTTGCCTCATTAAAAATAAATAAGCCTATTTTATACTGAACAAGAGCGAGCCAAATTGTGGTAAGGAAAGTACAATTAGCATAGAATCAATCCCTTTCTTCACATTTCATTTTTTTCTCTTCTCATTTTGTTACCGCTTTATTTTAGCACCATAATGAATACTCAGAGAGGAACACACAAACCATGAGATTCTTGGAAGAAAGTAGCAGACAAACCCCCATCTTGCTCATAGCTATGTCTGGATTGCCTTCTGCGCTGAGATAGGAGTCAACATGTTTAGCGACATCAAAAGAAAACCTGATACCTTAAGTATAAGAAGATTAACACTTGCAGTGATCTTGAGCTTAGGCTTCTTCAGGACTTTCAACAGACTGTGCCAGAAGGGACAATTACTGATGAATTGGCACCAACATCTCGTAGTTATTTAACAAAATCTGGCACAGTGTATAAGCTCTCGTCCTTAAGACTTCCTTTCAAGTCTGGCCCCGGTATCAGAAGGCTAACAGATTGGGGAATGTGACGAGAGCCGACAGCAGGGAAATCTGCACGAACACCGAAAGCAGGAGGTGGGAAAAAGAAAACAAGTAAGCAAGAAAGAATGGAAAAAGACAGACAAAGAAGCAAAGAAAGAAACAATCATATCTCTCTGTAGACATTTTATTTCCTGACTTTGGGGCTGTGTCATATCTCACACTGGATATTTGTGGTTTGTCTATGCTCACTGGTATGCCTGTGGGTTTTTACTGTGTACCTCAGTGGACTCAATATGACAACTTTAGGAATGTGACATTGTGTAAAACTCTGAAAACAAATGCTGACAGTCTGCCAGAGAGCCTCAGATGCATGCAAGGCATGGACATGTTGAGAGAAAGAAAAAAAAACACGTTTGAAACATGTTTTTAACATATAATTGTTTGATACTGTATTATTTAATGATTATTGAAATAATACTCTCTAAATGAGCATTTAATAATACTTAAATGTCACAAACCTGCAAAATCCAGCTACAGCACACCTGTAGGAGATGTTATGTTGCCACAAGCTTTCTGCTAATCCTTACCTTGAGCACCATGCACTCACCACAGGACTTTTCGGGGTTTAGGGAGTACACTGCTCTTTACACATATATATCACTCCCTATTAATCCAAAGTACATACTGTATGCTTGTACCTACAACGATTTTGTGCAGCAAATGTAATCTGCCTGTCAGACAGGATGCCAAAAGAGGAAGCAGCACGAGGGAGTCATGGACAAACCCCTTATGCGAACATGTCTCCTTCCCTGCAGGAAACTTTGACAGCACCCAGGCTTTTTTAATTTTTTTTACCTCTACAACACGACGAGGCAACAACTTCTGCAAAGGCTTTTGATAACTAACTTGTAAATTCAACTTTTCTGTTTTTGTTAAACTGCGATTTAACAATAAACACTGGAAAGTTAAAGTTCTAGTGGTTAAAAATAAAACAACCACAAGTTATAAGTTTGTTTTTTACAGTTATAATTTATAAAAAAAAATACAAACCACATGGATTAAAACTTTTAGATTAAATATCAAACAACACAACAGTTCGACATATGCCTGAAAAATCTTCACCATGAATGTTTTTATATTATATATGGATTTTTACCTAAACTTGACTGAATTCCAACATCTCAAAATTGAACTGATTCATTATGGTAGCAGATTGATATAAATTGGCAGAATCTGAGCTCATCACTTTAGAAAGTCGGGAGTGACGAGTAAATATACCCCCAGAGCCTACATGTGAATGTTGAAACAGCAGGCAGCAGCACAGGGCAACACCAGTACGGACATGTGCTGGTGTTGAGGGAGGGATAGGCAATTTTGCAGCCAAAAATAGGTCACCAAATTGGGAGGATGTGTTCGGTGTATTACGTGATGAGAGTGAGGCATGGTGCATGTTGAACACACTGTTCAGTTTTCCGTTTGTCTGTATAAATGCATCATGTACTTACCTCTTCTCCACACTTTTCCATTTCCTTCTGAATATCGCACTACTTACTGCATTGGCACTGAATATGTAATGTGTAAGCAGTGCTGTAAATTAGTCACACATGAACATAATTTCATGAACACTGTTGCCTTGTGTGGGTGTCATCTGTCATTCTTTGTAAGCAGCTGGTGCATGTCCAGTTTTTAACTAAAAACGCATGCTCTAAACCATCATTTTTGCAAGATTATTCATAAAATTAAAAAAAAAAAAGAATGATTGTGAGTGATTTATTTCTACTTAAACATGTTTCCAGTTATTATGGGCTTTAATAGAGCTGAATAGATGCCATAGCACGTTACGTGTTGTAAAACTCACACTCTACATTTCTTTAACAAAGCTGTGAGTGATCCATCGCAGAACTCCAAGACATGGTAAAGATAACAGGTGACAAGACAAGAGGCGCCAGTTCGTTGTTGGATCTAGAGGCTGCCTAGGGATACTGTGACAGACACTGGATTCTGACACATCTCCATGGTACATGGGGAGGAGCAGGAAAACTGAGTGATTTGGCGTTGTTTTGGAGAAATTCCCTCTAGTCATTGTGCTCTCTCATTCTCTAACCCTCTCTGGTGTGACTATGACAGATAGACAGAAGAGACGTGACCTGAAACAAGCGGCTGTTTGATCATCTCCATACTGCTTTCATTCTGTCACAGATCTTTGCAAAATCACTTAATATTAAAAAAAAGTTTCCAGTATTATTAAAGTGAAAATAAGCTCACTGGCGCCAATGCATTATACATCAATAACTCTGACAAAATCTATTTTGTAACTAAATAGATGAGCCAGAAGAAGAAAGAGAAATTGTGATAAGTCTCAAGAAGGGTATAACACAGGATGCACATGTCTCAGTGTGTGCTAGTGTGCTAGACACGTAAGGGGAAAAGGTTGTTCTAGAAAAAATATTGGAATTTTGTCAACGTTGCAAGCCAACCACGAGATGTGTGCACATATACATGTAGATTTATGTGGACAAATTTTAATTAAAAGCCACGAGGCTACTTACAAATTATGAGGCACTGACTGGTCCTCACAAACTCAAACAGCTAACATGATTTTAAGGTTCAAGAAAGGGATATAGGTGCTGGCTCGTTTCAGATTAAGCTTGCATGGTGTGTTTTTATGGAGAGAACATATACAAAAAATAAATAAATGAAATCTAAACCTTTTTTTTTTGCAAAGGCTGAGGTGTATCTATAGATTCACCCAGACATACACACACACACAAACTCAATGCTATTGCAACACCTCATAAAGTTAGAGACTGCCCACACCCAAACAAATTTAAAACAATCAGAGGGTTTGGCAGGAGCAGACTGCTGTAGTCATAACTCTGGTCTCAGTGACAGCTTGCCCTGCTCACCTCATCTGTCTGGCCTCTATAAAGACTAGCCTTCTGGACAAACTCAGACCGCCCCTGACCTCTTTTCACACCCTTCCTCAGACACACCTAGAGCCCTTTTTTATGGATGCCTTATATCCTAAATCACTATGGCTGGTGATAGACTTTGACACAACTTTGAAAAACAACTTACATTATAAAACAGTCAACACATTTTAGGACACACAAAATGTAAATCTAATGCAATGACATTATTTAGATAGACTGAACTTCTACAGAAGTAGCAGAGCAAGTTCACATCCCAATTCTATATAAAAAAAAAGAAAATCCTGCATGCCAGTGACAGTAATAAAATTGCAAACATATCTAACATAATTCCCAGTAAAGATAACATTGTATCGTTTTGTTGACTGATAACACAGTACATAGTGAAGGCATCCAGCACAGTGAGGTCAGCAAAAAACAGTCTGACGCATAAACACTGCAGCTGAAAATTGTTTCTCTTTCTTCATGCGACATTTGCATACAGCCACATGAATGTGAAACCACCCATAGGTCTACAAAATCACCTTTCAATCCTTCCATTTCTGACAGTCACAAACCAAAACATTTGAAACTACACAGACACATGCTGGGACAAACACACTTACACACACTAATGCATGCCTCTCTGATTCTCCTCCACTGCTGTACCCAACCACAGATGACTTAGCCAGGATTTACGCAGCCCAGTCACAGCGTCTCCATTAATTGCTGAAAGTGACACCGTGCACGGTTATTACACGATTACGACATGACAGCTCTCGTTTTTCACCATTAAGAAGCAGACGGGCCCTTGCTCAGCTGCAGCAGGGTGTCAGAACATGGAAGTGAGCCGGCAGGAAGACAGGTTCTACAGCGAAGGCCGAGGCCGCAGCATGGGGTGCTTAGCTTGCTCATATATTGGCACGATACAGGGCGCTGTTAAAAATGTTTCCAGCTTGAATAAACTGGATATAAATGGCTGAAAACATGTTCAGTTAATAAGAACAGCAAAGTGACTATTCAGGTACACTTACATAAAAGTTACAAAAATAAGAGTCAGTGTCATTTTTTCAGTCCTTCATGGTTATTAGGGTAATAGGAGAAGTAGCAGCAGTAAAAGTAATTGTAAACCCAGCGGACATTTATGAGAAATAGTGACTGTATGTCAAGCATTCAGCAGGGAAGCTTGGCATTCATAGTTGTCATTGCCTTGACCTGATATCTACCACTTCTCAAACATCAGTAAAACAGATCTGTCTATCTGTATATATATATATATACATATATATATATATATATATATATATATATATATATATATATATATATTAGGGGTGCAATATTCGTATCGATATTGAACCGTTCGATACAGTGCTTTCGGTTCGGTACGCATATGTATCGAACAATACAACATTTGTAATTTATTTTATCAATTTTCCTTCTGACGATGCTGTCTGTGTTGAGCGCTCAGTGAATCTGTGTTAGACTACTCCGCCTAGGCTACACTGTCCAGCGCAGATCCACTGAGCGCTCAACACAGACAGCATAGTCAGAAGGAAGAGCGCAGGGCAAGCTAGCGAGACAGAAGTTAAGCTCTCCTTTTAACATGGACCTCCCCCACTCTCATTCAGATCTGGCGTTTGGAATTATTTTGGTTTTCATGTGACGTATGACCCTGAAGGTAAGCGAGTCATGGACTAAAGTAAAACAGTATGTTGGATGTGCCATGCAATGCTCAATTACATTGGTGTGAACTAGTGTGTTAGCGCAGTTAGCTCGTTAACGTGTTGGCCGTCTAGCCCCATGCACGGAGCGATCGGCGGTAGCTCGTTAACGGAGATTTGCCGTGTTGTGGCGTTAAGGTCATTTCAACGAGATTAACCTGAAAGCACTAGTGGGAACACAACGAATATGACTGCACATTTACGCCGACATCATCCTAGTGCAAAGACAAGTGGAAGCAGACAAAAACAACAAGCACGCATGCTACAAACTTTAGCCGAGTCATTTAGACAGCTGTTAGCACATGATTCTCCTTATGCTGCTGAGAATATAGCCCAGAAGAAGCGGATAGTATAGCTTTTATTTTGGAAAGAGCCATTTCTCTGTAATAAACTCTCTTTTCCAAAGATGAGTGATTCCTCAATCAGATACAGGGCTCGCAATATCGCTAGCCCGACGTCCCGGAGCTAGCGATTTTTTCAGTCGGGCTACCAAAATCTATCTCTTCCCTGCCCGTCGGGCTATTGTAGGAAAAATATATATCAATGCTTTTGCATTCTTTCAGAAATGTAGCTGGGTAATTATGTCATTGGCATCGGTGAGCCACTGTCAATATGTGACATATTGAAGTCGCGTTTGAATTTGCGCTTGTTTTTTTGCTTTCACTTTGCAATCGTGCGAACTGTGTATAGAGAGCGACAGCACTGATCTGTGAGTGATGATAATTTGTGCACCAATTCCTCTGACATCGTCTTATTAATCGTTAGCTTACTATGCAAACATGACAAGTGAAATCTCCCGCAGCTTAAACATGTGAGAGGTTGATCGCGCAGAGAATCGCTGAGCTTATGTGAGTGCATGTGTAAAAGCATTTCAGTTCTGCTGAGCCAAATAAGACAGGTCAGGGTGAAGAAGTGACAGCCAAAGAAAAGCTTACCACAAAACGGAGAAGTTATGACAAATCAGACTATAAGGCAAAAAGAAAGTGCAGCTTTATGGTTTCATGGACAAAATAATTTCTGTGGCTGCAATATGATGAGCTATATAACCAGGGCTGCACATAAGTGGTCCGCAGGTGTGCATTCACTGTCAAAATAAAAAACACGCACAAGGGTTAGGGTTAAATTTAAAAACTGTACTTTTGAGTTAAAATATATATTTATAATTTTAATAAATTAAAAATGCTTGAACATTTTTTTGTATCGAAAAAATATCGAACCGTGACACCAAAGTAACGAACCGAACCGTGAATTTTGTGTATCGTTGCACCCCTAATATATATATATATATATATATATATACATATATATATATATATATATATACACACACACACACACACACACACACACACACACACGATGGATGGATGGATAGATAAACTACTGTTATGCTTTGTCTTCTAAATTAACACCAATGAATAATGACTTAAACCATAACATACAGTACACCTGGCTCTACTGTCCATGTGCATATTCAATCACACAACGTAACAGTCCACTGAGGTACAACTAAGTCTGTTAAGACAGTCTAACGGCCATGATAAAGAAAACTAGTGTCTACTGTTCCAAAGATTTAAAGAATGTATTTTTCAAGTGGGGCAGCAAGAAGGTCCTGAGTTCGATTCCTCTCCCCGTGTTTGTGTGGGTTCTCTGCAGGTACTCCGGCTTCCTTCCACAGTCCAAAGAATGTAAATTGCCATAAACCCTGACAAGGATGAGTGGAAAACAATGGATGGATGGATATTCTTCAAATACAAAACATAAATGCTGAAAGTGAAAACTTTTTATGTCTTTGTGGGGGGACAAGTTCAATTTGACTTTGATGCCAAAAACATGTTCCATTGTTTGAGATTGAATAAAAATGTTTTTCTTTTTTTAAAATTAGATTAAGTCCCCTGTAAAGTCCTCTCCTTTTGCACCTTGGTCCTGCCTCATAGGTGGTATAATGTGCCAGGAGAAGTGAGTGGAGAAGCCAGTCAGGCAATTTAATCACTGCAGTCTGCTCACAGCATCACAGAATGCCAGCATCACAGGCATGTTTATTGCTGCTATGTTACAAACAAAAACCATATGATAAACTAAAATATGACTTAAAAAATGTTATCATTTAGGCTTGGTAGCATGGAGATTAAAATAACTCTGCGTATTCATGTTTAATATCAAGTAAAGGCAAGTTCCTCCCTGAGTCCTACTCCCTGGCACAAACTTACAATCCCTAATTGTAAGATTGTATTGATGAACAGGCATCAGTTCACTGCCCCACCACGTGCATCTCCAAAATGTTTATGCTTTCCATTAACAGTTTCCAAACAGATGCCTAAATTCTCTTTTTTTTTTATAGATCTCAATTTTTTCATTCAAAGTAGCATACCCACTTCTCACGACCAGTTTTGTGTGATTAGAAATTAGGCCCCAGAATTCTGTTGTGGATGTTCATGATATCCATTTGCAAGATTTTATGCTCTGTTTGGCCACTCAGTCTAGTTCTTCTCAACTCCACCTGTATGTTTAAGAACTGATAAAATGCCTCTGTAATCTTCTTGAATGATGGTGAAGAATAAACATCTAAACTTTTAAAACTTTTGCACCTCCCATAACACAAGCTGCCACAAGTTTGTTAAAGGGTGCAAATCCTTCTCCTTACAGACAAGAAGTGAAAATTTTCAACCCTCAACCACAAGTCAAATACTGACATGGACACAATAAATGTAATTTTATTTCATATGCCATGCAACCCATCACTATCCCACAGTGATGGGGCATGTTCTTAACTGTGTCAGCACATTCACCAAAGATATGAATTCATAATTGCTACTTCTTTGCCCACAAAAATAAAGAAAGAATGAATAAAAAAAAGAAAAAAAAAACACAACATTGCCATTTCATGGAATTGTTAAGGTACATGCTCATCTGTAACTACAGTTATGAGAGAAAATAGATCCAGACTGTGGTTCTACTAATTGCCCACTTGAAGTAAAGACGTCAAAGGGGTATGGATTTTCTGCCAGGGAAGTCGTGTGTGGCTGTCCCTCTCCTGATGCAAGAGCGGATGTGAATTATGCATTACAAGGTATGAGGCTGGTAAGGAGCCGGAGCTCTGGGAATTTAAAGGCATTTGTGTTTGTCACACAAATCAGGAAGTCTCGCTGCGCTCAGAGGCAAATCTGAACCGATGGCTGAGAGAGGAGGATGACACCACCATTTCCACAGAACTCAAGCCTAAGAAGGAAGCAGATGGAGAGAAAGTGTGTGTGCGTATGCAAAACTGAAATAGAAAATAGAAAACAGACAAGACGAAGAGTTTAATGGAGTATTTATTACAAAGGTTTAAAATGGCTAGTTTGCTAAATAAAAAGTTGAATCACTCATTAGGAATCACTTAGGAATACTGGGATGTGGGCATGAAGTTCAGCAGTGAACTTCCCTAATGTTTTGGTGAGCAAATTGAAAGTATGTGTGAAATTACCTTTTTTTTTTTTTTTTTTTTTTTTACATCTCTGGCTCACCCTCTTGCCTTTTGATTTTGTTATAGTTAGAAATAGATACACACAATTCAGCATTTGCTAGCAGTTTCTCTCATGTGACCCTTAGGTTCACACTAAATACACTATAGATTAAAGCCACTGAACTCTGCTCAGGGGGCAGTTCTCTTCCTTCCTAGCATACCACAGTTCTCTGTGAATTGTCTGTCAATAAGACTGTGTGTGTCAGTGTGTGATCAAATCTACACAATTTACTCATAATTTACCCATGCTTGTGTATTTATGTCTTTGCAGAAGATCTGTCTCACACAGTCTTGACGTGGGGATTGGTCTTAAAGAATCTTATTTGGGAATGAGCTGCTGGACAACTGGGCATGATGAGTAGGGTTGGGCTGTTGCCCTTCCACCGATGCCGATACTGCTGAGGTGCAGATAGAGAGGAAGCAGATCACAGTCTGAGAGACTGAGAGACTGCGTCCAAACATTTTGACCTTGCGTGAGCACAAGGTTACTTGAACTTGTTCCCAGATTTAAACTAGCGACCACCTTGAAATGTAACTCCACACACTATAAATAAAATGCAGTGCTGTGCAAAAGTCTTTAATCACCTCTCACCTCTAGATTTTTCTAAGAAAATGGGAAGTTGGTGAAGCAACTTGCTGAAACATGAGCAAACATAAATGAAATTGCAGTATATAAGGTGACAGCAGTTTCTAATGAGTTTGAAAGTGATATTTGGTATAATTAGTTCATCCTTCAATACAGTATGAACTGTCTTAAACAAGATTTCTTGTAGTTTCAGGGACAGTAATAAGGTTTTGATGAACAGTACATGGCTCAAATTTAGGCCTGCCATTTCTTCACTACATGTTATGTGTTATCCTTGGCATTTAGCTTAATAAATGGGGAGAAAATTTGTGTTTTTGTGACATGTGTTATATGTAGATGTATCGGTGGTTTATCTATTGAGTTAGGTGCCTTTTAACGCTTAAATGAAAGCAGCTTTAAAAAAAACACTTTGAAAGACCTTCAGAAAGCCTGGAGAACTACTGCTCAAGACCACTTTAGAGGTCCACTTTACGGCAAAAACTGGCTCATTGGAAGCAAAATATGAATGAGCAAAAAAATTAGAAGTGACTCACAACTTTTGCACACTACTCTGTGAGGTCTCTGACCACACTCAGATTTATTAAGTATCTAAAAAATAAAAGTAAAACATGGACAGCTTTATCTAAAATGTTTAAACAATGTGTGACAGCTAACACCTATGAAATTTTGCCTTCTTACTTGTATTTACAAAAAATGTAGGGCATGGTCAAAAAGCATGAAACGAGCTCCTTTACTCCTGGACCTGGTATAAGATATTTGCTCAAAGCATTAAAATTATGACATGAAATACCACAGTAGGTACTCATTGTTTTAGCTTTATTAAATGTTCTGTTGCCTTTGCTACTTTAACTCCACAATTGCACACATAAACAAAGGGGGGGGGGGGGGGGGGGGGAAGCAAAATGTTAAAATGGTATCCACTGTAAGGTCAAAGCTACTGGAATTGTTCAACTATTATTTCCAAGAGTATGAGTTTAAAGCAGCTTCTTACCTTGCTGCTGACAAGGGGACTACATGTTATTTAAGGTAATGGCATAAAGGCGTGGCTACCAAGCTGAAGCTGGCAGACACATACCAGACCTTCACTTAAAAGGCCATGTCAGAGGTTAAGTAGTCATGGAAAAGGAGGCAGAGATCCGCTGCTATAGTTATTAGCCAGCATAGTTTCTCTTGTCAGCAGGTGGGAGGTGGTGTACGGAGCAGGTGCTGCTCTGGGCCAGTGATCACAGCTGAACCTTAGGCTGTGATAAGCCCACTGCCACTTAAATTACACCCACAGCACCACTTTGACCCTGCATGGTTTGTATGGTGTGAGAGAGAGAAAGTGAGACAGTTGAGGATACAACTGCGAGAAATAAAAGCTGAGATATGTGGATAAACATGAATATGGATGCATGGATTTTCTTCTTTTTTGGTGTAGATTAAGCAATAAAAACATTTTCAAGTGAGAAAATAAAAGATTCACACTAAGCATAATCTAGCTGAAATTAAATCATCACAGAAACCAATTTCATGCAAAACTCCCAGTAAAGGCAAACTGATGGTATTGATGGTAAAATGGCCTGTATTTATATAGCGCTTTACTAGTCCCTAAGGACCCCAAAGCACTTTACATATCCAGTCATCCACCCATTCACACACACATTCACACACTGGTGATGGCAAGCTACATTGTATTGATGCACTATACTGCCAAAAATATCCACACGTCTGGCTCCACACACATATGAACTTTCTTGATCTACAGGGTTTATTATGATGTCAGCTCACCCTTTGCAGCTATACCACCTTCAGCTTTTCTGGGAAGGCTTTCCACAAGGTTTGGGTGTGTTCAGGAGAAATTTTTGACCATTCTTCCAGAAGTGCATTGTGAAGTCAGACACTGCTGTTGAGACGAGAAGGCCTGACTCACATTCTCCACTCTAATTCCTCCCTAAGGTCTTCTATCGGGCGGAGGTCAGATCTCTGTGAAGGCCAATCAAGTTGTTCCACACCGGACTCCCATATCCATGTGTTTATGGGCCTTGCATTGGTGCGCAGTCATGTTGGAACAGGAAAGCTTCATCCCCAAACTGTTCCCACATTGTTGGGAACATGAAATTGTCCAAAATGTCATGGTATGCTGAAGCAGTAAGGCTTCCTTCCACTGGAACTAAGGGGCTGAGCCCAACTCCTGAAAGATAAACCCCACAGATAATTCCCCTTCCACCAAACTTTACATTTGGCACAATGCAGTTCTCCTGGCAATTCGCCAAACCCAGATGCATACATCCGATTGCCAGATGGGGAAGCATGATTCGTCACTCCAGAGAACATGTCGCCACTACTCTAGACTCCATCAGCAGCATGGTTTACACCACTGCAGCCAATGCTTTGCATTGCACTTGGTGATGTACGGCTTGGGTGCTGTTGTTCGGCCATGGAAACCCATTCCTTAAGGCTTTCTAGCACTCTTCTTGAACTAATCTGAAGACCACATGAAGTTTGAAGGTCTGCAGCAATTGACTCTGCAGAAAGTTGGCAACCTCTGTGCACTATGAGCCTCAGCACCTGCTGATCCCGCTCTGTGATTTTACATGGTCTACCACTTCATGGCTGAGTTGGTGTTATTTGTAATCTTTTCCACTTTGTTTTAATACCAATAATAGTTGGCTGTGGAATATTTAGAACTGAGAAAATTTCACGACTGGACTTGTTGCACAGGTGGCATCCTATCAGGGTACCATGCTGGAATTCACTGAGCACCTTAGAGCAACTCCTTCTTTCACAAATGTTCGTGAAAGCAGTCAGCATGCCTTTGCGCTTGACTTTATATACCTGCAGCGATGGATATGATTGGAACATCTGAATTTAGTGGGATGGGTCAGTCAATACTTTTGGCAATAGTGTATTTAAGATGTTTTGATTAGATTCACAACATTGATCATGTATTGAGTAACAAACTGCATGAGTTTAAGATGCATTTAAACACTGCATCTTAAAAAGTTGCTGCTAGCGAACGGGTGACTGAAAACATACAGTAAGCCATCAAATACTAAGGAACATGAATAAACAGCAACATGTCAATCTAGCTAGGACTTGAGCCTGACAATACAGATGTCAACTGCTTTTAAACAGGTGGTGTCAGCAGGGAAGTTGGACAGTACCCTTTAGTGGACATAGTATGCAACGTCAACACTAATAACATGTTTAAAGGGTGTTTTTCTAGCCTTTTGTTTAGTTTTTACATTTTTATAATGTAAAAACTAAACAAGAGATGACATAGTTTTTTTAGCGAATGGCCAACATTAGCCAATACATCAGCTCCACCGATGTACCAGTCAGACTCTTCGGAAGAGTAAAGGTTAACTAAAACTGTGAACAATTTCGTTTCTCATTCATTCTTATGACCACTTTATTCAAATGTTGAAGAAAGCCTTTTCAAATTCATTCTATAGGAGTCTAAATTTTCCTACTTAGTAGGGTACTTTTAATCTGCTAAATTTACTGTTTTCCTCTGCGTATACAAACTAAGCATTCCCTGTATCTTTTCCAAATAAACTGCTACGGAGTTTCACTGGAAAAAAAAAACTTCATTACTTAATAAAACTCTTATTGCAAAATACTTGCACGGTTGTAACATGAAAAACTTTAAAGCCTAAACACTTCAATTTGAAGAAATAGTTTACTATCCGTGGTTATGACATTCAGTTTTTGACAAATGTTTTTTATGGTTGTAAGGTTATTTTCTACTACGTCAAGTTATTCATGTACAACAGAGAATGAGAGAGAGATCGCCAAACATCGCATTTGTAAAGAATGAGGGAGAAGGAAAATACATGGAAAGCATAGAAATGTGGGGAACATGTTGTGGAAGAGCAGACAGGCAAAGCTGAAGCTGGAGACAGATGACCTTATGATCTTTTTCAAAAGTCAAAGTAACATTTGATCATGTGGTCAACCATGGATGACTAAGAGGTGTAAAATTTCCTTTGTGGTAACATCATGGCCTTAAAAAAGCTTAACTGTGCACATGTATGTGCAAATACTTAAAGTCCAGTTATGATTGACAGCTTTGAGTATGTCTGTCAGTTTATGGTCCCTCTGATTCTTCAAATTCTTTTTACACTTCAAAAATCCACCTCATTGTTGAGGATAAGGGGGTGGATAAAGGCTGCCAATAAGAATGAAAGATGGAAACCTATGAGGTTTTGTCAAACAGAAATGCTCTTCCAGAAACTCGCATCAAGCACAGATTGTTTTATTGGGTTTTTTTGTGAATTCAGTGTTGTCACATTTTAACGACATTTTGTAAAGAAAGTAAAGTACGACAAAGGTCAAGCTTAGGAACTGAAACCAGCAGAATAAGAAGGTGAGCAAAGTGCAGGGGTGGATGCATTTTCTTTATGATTACCCGTTTGTTAGCTACAGCCCTTGAGATCCCAGTACTAGAAGCACTTCTAGCAAACCAAAATCATAAACAAACAAAAAATGGTAGTAGAGACGGAATGAAAGTGGACAGAGAGCAGAGGCATGGATAGCTTTGAGGATTCGGCGAGGTGAAGTATCGATCATACATTGACAAACACAATAGAAATTTTAGATGTGATGTGAGAGGCCCCCATCCATAATTTATCAGCGAGCCAAATGTGAGTGACGTGGGGTGTGGACAGGGGGGAGCACTAAGTATTGATTAGTGGGGGGAAAAATGCAAAGAATAAGGGGAGCTCTAGAGAGAGAAGAGTTGGAGGGGATGCAAGAAAGGGAAGGAGGGTGGGGGTTGCAAGGGGATAGGAGGGTTGTAGATGGAGCACAGAAAAGCCATTAAGGATGGCAGTGTTACCAGACACTGGCAGTGACTGAGAGTGCACAAGAAAGAAGCGTGAAGATTGGTGGAGCGAACGAACGAGAAAGAGGTCACCCCCCACATCCACCACCACTACCACCCCAAAACACCCCCTTCCACCAATCAATATGACCATGTCAAAACATAAAATGCATGCTTTTGCTCTTAAGTAAAAGGTGTCTAAGATTTTTAAAAGCATTGATTCAGGCATAGGTCGATGGAAATCAAGGCATATTTTCCTGTGCAAAGAGGGGTAATAACACTCAGCTGATAACAGCACAACAGAGGGGACTTGGCTGTGTCTGTAAGGAGTGCACTGGTCAGATTACAACTCTCCACTCCGCCGGGAGAGGTCACAAGAAAGGGGCAGGTCAAGGATTTGAGCTCTTGCTACTCAAACTGGTTCTGAGATTTGTCTATGGGGAGGAGGAGGATGAGTCGATGGCACTGGACTTTTACTGGAGCATCTGCCAGAAACATTTTACACATTAAAGTGAAGAGTATCTAGACAAGAAGTTCTCACAGGCTTGGTCCTGGGGGATATGCACCATCAGGCACAGCCAGACAGATTTCTTTTCTTCAGTGCTAATGACACTGAGCCAAACACATTTAATGAGAATTCTTTTGAATGATATACTGTTGTTTAAACATGTCAATCATTCTACCTTGAGGTGATATTGCTGTACTATTCTTATCTTTGAATTTCAAGCTCAAGCTCTCAATTATTACTTGGGTTGGAGTTTACTCTAGGCCCTGAATTAAAGTCAAGCACGGAGGGGAAAATGAATCTAAGTCAGAAAGATTCTGAGTGGGTTCAGTGGGTAGGGAAAGTTGTTTGTTTTTTTTTCCTGTAATGTGGGCAGCAATGAGGCAAAGGGAACATACACACCACCATTCGGGACACAGCACCACCCATGGAGAACCAAATCCAGACGGTTAAAAAAACAAAACAAAACAAAAAAACAAAACAAGATGAGAGAAGGAATAAACAAAATCATGTTACATCATCACAAATAAAACTAGTACCCACCACATGAAGGCACTGCCAATTTGCCTTCATGCCCCTTATTGCTGCACCACTTAGCACCCCAACCACAAAGTAAACATTAAAGACAATGTCACTGTAACAGCAATTAGTCTTCTCCCTATGTGACAGAAACACAAAATGAACAATGATTTACTGCTGTAAAAAAGCAAAACAAAAAACAAAACAAAACAAAGAAACACAAGAAAAAAAGACTAACAAATGGCTGAACAGGACAACTCACTTCTTCTGTAATCATCCACTGACCTCTCATAGGTAATAAAGCAACTTTTAATTCAAAATACAGTTTTATATGGGAAAAAAGATTGAAATTTGGGTGGTCGCCCTTTATAGAAAGACTCCTTTGTGAGCCTTCCACAGCTTTCAGTGCATCTGCTGTTTTTAGAATACAGAAGACCAAAACTGCCCAGCAGGACATTTTGGTATGGGCAAAAAAATGGTACAATGGCGCAATGTCAAAAAGCAGGTAGCACAAAATTTCCCCAGATGGTTCTCCCTAAGGATATAACAGAATAATGACTTTAAAGTTTAACAAAGAAGTAAATTTTTTGTTAGTTTGAGGTAGTAAAATATTCAAATTGCAGATGCAAAAATGCATTTGGACCTTCCAGGAAGCAATCTAAAAATAGTCACCATGATCGAAGGTATACAAGGACGACCTTTAAGGTTAGACTGGCCCAATTTAAATATGTTTTTGATATATTTTTTTAATGGGACACTCGGGTAAAGAGAGGGGCTGAGCTGTCAACTGATCACCACCTGGTGGTGAGTTGGATCAGGTGGCGGGGGAGGACACTGGACAGACCTGGTACACCTAAACGTGTAGTGAGGGTGTGCTGGGAACGTCTAGCAGAGGCCCCAGTCCACGAGATCTTCAACGCACACCTCCAGCAGAGCTTCAACAGCATTCCGAGGGAGACTGGGGACATTGAGTCCGAATGGACCATGTTCAGCGTCTCCATTGCCGAAGCTGCTGCATTGAGCTGTGGCCACAAGCTGGTTGGTGCCTGCCGTGGTGGTAATCCCCGAACCAAATGGTGGACACCAGAGGTGAAGGGAGCCACCAGGCTGAAGAAGGAGTCCTATCGGGCTTGGTTAGCCTGTGGGACTCCGGAGGCAGGCGACAGGTATCGACAGGCCAAGCGGAATGCGGCTCGGGCAGTGGCTGAAGCAAAAACTCGGGAGTGGGAGGAGTTCGGAGAGGCCATGGAAAAAGACTTTCGGACTGCCTCGAAGAGATTCTGGCAAACCGTCAGGCGTCTCAGGAGGGGAAAGCGGTGCTCTACCTGCACTGTGTATAGTGCTGGCGGAGCGCTGCTGACTTCGACTGAGAAAATTGTCAGGCGGTGGAAGGAATACTTCGAGGACCTCCTTAATCCCACTGACATGTCTTCCGAGGAGGAAGCAGAGTCTGGGGATGAGGGGAATGACCCGTCAATTTCCGGAGGTGAGGTCACTGAGGCAGTTAAACAACTCCTTGGTGGCAGAGCCCCTGGTGTTGATGAGGTCCGCCCCAAGTTCCTGAAGGCTCTGGATGTTGTAGGGCTGTCCTGGTTGACATGCCTCTACAATGTTGCGTGGATATCAGGGGCAGTACCCCTGGACTGGCAGACCGGGGTGGTGGTCCCCACCTTTAAGAAGGGGGACCAGAGGGTGTGTTCCAACTACAGGGGGATCACACTCCTCAGCCTCCCTGGGAAAGTCTATGCCAGGGTGCTGGAAAGGAGAGTTCGTCCGCTAGTCGAACCTCGGATACAGGAGGAACAATGCGGTTTTCGTCCTGGTCATGGAACACTGGACCAGCTCTTTATCCTCTCAAGGATACTTGAGGGTGCATGGGAGATTGCCCAACCAGTCTACATGTGTTTTGTGGACTTGGAGAAGGCATTCGACCGTGTCTCTCGGGGTGTCCTGTGGGAGGTGTTGCGGGAGTATGGGGTTTCTGGCCCATTGCTACGGGCCATTCGATCCGTATACAACCGTTGCAAGAGCTTGGTTCACATTGCCGGCAATAAGTCGGACTCGTTCCCGGTGGGTGATGGGCTCCGCCAGGGCTGCCCTTTGTCACCGATTCTGTTCAGAATTTTTATGGACAGGATTTCTAGGCGCAGCCAACTGGCGGAGGGCTTTCACTTCGGTGGCCTCAGAATCTCATCTCTGCTTTTCGCGCCTGATGCGGTTCTGTTGGCTTCATCGGGTGAGGGCCTCTAGCTCACACTGGAACAGTTCGCAGCCTAGTGTGAAGCAGCGGGAATGAGGATCAGAACCTCCAAATCTGAGGTCATGGTTCTCAGTCGGAAAAGGGTGGAGTGCCCACTCCGGGTCGCGGATGAGTTCCTGCCCCAAGTGGAGGAGTTCAAGTACCTCGGGGTCTTGTTCGCGAGTGATGGGAGAAGGGAGCCGGAGATCAACAGACGGATTGGTGCGGCGGCTGCAGTGATGCGGACGCTGCACCGGTCCGTCGTGGTGGTCCCTACCCTCACCTATGGCCACGAGCTGTGGGTAGGGACTGAAAGAACGAGATCACGGATACAAGCGGCGGAAATAAGATAAGATAAGATAAGATAACCTTTATTAGTCCCACACGTGGGAAATTTGTTTTGTCACAGCAGGAAGTGGACAGTGCAAAAGTTATGAGGCAAAAATTAGAATACAATAAGAATAAATACAGTACACAACTGTACAGAATAGAATAAAATACTATATACGGTAGAATAAAATAAAATAAATATACAATAAGATAAAAATAGAATACAAATACAAATACTATATACAACTGAGTAAAAATACAACGATGACAGAAAGGATTATTGCACTTAGTATTATTGCATATGTATGGATGTGTGTGCTTGATCAGTTAAAGTCTTTATTATGGAGTCTGACAGCAGTGGGGAGGAAAGACCTGCGAAATCTCTCCGTCCCACACCGTGGGTGCCGCAGTCTCCCACTGAAGGAGCTGCTCAGTGCTGTCACAGTCTGCTGCATGGGGTGGGAGATGTTGTCCAACAGGGATGACAGCTTAGCCGCCGTTCTCCTGTCACTCACCACCTCCACTGGGTCCAGAGGGCATCCTAGAACAGAGCTGGCCCTTCGGATCACCCTGTTCAGTCTCTTCCTGTCCCCAGCAGAGATGCTGCCGCCCCAGCAGACCACACCATAAAAGATAGCAGAAGCCACAACAGAGTCATAGAAGGTCTTCAGGAGTGGGCCCTCCACTCCAAACGACCTGAGTCTCCGCAGCAGGTACAGCCTGCTCTGCCCTTTCCTGTAGAGGGCGTCTGAGTTATGAGTCCAGTCCAGTCTATTGTTCAGATGAACACCAAGGTACCTGTAGCTGTCCACAGCCTCAATGTCCATACCTTGGATGTTCAGTGGTTGCAGTGGAGAATGCTTGTGCCTGCGGAAGTCTACCACCAGTTCCTTGGTTTTACTGGCGTTGATCTGGAGGTAGTTCTGCTGGCACCAGTCCACAAAGTCTTGGGTCAGACCTCTGTACTCCTTGTCGTCCCCATCAGTGATGAGGCCGACTATTGCAGAGTCATCAGAGAACTTCTGCAGGAAGCACTGGGTGGAATTGTGGGAGAAGTCTGCAGTGTAGATGGTGAAGAGGAACGGAGCCAGAACCGTTCCCTGTGGGGCCCCCGTACTGCAGACGACCCTGTCCGACACACAGCCCTGAGTCCTCACATACTGTGGTCGGTCGGTGAGGTAGTCCAGGATCCAGGTAGTGAGGTGATGGTCCACTCCAGAGTTCACCAGCTTGTCCTTTAGAACCGAGGGAAGAATGGTGTTGAAGGCACTGGAGAAATCAAAGAACATGATTCTCACAGTGCTTCCAGCGGTCTCCAGGTGAGCGAGGGAACGATGTAGGAGGTGAATGACGGCATCATCCGCTCCAATGCCAGGCTGGTAGGCAAACTGAAGTGGGTCCAGTGATGAGCTTATTAGGCGCCGAAGCTGAGCCAGGACCAACCTCTCCAGGGTCTTCATCAGGTGGGATGTCAGAGCCACTGGCCTGTAGCTGTTGAGGTCCTTGGGGCGTGAAGTCTTTGGCACTGGTACAACACAGGAGGTTTTCCAGAGCTGTGGGACTCTTCCCAACCTCAGGCTCAGGTTGAAGAGGTGCTCCAAATGAGCTTCCTCCGAAGGGTGGCTGGCCTCTCCCTTAGAGACAGGGTGAGAAGTTCGGCCATCCGGGAGGGGCTCAGAGTAGAGCCACTGCTCGTCCACATCGAAAGGAGCCAGCTGAGGTGGTTCGGGCATCTGACAAGGATGCCTACTGGGCGCCTCCTGGGGTTGGTGTTCCGGGCATGTCCCACCGGGAGGAGGCCCCGGGGCAGACCCAGGACATGCTGGAGAGATTATATCTCTCGGCTGGCCTGGGAACGCCTTGGTGTTCCCCCGGATAAGCTGGAGGAGGTGGCTGGGGAGAGGGAGGTCTGGGCTTCTCTGCTTAGGCTGTTGCCCCGCGACCTGGCCCCGGATAAAGCGGTTGAAGATGGCTGGATGGATGGATGGATGGGAAAATTCAGAGAACCTCAACAGTGAAACACTGTCGTATTAATGTGGTATTAAATATGCTTATTGTTTTAAATTTAGTATTAATATAATAATTATTATTGTTATAGGTACAGTCATGGAAAAAAGAAAGTATACCCTCTTTAAACTCTCAAGTTTTATACATCAGGCCATAATTAAATAATTTGGTCCCTACAATGTCGTAAAATTAGGTAAACCTCAGATGAACCACAGACTATTACACAGTGTCATTGACTGAACAAAAAAAAAAGTCAAAATGCAGAAGCAGTGCACGCAAAGTACAGCCTTACCTCTTCAATAGGAATTAAGCAGGAGGCTGGAACCTCTGGACTGGATTCATTGATCGACCGATTGAAAGAAAAAAAAAAACAAGTTCTGTCACTTTGTTTATCTGGAGCATTCAGATATGTGCTAACACAATGTTCAGATATGAAAAAACAATTGCTGGTGCCCATCAACCTGGGAGGAGTTCATCATTCTATGGTATAAAAGATTATTCACATGTGGAAAACGTCAAGATAATTTCATGGACGCCATCAAATAACAACAGAATAGCTGAAAAAGAAAAGAATAAATGTGTTCAATGTCCCACTTACATCCGGGCCGCCCACATGAGTGATGGAACATTTCTCTCACTGAAAACACTACATCCACATGAACAGAATCAACTTCTTGGGACCTTAACTCTGTTGCAGTTTGTGCTAAAGACAAAATTCAAATGGTTTGGAAAGAGGAGAAGAAAATGTTACAGAGATATTCGATGTATCACAGTAATACAAAGCATTGACAAAATACTGCTGTCTGAACACAGACAGAAAAATCAGCTCTGCCTAGAATTGACAGAGAGTATATCTTTTTCCCATAACTGTACTTTGTAGTTGTTTTGCAAGCATTTGCATGTGCTAAATGCAATTTATATTTAAAAGTATAATGTCCTTTACAAAATGCAAAATCTGCCTTAAATGAGATCATCAGTAGCTTACTTATCAATCTCTGATACCGGTAATGTAGCTTTCAGTAATTTGAACTAAAAATTATTACTTAAAAAGGTTTAACAGAGGAAAAAGTCTTATGATGTAATCAGGTACAAACTGATGTAGTGAGAAATCAGAATGATAGAAAATTGATTTATATATTATATGAAAAAAGACAAAAAAAAGATTACTTCTTGGGTCTGTAGGTATCACATTTGGTAAAGTTTGATTTAAAAAAGGAAAAAAGAACTTGTCTTTTTTTTGCTATTAACCTCCTAGGACCTGGCATCCACATGTGTGGACATCACATTTTGGGTTATTTAGACTAAAATACAAAATTTTGCTGTACATGGGCCTGATATCCACTTACGAGGACATTATACTGCTACTGTTCTATTAAAATTTTAAACGAATATCCTCATATGTGGCTCTCATTTTTCTTAAAAACAAAAATAAGGTAAAAAAAAATCTGGTAATTCTTTGTTTTTACATTCATCGGGCCCCAATATGCCCAAATATCAAAGAGAAATTAAAAATGCATGTCATGGAAGAGTTCGGGTCTTAGGAGGTTAATGTTGTCAAACCATGTTTTATGTTATCAGCACAGTCAAGTGCCAAGTCAGTGTTACCTGTTGATTTTCATACTCATTGTTTTTTCAAACAAGAATTGTCAAAAATGCACAAAATACATTTTCTCATTTCAGTGTATTGTTTCAAGAATTCTTCCTAACATACTGTTTACAGATTATTTTGCATTACATGCATTATATATATATATATATATATATATATATATATATATCTTTGTGTACATAATCTGACTTTTGTGTGTAACATTACTTTGCGTTTGTGACAGTACTAAGCTAATGATATGCAGCACGATTTACTTTTGGCCAGTGACAGACAATTATTACTAATGTGCAAGAATATCTTTCTAAAATGTATTTTGTGTTGGTATGATTTATTCTAAAGTGCATAAAATAGAACTCAATATTATTATCTGCAGAGAAAGAATATTGTATAAAATATTGTATAAACAAATCTTTAACAATTTGTAAAATTGTTACATAGCTAAAATCTTCAACTACATTTTTTTTCCAGTTTAGAGAAGTGCATGCTTGATAACAATATTGTCTATCAGACTTTCAACTTAAAGGTTTGACCAAAGCATTTCTCTGACATATTGTAGATACTGCAGGCAGCAAACAGACTGGTCATTTGATTAGTTTCATCCTGATTGTGTGTGATCTGTTGTCACTGTAACACATGAGAAAGTGGTAAATGAAAGCTGGCAGGAAGATAATCTGGTCACCTGATCCAAGCTCGGCGGAGTCGATGACAGCCGTGCTGTGCCACCGTGTGTCATATGATGAGGGGGCCAAACGGCAGGTGACTGACTCACCCACTCTTAATGGACAGATGACCATGCCACAAGGAAGACGCAGGGGGGGAGAAAAAAGGCAGAAGAAGAGAAGGCAAAGGTAGATGAGATTAAGGAGGCAGAGCAATGGCTTTCATCTGATACTCCATTTTGTGTGATTCTTGATAAAAGTGGGTCTGATGGGAGGTGGCAAGGGAGGGAATGAGGGACAAACCAGAAAGAGCAGTTACTGTGTTTTACACTGCAGTGGGCTCTCTGCTGGTACTCCAGCGACACTGTGCGAAGCCAGCAGGTATGGAAACACTGTGTAACACATCGGTGTGTTAGTGTGATCGAGGATCTGTGTGAGCATTGTGTGCGTGCCTGTGTGTGTGTATTTAACAGCTTGATCAATTACTTAACCACTTTCCATAAAGGAAACAGGATTTGCTTATCACGTCTCCCACCATTCTCAAATAAGAGGATACACAAATAGCTTATTCTCACAGCTAAGACAAAGAACAATCTTTCCCTTCTTTTGCTTAAAGGAGACTTCTGGTATGTTATATCAATAGCCAGAGCTCACTCTGAAGACAAAGCAGGATGACAGTTGTCAGTGCAAAGGGGACCACACAATCACATCTATATTAATATCTAGTATTACTAAAGTGACACGAGATAATTGCCCCAAATAGATAAAGGGCCATGCAGCACGCTAACACCCTCATAAATGCAGATGTTATGCGAATGATTTAATCACTGGTCTAACAGATGTTTTTAGGCTGCCCTTTTTCATTAAAAGTCTGCTGCTGCGGATAGGAATTAAAGATTATTCCAGGAATTAGGATATGAAAAGCATGTTAGCTCAATTAAGAAAATTAAATTGTGTACATTAGACAGAGAGAGCCTTGTTCAACCAGCAGTGAGCTTTTGCCGGCAAGGCCGGGGCATAATATAATCAAAGAATCACAGCTTAATTGAAATGCACTTAAAAAGGATCATGCTGACAAATGCGATTTTATTGAGGCGCTAATGTGCACACCTCCTGCAAGTCCTCTTTAAATCCAATGAAATTGAAATATCCTGGGCTGCTGACCGCGTCCTGATACAATCAGTCAGCCAGCAGCACAGCACATGCAGAGAGGAAGAACAAGATGACAAAAACACAGGAAGCAGGTAATCAATTTAGAACAAACACATAAGGGCAGCATGTCCCACACTGTTCTATTCTCTCTCTGCCCTCTCAGACACACACAAACATCACAGGATGTTGGGTCTATACAGAGATCAAAACAAATGAAAGGTGAAGTGTAGATCTCATTATGGACTTATCAGCTGTGTCCTGCAAAGGTGTGTCTTATTCATGACATGAATGGTAGAGATGTTAGACACTTTGCATTTAAGTGAAGGCGGAGTAATCATGCATATTATATGCACACACCCATAGAAAACACATTTATACATTTAATGCTGCACATAAAAAACACAGCAGCAGACACACACACTGCTATGTGTTTCAGCATACATATATTATCTGCATTTCGTTAATCATAGGGCAGATTACCTCACAAGCTTAATGGGAGTCTCTGTCCCACTAAAGAACAAACATGCATATGTGTCGTTATGATTGTTTGCAGTACTTTAACCTAAAAGACAAGTCAATAATTAAGCTCCTACTGAGTATGTAATTAGTTTTGTATACCTTAGATTTTAGTATTTTTCATTCACATAAGAACTATATAGAATCAGTAAAAAATTAAGTTTAAAAAAGTGTATTTCACATTATTATTTGCAACTCTCAAACCATTTTCCTGCAGCCTATTTTTCTCAGTACAAAAGAGAATATATTAGGTTGAATTATGTTGGTAGCTGCGGCACACAAGCACATCTTTCAAGTTGAAGACCATGTAAATGAAAATAAACAACTCCCTCCCTTAACAATTTTATTTAGTAGTAGCTGATGAGAACATTGTACTTGAATTGCAAACACTAAATACCTACACACTTTTTGAGCTTACGCTATGTTTCACAAACAAGCCTTTGTCTCCACATATGTATGTAAGCAAACAAAAATAGAAAAAACAGTTGGACTGCTGATATGGAAACAAAAAAGTAATGTGTTTGCTATTTTTCTTGCCATTACTGGGTTTGCTGCTGAGCACAGTTGTACTCTCTAAGGTAATTCTCAAGAGGAGCCACTAGGGGAGCTTCCAGCCTCCTTTTGAGCAAATATGAACACACAGTGTATGCAAACACAGAGAAACGTGCACATACATTCATGCACAGATATTGGATGAGACAAAGGGGGAACAGAGGAGATGAAGAAAGCGATCCTCTTAGTCAACAGAGAAGGACTTTACCATAAAAATGAATAATGTTCTCTCGTTTTCTAATGTAATTATCACTGTGCCTTTTAGTATCCAGCCATCTGCATGTACTTCTTACAGTTGACAAGGCATTGTGACATGTTGCACAAACCAGCATGCTATTGTAGTAAAGCCTAGTATAGCAATGGGAATACTCTGTGCACCAAAGTACAGAACACACCTCCATTATGCATTACACATCTAAGATATTTAAGCTCTTTGTAAGAGTTAAGTCTTGGAGCCGTACCGTGTCATTCTGTGGGGGATGATAGGGAGCTTTAGTCATGTCTGTATTAGCAGGATGACTTCTAAAGCCTCTGGGATGGAGTGTTACAACCGCTAGCTGTACTCAGTCCCTATGTTGATATCCAAACTCTGCCTGGCACTGAGCACCAGTTCAGAACCTTCAGTTCAGGCCTTGCATTAAAGTGGAAGCTTCACCGCAAGGGCTGACTATTCTCCAAATACAATCAAATTAATCTCTACGTTTACTCTGAGTCAAAAGAATGCTTCAACAGTCGAGTGTGTGGACAAAGCCAAGGAGCATGTCTCCAACTTCTGTTTTGTGCCCAGGGAAAAACAGGCTCTAAAACATTATTGTGCTTTACAAAATAGTCTTAGGGAGGGAAAGTGAGATTTGAGACCTGTGAATATCAACCGACACGAATTACTGGACACGTGTCATCTTCAGAAGTGGGAAAAGCAATGTTTTTCCATTTTGGAGCAGGAGAACATGGTTCTTGTTCTAAGATAAATACCGCCCATCTGTCTGGTGCTGTATGGTGGCGGTGTGTATATGCCAACTTCGGAGCCCTTCAAGAGACACTTAGGTCTGTGTGTATATTTTCACAGTCTGATTGAAGTAAAACACAGCCTTTAATGTATCATTTCAAGTGAACACAGGGCCCAAATGAAAACACACACACCTACAAGCCTCACTTAATTGAAGGCTACAGGTTTTCACATAGCAGACAGTTTTTTTTCTCGTTTTTTTTTCCAAGGGGGGGAAAGCACTTTTTGAAATCAATATTCTTGACTTGTTTTCCTGCAAATTAAAGCTGCCATTCTCAGGCTGATGTCACGGGGGACCAGCACTGAGAAAAAGAGAGGAATAAGAACTGCAGCAGTAAAGTTTTATATTTCAGGCAAAAAAAAAAGATTGAAATGCAATCCTGCTTTCTCTCAAAATGAGTGAAAGTTAGAGAGAGAAACAGGAAAACACATACACCAAAAGGGAGCTGGATTCTATTTCTGTTTTTTGACAACATAGAAAATAATATTCAAAGGAAGAGATGAATAAAAATATCATAACATGATCATAATTTCAAATGTTCTTTGTACACTGCTCTTTGAGTTATAGCACTATATAGTGTCTATTACAATGACTTGGTGTTGACATACTTTCCATCCATGGGAGAAGAATCTGATTGGTACAAGTTTCTCCTTCATCTTCCACCTCAATAACATGCAATTGCCTGCTGTTAGTCTACATAACATGCAATTTACACACAAGACTGCACTCTTCTAACTGTGTGCTCCAGTAGACCAAGACTGTGTCTTTCTATAAAAACAGATATACTCTTCAGGAAGCTTTGTAGTGCCTAAAAACCTCAATTAGGTTCATCAATATTTGATGGAATGACTCTGATAAGGTCTACTTGCCCCCGCCTCCCCTGCCTTCAGTGCCTCTGTGCTGGCGTGATGTCTTTAATTGCTGGCCCAAAGCACTGGAGACAGACAAGACCATGTTTGCTCAGTAATGGATGGCTCTGTCCCTAACACAATATTGAGACTGGCTGTTTTGCAAGCACGTCTGACACACTCGTGGCCTGCAGTGAAAGTAGAAAAAGGAGAGGGAGAATCAGAAAAGTGATGTAGTCAAGTGAACACCCATTACATCATCCAATATTAAGTGCATACTGTATTTTTTTGTAGTTTGCAAAAGGACAGAAAAATCAAAAAACCTTTAATGATTCTATTATCTTTTAATTTATTTTTATCCATAGTTTCTTATCCACATCCACCAATAACAACAAAGGATGTCACTGTGCCCAAGTACAACAACACAACAAATTCCAACCAAAACTGTTGCACACACACAAAAGGGGGAAACAAGAACTAAGTCTTCACTAAATGTGAAGTCTACAATACTTGACTAAAGTCAAGTAAACAGTAAGCCATACTGGAATTTTTCTTCATCAAATTTAAGATGGAATTTTTTTGTTGTATTATAATAATTACAGTGTAGAAGCTTTATAATTGTGACAGGACTATGCTGACTGTTTTCTGCTGTGTTTGGGATTCATTTAAGGTCAAGTTGGAGCAATTCTCCTCTGTCTCAGGTGGCGATGAGCCGTGAAGAAAGATGAAGTGAAAGAATTATTTTCTTGATTTGATAAAAACAGCTAGGTTACATCATTCTAAGTATAGGAATATGAATCCTTTACCACAACACCTATAACAAGTCTAAGCATGTTGACAAGTGATATTTTAACAACTGAAACCCACAGCCAATGTCTCACATAGCCACAGCTCTATTGTTAGGCTAGTATGATTTTTATTCAGAATTTTTGTATTTATTGCATGCCTAAAAACATTGTGACACTGATTTAAGAATATACCACTTCACTCTTAATCCTCACCCACCATGTCTTCTCCTTATCATATGTGATACTTTCACCTTGGCATGTGGAAACTGCATCAAATATATTACCCGCACACATCTTTAAGGACCCCTGAGTTGTCCTGGGAGGTGCCTTTACTGAGGGATTTCTCTTCATTGACTTCCTGGGTAAATTGATTTTAATAGCCAACACTTGGGGCTTTTTCTCACGGCCTCCTCTTTCAGCAGCGGCAGGCTCCGTCACGCCCTGCCATATTTCTCCACTCAGGACGTCTGGGCTATTTTCCAAGGCTATTGGAATAAGAACTGACGAATCCCTTTCAAGGTCCCAAGGAGATAATCTCCTGTCATTTCTGATTTGCATAACATTATTTAAAATTTAATGTAATGGCATTAAGCTATTGAACACCCTCCCTTTTCTGTGAGCCCACATCTGTTTGCACTGTGTGCGTATGTGCACAAACTTGCGCATCTCTGTATGTGTATTTAGAGAGACACTGTGGGGACTCATCTCTGATGGGGGTGACAGGAAGACCCCTTCCTCCCACTGCTCCTCTCTCTCATTCCATCTCCATAGAGCAACCCCCACCTTCCAATCTGTCCCAGCTAACACAGAACACAACCACACTGCACTGATATAATCAACAGATAGCTCAAAGCAAATGAAAGAGGTATCAGATCTAGCTACACTCAACCTCTCTCACACACACGGAACAGCTAACAAAGCAGTGAGTTCCAAAGTACAGAGCCAAGGCATAGCCCAAAGGACAGAAGACCGGATACCATTCCATTTGTCGGATCTGTACGTGTCCTACTTAGAAAGCTGCAATGGGACTCAATTAGGCTGGAACCAAGACGAGCTGATAAATTAATTTATTAATGAACACAATGGAATGAAGGATGAAGGGATGAGCTTGCTCATTTGTTCAGGGCTGGCTAGGCCAAACAGCTCCACTACAATACCAGGCTTTGATTGGGAAGGAGATAGGTCAAACCGGGATTATGCAACGGAGCCTTTAATAGCTTTGTGATGGTTTTGTGAGAGGAACAACTCCATAAACAATGATCTTTAATTATATATATATATATATAAAATATAGTATATTAAGTGTTTTGTTTAGTCTACTATGTAGTCTTGCCTTCTTTTTGTCTTTGTAATCTCACAAATCATCTGCACATGTAACACAGACACATTACTGAAACCAACAGATATGTCGGTTTACAGCCAAACAGGCATATAAATACTCTATAACAGTGACGATAGATAAGAACACACACACAAACGCACACACACACGCCATCTCTATTCTCTGTGGTAGAGCATCTTCCACACATTAAAAATAAATTAATTCAGAGTCAATTTGGGGAATGTTTGGTGATGCAGGGCAGGAATATCATCTAAGCAGTGGGAATTGTAGATTGCTCCCTCTCTCCCCAAGGCATTCTCTTTGTCTATCTATTTGGTGTGATTAAAAATACAATGATGAATGCATATTTCTTCCAGATGAATAACTTGAAGGGCTTGGCAGCAGATGAATCAGGGAGCAGTGTGTTGGTAGACAGACTAGCCAGGTCAGATGGATTCACAGTCAGATCCTCTGTAGGCTGGACTTCCTCAGCAGGGAGCGAAAAAAAAAAAAAATGAGGAGGTCATCTGGACAACAGTCCATAGAACCACATAGGGCTGGATCTGGTTAAATTCACATCAAAGCTGCAGGAAAGATTTTTATGTGATAGTACGATCTAATCACCTGAAAAATTGAACTTCTATTCTCAACTGTTCTCTCATTCTCAGTCTTAAGTGAACTTTAAAGAAATTTAAGTTAAAAAATATAAAACATGGAAACAACTGTCACAGGTGAAAACGTGGCACTACCACAGCTGTACTGTACAGCTGTACATCCAATGCAACAATTCGCTGAACACTTAAACGTATATAAGGACTTGTCCACATCCATACATTTAGATACCTCAGTACCAAACATATGAAACATAACTCTCCCCAATGACTGGGGAGCATCTGAACTTGAAGGGGAGTGTTTGAGGCTCATATCCCCAGTAGATGCTGCTCCTGGCAGGGCTACTGAGCACCCTCCACCCCCATCCCATTGCCCCTGCGAACCAGTGAGAGAGGAAGGCCCGCCTCTCCTTACATGTCAACTTCAGACAGCATGCCTCTTGCTGCCTCAAAGCTTTGATACCAAAATAGTCCAGGAAGCCTCTGTCTTAAAAATGCCCCAGCAGACCTTGATTCTGGGGATAGAGGGAGGGAAAAGAAAGAAAGAGGTTGGAAAGAGAGAAAACACAAGAGAACTAGAGTATTACCAGAAGAAAGAAATGAAAGAAAACAAAAAGAAAAAAATTATTTGATTGCTCAACATCGCAGTGCACTGCAAAACACAGAAGTAATACTATTCAGTCTGACCAGCGTTTGCATTGAAAGAATTCTGATAGATTTGTCACTGGGGGCCTGGATGAAGTAGAAAGGTGTGAAAGGCCCCTACAGGAGAGTAACACTGCTCTCCTCTGAGGCTCTTGGCTTCCAAAGATTTCAGAGCATCCACATTTATTAAATAATACATAAACAATGTTATTCATAACATCTGAATGAAAAGAATGCTTTAATAATAGAACTGGTGGTGATTTTATAGAGCCGAGGAAATGTTGAATATTGGAGAGGACAGGGTCTGTTTTTAATGATCTGCAGCTGAAGTCAGAGAGAGTGGGATGACGGAAAGAAATAATCAGACATTGGAGAGAGAGAGAGAGATGAAGGAACGGTCTGAGAGACAGAGTGAAAGCTTAAGGGCATGTAAAATCCAATTCTTGACCTGCAAAGAAACATTACACATTTACCTCTCTATACATTCACCAACTTTATTACAAACAGTGGGTATGAGGTTTAAACTAGCTTTTAAATGAGGCAATGCATATCACATGCACATTTAGAATTTAAAATAGCTCACTACCCAGTAGGGCTGCACGATTTTGCATAAAATGAGAATCACGATTTTTTGGCTTAGAATTGAGATCACGATTCTCTCACGATTTTCTTTTCCAGTATAAATATTTATTGCACTTATTAACTGCACATCAACTTCGTAACAGTTGAGACTGAACATAAACAATAAATAAACATAAAAACAACAAATGTCTCACGTTTTGTTGTTGCCGCAAAATGTTGTACTGCTTGAAATTCCGTCTCCACCATTGCTCGACGCTGCGTGTATAGAGCAGGTAGTGCAACAATAGAAAAATAGTTGCGGGACGGCACTGTGTAGCGTTTGTCTAGGGTGTTGATCATTTTCCTAAATCCCTCGTTTTGCACAGTGTTGATGGGAGCCATATCTTTGGTCAGGTGATAAGTGATAGCCTCCGTAATTTCTTTGTGCCTGCGGGAGTTTGACGTGTATAGGGAAGCGCTGTATAAGGTTCCCGTTATTGATGTTTGGGTGGTTGACCGGGACGGATTTTCTCCTGTCACTTTCTCGTCATCCCTGACTAGGGTTGCCAACTCCCTGAAAAATAAATAAGGGACACCTCGTGGCCAGGGCCGGGCGACCCAGTTGTCTTCACCCTTCCCAGTGTGGTGAATTTTCTAGCTCTTTTTTTGTGTGTGAAATTATTTTTTTAACCATTTGACTTGAAGTTGATTTAAGTAGATGCATATTCTATTCTTTGTGATATGAACACATGTGAAACAAATGATCATTTAGCCATTTATTTTTAGCTCAAAATGACAACATTAACACAGTAAAACAGGTCTCTTTCTTAAACAGAAGCCTGTCATGCTTAACTTTTGAGAATATAAGTAAATCTTTCTTTAAAAGCACTCTGTCCTGCTTAACTTAAAATAATAGAAAACAATAGAAAGAAAAATATTCTTGTAACAGTGCACATTTAGTGCATTTAGTACAATTGGCTTCAGTTGAGGTATTATTTCAGCTTTTCTAATGCTAATCAGCTGCTCCTGTTTGTAAACCCGCTTGTTCCCATGATTACGCATCTTAACTCATCATCATTATTAATCTATGTATTACTTTTATGTATTAGTCATCAATTTGTTGTAATCATCTATCCTTGCAGTTGTTTATTACACAAAATAAATTATATTATCACACTTCTGGCCACATAGCGCTGATATTCACTGCACATGCCCATATTAACGTTTTCCAGCCAGGTGTTTTCCTTTTCCCATTCTTCCCTTTCTCTGAGGGGAACAAACATTGCTGCTCTAATGCTGGGCTCACACTGTGCGATTTTTGGCCCATTTTGAGCCGATTTTTGAGTGATCGGACCGATTTTGGCCTTCATCGTGCGTCGCTGCTCAATCACAGCTGCCTGATCAATGTTTTTCATTAGCAATTTAGCAAAGTTGATGGTAGTGGTGTGTCTGTGTGAGTGAAAGACAGAGAGAGCGAGCGACAGATTTTCTGTTATAACCTTCATGTTATGGAGGCACAGTGTGAGCACTCAGGTCGCATCAGAGCATCGGGCGGTATAGTGTGAGAGTACATCGTGACATACGAACTTCTAACCCCTGCGAGTCAATCGTGCAGTTTGAGCAGGAGCTGAATAACGTGACTGAAAAAAAATCGCACAGTGTTTGCCCAGCTTTAGGTGTACTGTCATCCGAGACTTGCACCGCAGAGTCGGCGTTTGTTCCCCTGTTGGCCATGCTTCTTGTTGTGGTCATCTGTTGTCTTCCGGTATTTTCTCCGCAAGCGACCTTTCCTCGACCAATGAGATGAGCGGTAATCTGAATTGTCATACTCGAATTGTCATAAGTGTGCTGTCAGCTCATTGGTCACAAAGCAGGAGAGGGGCTGGGAATTATGTTTTCAAACAAAGCGTTAATTCCATTAACATTTATAGACTACTTTTGATTCTCACTGTATTACGGGACAAAGTGCGTCCCTTATTAGCTCAATACGGGACGTGTACTTTTGTTTCGAAATACGGGACGATTCCGTATTTTAAGGGATGGTTGGCAACCCTATCCCTGACGTGCTCTCCGTTGTTTTTCCCCTGCTAATTTTAGCATCACACGGCACAGCTTCTGTATCACGTGGTATAAGGCTCCGCCCTTGTCATTTGTTGAGCAGGAAGAGTGAGCGCTTGTTTTCATGCAGATTACGTCCCGGATCAAAATGCGGTACAATCGTTGTCGTCTTTTTTTTTTTTTTTTTAAATCGTTGTCATTTGGAAATGAGATCGCACATAAGTATGAATCGAGATCGCGATTTTCTAACGATTAATCGTGCAGCCCTACTACCCAGCTGGTGAAATCTGCTCTTTAAGAAAAGTCACACATGAAAATGGGAGAGCAGAGAGAAGAAGAGTCCAACAACATAACCGGTAACCAACATCCAGAGAATATATTTAGTTGAACTGGAGTAGTAGTTGGAATAATCCAGGTAGTTTTTCTGAATACTTTTTCTACTTTGAATATGAACACCCCCCCCCAAATGGCACACTCCTCAGCTATACATTGTGCATGTTATGTAGATGTAAGGTTTTATCTTCTTCTCGTAAGCCTGCAGTATGCAACCATGTGCGCTTGGTAAAGTTTGTGATGAGGTGATGAGAATAAAAGGATAAATGACACGATTAAGGATAAAAGACTCTGAGTGGCCTCCTATTGGTTACTTGTTTTGCATTTTTTACCAGTCGTCAAGACGGCAGTATTTCAACTTTATTGTGAACTGCTCAGAGGGCAGATGCAAGAGCTAGCCAGTGGCCACCTTGTATGTTGCTCCATGATCATTCTGTGTGAACAGACCCATTGCCTTGTTCAAATCCAAGCTCACCTGTTCGCTCAACATATAAGTCTGGGTTAGCTTGTTAATTCAGCAATGCCTAGCGCTAGGCAGATGAAAGCCCTTGCACCTGTCAAACAAACTGCTGGAACT
Source organism: Mchenga conophoros (assembly GCF_057382185.1). Taxonomy (NCBI): domain Eukaryota; kingdom Metazoa; phylum Chordata; class Actinopteri; order Cichliformes; family Cichlidae; genus Mchenga; species Mchenga conophoros. Next base: position 10,755,141 of record NC_140526.1, read on the forward strand.
GTGATAAATTAATGATCAAATGACTCACTGAGAAGTGCAGTGACATTACCAAGTCCTGTATGCACCAAAGCTATAGAAATAAAGATGGAGTGAAAAGGAAAGGGTGTGAAAATGACAGAAAGAATGAGTAAGAGAAAGAAAAAGAGAAGACATAAAGAGAAAAAAGATAGAGAGACAAAAGAAAAAAAAGGAGGCGAGGAAGAATACCAAAGTAGGAAATATGAAAATTAGACTGTAAGAAAAAATAGGGGAGAAAAAAGAAAAAAGAAACTGACATCAAAACATCTTCAATGGAGAGTGTGGAGTGTATGTTTTCAAAGAAAGATGAATAGTAAGAAGTAGGGACAGCTATAGTGCCCTCTAGTTTGTAAATTATGCACAAAATAGAGGTATACTTACCATGCTACTTTATAATGGTTTAAAGCTTTTCTGGATTACAGCTCTGCTTTAACCAAATTTCTATAAACATACGGAGCAGACTGAAAAAACAATTCAGTCCAGAACTCTATCCCAGGCCTCCTTATTCACATTAATAATGTCTATGTGTATATAATGTTTACCGGATTAGTTATAAATTTGTTTATCTTGGAGTGAGATGGCAATGACATTTTTAAGAAGACAAGGAGGCACAGATGTTTGATAATTATTATTTTTCTATACAAGCATACAAAGCATACTAAAAGTAGCAAAAACAAATGTGCATGTCTGTTCTAGTGCTTTAGAAAGACCTTACAGCATTTAGGTGCTTCTTAAAGAACCTTTCACTTAAATTCACTCCTTTTCTATTATTTAAATGCTAACTGGACTACGCTCTTAAAAAATCTCACAGAGCTGTTTGCCTAGTATGTATCTAAAAGCGTCCAACCAAACTGAAACACTTGCCACAGAATTATCTGGTTTTTTGTTGTTTATTTTTTCTTTTTTACTGTGTTCCAACACCGTAGTCAACGCAATATTTTGATAGAAGTACATTTTTATTAGGGACGTAGACAAAAATATTATCAAATAAACTGTTGTCAAGAAGGGTTTGTGTAAACAATGCATGCTGGCGGCTTTTGCTTCTTTAAAGAGTTAGTCATACTGTGGATACTGTGCACATTTTTATCCCTATTGTCGTCCAGGTAGTGTAGCACAGTGCTTCAGCACATCCTTTATGCAGTTATCCAGCAAACTACCAGACTTCCCCCTGCTGTTCCACGGGCCTTTGATAAGAACAGAGGGAAATTAAAATCATGAACCTGAATTATGAATCCAATCACAAGATACCCTGCAAAGGCTCTTTCACTGCGTGGCTATTTCTCCTCTCTCTCTCTCTTTCTGTCTCTCACTTTTACTTTTGTTCTTTGTTTCTCTTTCAGCCATGGTGTTGTTCATTACATTTCTTTTTCTCGATCCCACATTCTCTCTCCTTTTTTGCTTGAGGAGGATTCAACTGCAAGCACATTCCATAAGAACTAGAGAAAAGCGAGGAAAAAAGTTTCAAACGATGATAACACACAGTTTGATAAAACTGACAAGGGACTCAATTAAGGCTTCCCTGTCAAAGCATGAGTGATATTTTATTAAGTGGCAGCGTGCCATTCGATGGGTACATCAAGCGACACATCTGTAGACGAGAAGGCTGCGCCAGCCGGGTAAGAGGGACACATGTTGCCACTTTCAGGAAACATCAGTCAAACCTCACTTCATCACGTCTACTGAAAAATTAAGAGGCCCCGTTATTAGGATGCTCATTTACTTTTTCATGCACCACCCCTAATATTTGAGGATAGACTCTTGGCACCCCCTCTTTTTTTTGCTTTTATTTCGAACACATCGCAGCACAAAGACTTCTGGTATGAGCTTTTGTTACACCAGCGTCAGAACACCAAGACCAAGATTCTGCCACAGCTAAAGTGAAAAGATCCAAAGGCTTGCATTGCTGCTTTTACACATTTTTAGGACGACAGGTGTCCTTGTTTTGCAACTGTGTCAAATATTTAAGATGCGATTCTGTTTCTACGATACAATGTTCAATGTATTAAAACAATAAATGGTAGAATTTTCTCCTGAATAGATATTAAAGTAATCATTTAAATATTTGTATATAGTAGGGCTGCCACAAACGATTATTTTGATAGTCGACTAGTCACCAATTATTTTTGCGATTAGTCGACTAATCAGATCATCATCCATTGGACATAAAACGTACAGCTTATTGCACCAGCATGCATCTGCTCTTATATAACTATCATTAGTGTTTAAGGTATGTGCTAACTAAAAGGTATGTGCTAACTAAAAGGTATGTGCTAACTAAAAATAAAGACAAGATGATAGTTTATTAAATTTTAATGAAATTTGCAGATTGTTTCGGTGAAGTTTAATAAACTCCTTACAATGTAAAATATAACAGGACACCGGAGTATATTCTCGAGCATCTCACACTTCTGATAATCAGCTGTCTGCTTGACGTTTATTCAGCTGTGTAAAAACTATAACTTTAATCTCAGCCAAACCGATTTACTCAGGAACAAATAAAATACAAAAAAAAAAGCCAAACAATAACATTTTTAAGTTATCTAAGTGACTTATATATCATGTTTAACCTGAGTAGCGAAAGACGGCGGTGGGTTTGAAAACGATTTGCAGGGAGTCCGGTGTTCTCACGGGCTCTAGCGAGCCTTGCCCCCGGCTAGCTATCGAGCTAGTGGGTAACAGACGTCTCCGAAAACGTCGGAGCGCTTTTGAAAATATGTGGTGTCTTGATAAACTGAGCAGATATTTACACAGTTACATTCTCGCCTGAAAATATGTTAAACGTTTATTTTGTGACCCAGAAAGAATAATAAGAGTAATATTAAAACTAAGTAGCTGCCGCCATTGTTGGAAACTGAGCTGGCTGCGCTATGAATTCTGGGACAGAGCTACTTCTTCTTCTTCGGGGTTTAACGGCAGCTGGCATACTTGTACATGCAGTGCTGCCATCTTCTGTTTCAGTCCGTTATTACACTCTTAAATCCTACTACTTGTTCCTGCGGCTTTTGTGATCTTACAAAGCTTCAAACAATGCGTCGACTATTAAATCAGTCGTCGACGATTTTGATAGTCGACATAATCGTGACTAGTCAACTAATCGTGGCAGCCCTAGTATAAAGAATATATTTTAAACATAAGAGCCTGACCATATTTAAAACAGCACAGATTTATCCAGAAATACACACAACTGAAAATACTCTAGTGTTTGTGCCTTGGTGTTCCTATTTGAGATGAACATGCACTGGTACACCAGTTTCACAAAGCTGCAGAAAGCACAGGTGAAAAAAAGGTATTCTACTTTCTTAAAATAAAATGTATATTTTAACAGTCACTTTTATTTTAGTGTCCCACACATCTCATTGCTTTGTCTCTAACATATTTGTATTAAATATGAATTAAAACTCATTTGATTGAGACTCTTTGTAAAATGGACTGTATTACTATTTGTCCAGCAATGCGAACAGAGGATTTGACCGTAAATATTACATTTGAGTTCTGTTGTTTGTAGATATTCAGCAAGTTTCTCACTACTTTAGATTTCCGTTTTAAGAAAAGTAAACTTAATCTTTCGAGAGCACAAACATGTTGATGTTGTTAAAAAGAAATCAGCAGAGCTCTGATGTGCCTGGAAGAGGCCGTGGTGTTACAGTAAGAAGAAACTTTAATTCTAAAGTCTCTTTTGTAATTGTTGTTGTAGAAATCTTGTACTGCTGAGAAAAACTAGATACTCCCCTCCACACACACACACACACGCACACACTTTCTCACATACTACATACATGTGTGTGTACGTGGGTATACATGTTGCTGTACACAAGTATGGTTTTGCATTCAAACTTGCCTGGGATGTTTGTGTATGGTTGTTTGCATTCATCTCCACATATGCGAGTGCATGCAGGAGCTGACACTTGGTTGTACAGGAGCTCAGTGCTGACCATACATAGTCTGTTTCATCTAGAACAAAAGCTCTGTTGGAGAACACAAAAGGCCAGGTTCAAAAGCATTGCAGGCGTCAGGAGCCCAGGCCTAGATACATGAAACAATCAGTGTAAACTTGTCTAAAGCTAAGAGGGCTGTGATGCACCTACAACAATGCATCTCATGCTCAACTGCAGCCACAGCTCTGTCCACATAAGACAAGATTAAAGCTCTAGGTAGATCAAACAGTGCTGATGATTAGTGAAAAGATTTGTGTGCATGTGTGTGTGTTTTTTAATCATTGAATAATATGTTGCTCCCGAGACAATGCTTTATGTATGCTGCGCATGATCAAAATCACAGAACTCTGATCTGTGTTGCTGCCATGATTGTGTGCCAGAGTACCTATGTGCACTTGCATGTTTGAATGGAAGATTTCTTTACATGTAACAAATGATAAAATTAATGTTGCAATGGATGAGAGTGGGTATATGTGGAACTTACACTCAGTCATATCTCAGCAGCAGTCACTGGCAATACACTGATGGATTCAAGAACAAGTAATGTTGTTTTAATGAAGACAAAAGCACACACACAGCGCTATAAATGTGTGAAGGTCTCAATCTTTCTCCTCTCCGTTATTCTTTCATTTTCTCTGCTCTCCTCCATCCTCCTCCACATATTTATGACTGATAGACGTGTGTGAGTCAATGCTTTCATCATGACTCGACTGGCTCAGTTTGAAGTGGCCTGCTGTGCTTACTGAAGTTGATGAGCTACTACTTGAGAATTTGACATTTTCATTTAGACGGTACTATTATGATTATTTTCCACCGTTGGAAAGTGGTTTTGCTATTCTAAGTTAGTTAAAAATTAAAACAGGCTTGTGTGTGACTGAACTGAATTTCAACACCTTTAAAAGAAATAAACAGAAGTTTCACAACAGTAACATCTGGCAACCATCACTTAATGACAGTAAAATAAAGTCTTACAAAACTAAGGATAGGTTTTACGTAAGCCGGTGAGGTGTAATGTGTTTTTTACCAGAGCATCGTAAATATAATCCAATCTGTATTGGCCAGGTCAGTCATTTTTATGGACTGAGTGCTGCTGTGCTAGTAAAGATTTCAGATTCGTTTAGCTTCTGTATAATGCCTACTAAAATCCGCCTTTGCCACAGTACTATGCAATCTTTTTGCAAATTTTAAAGCTAGACCAGTCTCTATACAAATTAAAAACAGGTTATTGGTACGCAAGTGAATGGAGGATTAAAAAAAAGATTGTATGATTGTGTCTCTAGGTTGGTAGCCTGGAAAACCGAGACACTGCCAGCAGCTCACTCAATAATCAATCTTTAAAGATAAAGATCAATAATAAAGATTGATATTTTTTTTATTTTCAATTTTAAATGCACAATGTCAACAAGGGTGTGACTATGAAAACTTTGAAAGCTATGGTTTTCACCCTTTCAAGTTAATGATCTCTGAGGAACCGAGACATTTCTGACCTTTAGAAATATAAATTTTAACATCCTGAAAGATTAAACATTGATTCTAATCCATCCACCACATATCTTGTTAACCCTTTTTACCTTAACGTAGAACAAGTCTGCCAAAGTTTCTTTGTAAGCCTGTCAAGTTTGCATTTCTTACTTCCAAAGAAATTAATTTTACAATACAGAAACAACATCAAAGAAGAAAAAAAAACAATAAATAAATAAAACGATGTGAGTAAAGCCCTATGTTTGACCCTCGTTCTCTTCAAATTCCTTATGGTTTGGCAAATGAAGATATAAATACACATACACACAGAATGTTTAGTCTTCTCAAAATGTGTACAAATGTATCGAAAGTGAGGTAAACAATTTCAAACACCCTGCTCTGTGTCAGTCCCACTGACAGCTTATGCTAACAGACCAGGAAGGGGTGATAAGGGTGATGCATAATAGTACAATGATTTTACCCTATTTGAGGCATAGGTACAAAACGAATATGGAACAAAAAGAAAACAAACAAACAAAAGAAAAACAGTTAGTTGGTGATGTTGCGTAGCATAACAGTACTAATTGGATACAGATACATTTGTGGAGGAGAGCTTAACAGGCCTTTAAATTATGCATTAATCAAACAAAGCTTAATATGAACTGACAAGGAGCCTGGCAATCTGGCAACCATCTGGAAGACAGGCCTGTCAGTCAGGAAGAGGTGAGAAAGAGGAATGGCTGAACTCTGGGTTAACCTAGAGAGAGGAAAGAAGGCGGGAGGAGAAAGAGCAAGAAAGAGAAGGACACACGGCCAAGAAACATGAGGCAAACAATGAGAGGTGGAGGTTGAGAAAGACAGTGAGAGACGTTGGGTTTTAAGGTTACAGACAAATATGAACAATACAGAGGTTTATTTCAACACTAATAAAATGGGTGGGGGTCAAGTATCCCTGATGCAAATAAAAGTTCAGTTACAAAGGCCAATTTGACAGCTTTGCTGAGAAAGGCCTTGTGGGACATTCATTTATCCTCTGTACCAATAGCCACATAATCCGTTTTGTGCTGCACACCTATTCAGACAGTCACACACAAATAACCACAAACATTTGCAGAACTACTTCAAGAAATCAACCAAACACAGTGATGATGTAGTACTACACAAGAACCCCTTCTTTCTTTCTCACAATAGCACACAATCCACATTCCGATCCAAGTATCCAATACCTCACTTTAACCAGACAAATAAACTTGTGGCATGTCTGACTGCTGGTTGTACCTCATGAACCCAGCTGACAAGCAGTGTTGTTGTTGTTGATAATATAGTTGTTGGTTGCAGTCGCGTGCTGTTGTAATGCTGCGGGTGTAGACCAAAAGCCCACAATCAAACGGTTCTCCAAATGGCGGAGTTCTACCACCGAGCTGATAGGCTGCCATCTGCAGCTGCTTCCTGCTGCAGATGGGGACACAGTAACGAGGCGAACAAGAAGAAAACTGACAAGACTGTGATACAAGCAAGGAAAGATACTTCTACCGGCTTGTGCTGCACTTTGATTCGCTCCTTCCAGTGGTTAGTGATTTTGATTTCACCCGTCTGTATTGTACTTAGACTCCTTTTCTCCTTTAAAATCTTAGTCTGATTTCACATTGTTCTCCACCTAAGTTATGTATGACAAATGCCTGGGGCCAAATCACCATCAAAGGAACATATCGAAGGAACACAGCGCTTCCCAGCTTCTTAGAGATGACAGATGTCACTTTTGAAGTAAGCAAGGGGATGAAAGTGGTAGGGATGTGACGGGCAGCATGAGGACAGCTTCTCCGCCGCGACCTGCCATCATCAGTGCTGCTGAAGCTTAATGGGGAGAGACTGGAGGGGCCTGGAGGCTTCAATGGCCGTCTAGGGTGTCTGCCTTAGTGCCCAACAGGGGCCAAGCTTTAAATAAAAACCTATCCTACAAGTAGTGAGCACCCAACCTGGCAGCCAGTCAGCTAGCCAGCAACACTACTAGTCAGCCAGCCAGAAAGCCATCATCCCTCTGCCACCCATTGGGATGGAAGTGTCTCCCTCCGTTACACTGGCTGTTCTGCCAGTGGATTCGTCAGGGTATAGAGAGAATAGCTAATCTGAGGGAACCAGCAGCCCAGAATCAAAGGGCCACTGGCTTCTCTCTTCCTTGTATGTAGCAGCGCTCACCTGGGTACTATCCCCAGTGTGACAGAGCGAGCAGCAAGAGGACTTGGTAAACAAGGCAGAGCAATGCAACTTTCAAACAGAGAGGCAGCTAGTGCAGGGAAACCAAAACAAACTCTTAACTCAGGAAATTCACAGAACGTTTTCCCCCTGCCTTCCCCACTGTTCCCTGTGTCTTTATTGTGGCTTGATATGTCACCACTGTCTATATCTCCTACTTACTCAGGACTTCAAGTGGCTGTCTCTATTTTGCTGGGCCATAAATTATTCAGTGCCATGTGTCTTCTTAGTATCTGCGCTTTCCATTGGGTTGCTATCTTATCCCTTCTTCTGAAAGAAGGGCTGGTGCTTTGAGACAGAGTTTGCAAAAGGTAACACAGGAACTTCAGCACCGACAACCACTTTCTTAGTAGGAGCTCTTGTCAAGTACATATATTTGTTCCAGCACAAGGAAAATATGAAAAAGAAAAACAAGAAAAAAGTTGTATCTGAATACAACATGGAACCCAACAAGCTCCACTGCTGCTACTACAACAACTTGGACTTGTATCTGAGCTAAAAATAATGACAGTATTCCACATAGAGGAGTGTGTGTGTTGTTTCCCCCAGCACATGCGTGTGTGTGTTGGTGGGTGGGTGGGTGGGTGGGTGGGAGCCCAGAGAGCTGACTGTATGTAAATAGCCATATGAGACTGCATAGCATTACTGTCCAGACATTGAAGAGGTGACCTGATCCCAATTAATCACACAATCCCAGGGAGAACTGTCACATCTCATCTCCATCAGCAGTACCATCCTGTTCTATCTCCCTGTCTTGTCATCGTCTGTTCCTCCATCTCTTTTTGCCTTTCTTTCTCTCTCTCTCTCTCTTACACACACACACACACACACACACACACACAGAATCCATACACTACCAGGCCCCTCACCAAAATTCCCCCTCCCCATCACCTCCATGCTTTTATTCAAACTCACAGGGTCTAGAGTTGACAGGTCAGCTGGCACGGGCCATGCGGTCCCCACCTGTCCCCTAGCTTCTTCCCCCAGAAGGCAATGTGCCAGAAGAGCAAAGAAAGGGCTCTTTACAGATATCTTTACAGCTGCCAAAACAAGATGCAGCCTTAGGGTTTCCCATCCCCCAAAGAGATTCAATGTTTGCATTTTACCACTATAGGTGAAGGAGACCATCTATTCTACGGTTTATTAGTCTCTTCAATAAACCATAAAAAAGATTGCGACAAAAACATTAAACATCGGTGTGAAAGGCTGGTTGTTTTACTGAAATGTGACACGATGAAACTCGCAATGTAATGAACTCGAAACATCAACAGACTAAGTGACCGTTCTTGTAAATGTGGAATGTGAGTAAGTCTTTACAGGTCTATTGACTGACACGACTGCTGCTGTAAGTCATTTTGAAGCTTAGAGTGATGACTTTGTTGGTGTCTCACACAAATGCACATACACACAAGTCTGAGCTCTACCTTTGCAAAGAGCATCATTAAGAAAGTATAAAGGGAAATGTGACATCCCAGGTTAAGTATCACTTTATTTTTTGTCTTCTAATATTCTTTTTTGGGGGAAAGAAAAGTTTTTTTAGATGACCTGAAAGAGGACAAAGGATTTGCAAAAAAATTATGCAGTTTGACTCCTGTGTGACCTGAAACTGAAAAGACTGGTCTAATGAGGGTTGTCTGTCGAATCTATAAGCAACAGTGAAATAGAACACATTCCCATTTTTTCCAGACATTGATACAAGAGGAGATCAAAACACTAGGCATGTCTATGAACACTGCACAGTGGATACAGGAGTCATGTCGTAGCTTTGTCTTGATTCATCCTGATATAACCATTTTGAGTATTCCCTTTGAAAATGGGAAAAGTGGCATCTTGTGAAATCACAGAAGAAGTCAGGATACTCTGTATCACATGTCATTAAAGTTCTATTGTTTCACCCATCTGTTAGTAGACTTTTTCTTGTCAGCATGTTCAAGCTGTTCCCTATTGTGCTGTTACAGTTACAGGACTGTCACATGAAATCTGAAGTCTAAAGAAATTCTGGGCAAAGTCATTCAAATCATTTATAACAGCAGTTACTTTTTAAAAAGTTGAGAAATTTTTTTTTCCTTTACAGCTGTTGCTATGAAAAGTTTAATCAATGTAAAGTAGTATTTTTAAAACATGTAAACAAAATCCGTGGCAATTAAACTTCATAAATACTCCTAACTCTGTTTTTTTAATTACTTCATGGTCTTTACCCTTTTCTTTTTTCCACACGCTTTGAAGATTTTTTCTCCAAAATCTGCAGAACACTGGAAAAATCAGGATGTGCACAAAAATAAAAACAAGAGCCTAAAAAACATAGATGATCCCAAAAGATCCAAATAATATATATTAAAAAAACGTGACTGGAATAAAACTGGAGAACTGGTATATAAACATGTGGGGACGAGGTGAGAATCAAAGGGGACACAGGTCTATAAATACCCAAAGATTAAAAAACGATACAGGTGTATCCAACAGATAAATACAGAAAGTATGTCATATATTAAATATATGAAAGAAACCTACAAAAATGAACAAAAGATCAAAATTTCTATGAAAAATTATTAACATTTCTTCACTAAGAAGCTCATTACTTTGTAGGTACAGAGTAGAACGAGAAATCTAAGCTAGTCCCACACTGACTAATCATAAAATGCAATTTAAGTCACATTTACAGACACACACAACCTGGCTAAATTAATAAGATGCCAAGGTTGTAGTTGTCATGTCTTTGGTTATCACTCACTGTGGATACTTGGAAAAAAAAGTTCATTCCTGACCTTAGTAACTTGCAGAACCTTCTTTAGTAGCATCAAACACTATCAAATCTTAATTTTAGATGCATGCATTTTAGATGAAAGACAATCTAAATTATGACTTTCCCTGATGAGCACTGCTATTTCTTGATTGCTCCCAACTGGAAAAAATAAAATAAAAGTTTATTTTCATAAATCGCGATAGAATGCTAGCCTTCGAAGGTGTAGCGGTTAGCACATTTTCTTGGCAAGCAAGAGGCTGTTTGTTTAACTCAAGCCAAAGAAATACATCCCTTTGGAGGTGCATCAGGAAAGGCATCTGGTGTAAAACTGTGCCAAAACAAACACGTGGAGCTATCCACTGTGGCAAGGGAGCAGCTAATATAACCCTTAAGAAGGACAGCTATACTTATTGACTTCACCTAACCTGAGTTGCCACTACTTCACTTGAAGTGGTTAGAGTTAACAATCTGAGGAACACAGAACGACCAAATCATCAGAAAAAAGCATATGTTACATATATTCATGTGGCCTTTGGCAAACTTGAGGTATGCTTTAGTATTTTTTTTTTCCTTAATACCATTCGTATTTTGTGTTTTTATTGCAGTTTACATAGAAAGATAGCCATCCATTTTCTTAACTGCTTATCCCTTTTTAGGGTCAGGGGAGGCAAACCTGGATATCATGGGGGAAAGAAGCATAACCCACCCACCCTCTTGACAGACGTATTCACACCTGTGGTCAATTTAGAAGGGGGGCAGGAAGCTAAAGTACCTGTAGAAAACCCAAGACAGTGCAAGCAGAACACAGAAACTCTACACAGAAAGGCCACAGTCAGCAAGTGGATTCAAATCCAGGACCTCCTTGCTGTGAGGTTACAGTGTTTTAGCCTTTTTTAGCCATTTTTCAGCTGTGTACATATTGAAAACACTTCTTGTAAAATTATTTGAAAGGTGTTATGTTGCAGGTATGGTTCAAGGCATGGTTCATTGGTGTATGCATCTATTTACAGGGCGGGTCACTTCTGAAACTCTCTAAACTCTCCTCCTCTTACATTGTTTTGTGTGCTCCACCAATCCTCTTTCTACCATTTTCTCATGCTATAAAAAAAACTGATAACTGGATGAAAAAAAATGTAACAGTGGAATATGTATTTATCATGGCAATGAGAACCAATATAAATGACTCTATTTTAAATCATGTTAATCATCAATACAGTTCCAGAAATGTACAAAAGACAGGAGCCAGTAATGGTGTATGTCACAATCATAGACATATCTAATGACAGCAGGACTATAGAGGCATTGCCAAAGTAGGGAACACCGTGCTGATGTTTTTTAAGTATAAACCAATTAACTTGGGTATTGTTTTCATAGTGACAACAAAAGCCAACTTAAACCTAAACTATGTTCTTTCAACTCAAACAATACTGTTCCCCATAGTGTTGTTTCGGCCTAGATTTATCCAATAGATAATTATTTTTAAGTAATAGAAAATCCTTATAGATTATGTAGTCCTAATAGGAAAACATCCTAACACTGTGATGTCGGATGTCCATTTTGTTGAAAGTACAGTGCCGAAGACTACAAAATAAGCATCTTACTTCACCACATGTTCTAACCCAGTTGTTTTATTCAGATCATATAAACAAGAGCGACCTATGAAAAAATATCTGTTCAGGCTAATTTGATGTTTAATATTTCTTCTTCTTTAAAACTCTAACTTTGCACTTTGCATGAATGTCTCAAAGCTATGAGCGCACTGCCAAAACTTTGCCTTTGTCCTAAAACTCTTCACTCAGGTTGGGTGTTTAGAGGCAAGCTCCACTTACTGCTCTCCAATGTTGAGATTGTTATGACAAAGAGAGCATAAATTAATTGAACTTGTTTGTCTTTTTGTATTTTTCTCAGCAGTGCGCACACAGCGAGTAATTTCTCTCTTTTGAATCTGCAACAAAAAAACTGAAATGTCTGTAAAAATGCAGCTATTAATGAATCTGTGTTAGTGTTTTAGATTAATGCCTGAATGTTGCAATTTGGTATTAAAAATAAAAAGTGATGCATGAACTTATCAACGTTCCAAAGTAACAGAGTAACTGGGGATGCCATGTGGTCTGATGGTAAATATTTTGGTGTCCCTTTGCACAAGTCAGCTGTTCCAGACAGAATTCAGGTTTGTAGGGTGGAATAGTTTATAATAATACAGGTCTGGTCTGAATAATACTTGTGCTGCACCTGAGTGCTAATCCTCAGAACCCTTTTGCACAGTGCCCAGCGATTTCTAGCAGAAAGGTTTCCTATATCAAAAGCGTATTGATTTTCTTTCATCCTTATTTTATTGATCTAAATTGTTTTACTCTTTGGAGAGAAACAAATTTGTGACATGAGCTAAGTGAAGTAAGCTAGCACTGGATTATTTTGGGTAGTACCCAGCCATCCTCCATCCATCCATTCGCTTCCACTTATCCTTTTCAGGGTCGCGGGGGGCGCTGGAGCCTATCCCAGCTGTCATAGGGCGAGAGGCGGGGTACACCCTGGACAGGCCGCCAGTCTGTCGCAGGGCTAACACACAGAATTCATACCTATGGGCAATTTAGACTAATCAATTAACCTATCCCGACAAACTGCATGTCTTTGGACGGTGGAAAGAATACTGGAAAACCCCAGCTGGCATCATGTCTGTTTACTGGTATGGCGGTATTTGAAAAATCCATGTCATACATTAAATTATTACCAATATACTGCCCTAATATTAACAAAACCTAAAATTATTTTACATTTTTATCCAATGTGTTTATTTCCTGGACTGAACCTTGCACAGTTGAGCTGCTCTGACATATCTACTGTAGACCCAGCCTGGGTAATTATGAGCTACAAAGCTCACTGCCCTTGTCAAGATCTCACTACCCTTTCCAAGCTTGCTCAGTGTATAAGGGGAGGGGGCACATTCTGCTGTCTGGTTACCCCTAACACACACACAAACACACCTGGACCATGGCTGTTTACCTGCCAGGTTAAAGGGCTGAAGTCAGTGACAGAAGGAGATTTAATAAGGAAGCAAGGAGTTAGAAGGGGGTGAATATGCAGCAAGAGTAGAATATGAGGTAGAGGGGCAAAGAGGAAGGAGGGTGGAAAGAGAATGACAGTACAAAACAGAGGGAGGGGGTGAATGGGGGTCACAGAGTGATGAGGGGGTTAAATGCCACAAATGCCATGTCTCAAGGCCTCATAAAGACAAGCTCTGCATTGCTCTCAAGGTCAGGGCATGCACACATGCACCTGTCCAATGTTAGTGGTGGTTTTGTGGGTGGGTGGCTGGGAGAGCATGTGTGAGTGCTTCAGTATAAAATACACACAGTCTTGCTTCTTAGAGCCTACTGTGGAGGACAAATGACCTTGCAAAAATAAATTCTGACCACATTTAAATGGGGGGTTCAAAGAATCTGATGTTTCTGAACTTGTGTGCAACAAATGACAAACAGAATATTTATTGATATGATCAGACAAAGAGATCTAAATGAACTATGCAAGAGAATAATCACTAAGAAGGATTTGATATACTGTAAGCTTTAAAAAAAATGAATATTTTATAGTATAAAAAGCAATTAACTTTGGATCTTAGTTTGGCAGGGTAGCATTTGTGTGCTCAAGAAAACCTTGTGGCCATTTATTAACATGGTATGGGCAAAAAAATGCATACAATACCACGATTTCCTAAACATTCCATGGCATTATAAAGGAATGATAAAGGGACCACAAAAATCACCCAACACAAACTTTTTCAGCTTTTTTCCTCAGTGATACGACCTTTGCTGGTTTTCATGCTAAAGAAGAAACACTTTATTCCAAAAAATCCCATATTGTTTTGTTAAACATAAGTCACTTGTGTTAAAAACCAATAGTGTGTGACTAAGCTTTTTTTGATTATCTTGTAATGGGAAGTCTATTAGCAACTATTTTATTTTCCTGGCATATTTAGTCTTGTTAAGGCCCCATTCACACAGCCCTATCACTAGTCAATGACCAGATGGAAAATCTCCTTTTGAGTTCAACTGGTTGAGAAATACATCAAAAAACAAAATTTAAACAGGAGGTTGATGACAAATCTCTGTGTAGATGAAGCCTACTTGAGACTGATAGATGTATTTTTTAAATTTTAACTACTACTTACTAATCTTGTTATTCTTAACTACAAAATACCTCCCAGTGTGTGTGTGTGTGTGTGTGTGTGTGTGTTACACTAATTTATCTGCATAGATCTATGCCCAAAAACAGCAACAAAGCCAGACACTGAAAAATAACATGGATACCAGTCTGATCCTTTGATCGCTTCCAACATACAGTAACTTTGCCACCTAAAACATTATTGTCCAGTGAACTTAACAGGCAGAGGCAGCTTTTAACAAATTACAGGGTAGCATTAGCATTAGGCAGAAGTGCATGTTATATGAGACAACCAATTAAGATCACTTATGGCCAGGGTAATATCCACTGATTTAGGCCTGAAAAAACGGCTTTGGTAGGATTATCCCTAGTGTAACCCGATCTCATTCTCTTATATTTAAACTCACATACACATCCAGGAGTTGACACTACATGTGTTGCAAAACCTTATACTCACAAATGCACGTGTGCACACACACACACACACACACACACACACATAACAGACACTACACAGATGACAAGGCAACTGGGTCTTAGGCTGCATACATGTGCATGCCGTTGTCATTCCCAGACAGACAACAATGAATTACATTCAAAACTGCAGACTATGGACATCGAATATTGTTTACTAGCACACGCATGTAAGCGTTAAACATTTTTATTTAAGTTATTATAATCAGGAGTAAGAACGTACAAACTACCAATCTTTTGTTTTCAGTCAGGGCAAAACATTACTCCATCGTGACGGCCAATAGTGGACAGTTAAGAGTACCGCAGGACAAAAATATTGCTTTTTTTAACCTGTCTCGAGCCAAGAGTACCTGGATCATCTATTGATGGAAAATGAAGATATGAAGAGAAACTATGAATTTTCTGCCCTGGCAGCTTTATTTAAATATCTGAAAGTAGTGATGTCACTCCCAGAGCTCCAGTTCAGGGACATCTATATCTATCTTGTAGAGAATCGCTCACCTTACACTGCTGACAGGACAAAAGCTTTCAAAATATGAATTGCTGCGGAGAAGCAGGGATTGGTGCAATTTGGCCTGTAAGGCAGGGTTAGAAGAAGTGCTCTCATACATTGGTGTCATACTCTACACTCTTCTGGGAGCTGTAAATAAACATTATTAATGCATCCAATAGTACGGCAACTATCTGGCACTTTGACCAAGTTAAACTTGTAGATGTTCAAAAGATGGCTGAAGGGCAAAGGACTGCAGGTACTGTTTTTATCCTCCAGGTGGGCATGTCACAGTAGCTCTGATATCACATGAAAACTGTGAATACAAAATGTAACTTCAGATAAAAACAAGTGCATATAGAAAAAACGTGCCTTTAATAATATATATTAAAAATGGAATAATCCTACAAAATACCAGATCAATCGAGTTATATTCCAAAGCTTCCCAATTTTCTTCAGAGCACAATTTCATATATGTGCACCACCCATGAAAGTGCACAGTGGTCAAACTGAACCATATCCATCAAGATGCATGAAGTCAGAAATACTGTCTCGCTCATGCCGATCAAACCCTGTGTACTGGCATCTTTTAAACAGGACAAATGCCAATTCTGAGCAAATGCAAGGTTAAGTATTGATAATACAGTTGAGATCACTGTACTCATATATGTAATTGAGGCAATAAAGCCATGGAATGACATCATTATGAACTGTACTATCCAGAAGAACTGAAACAGTCACTTTTTTTCACTGTTTTTTTCTCCCTCCTTTGTATGGTCTGTACAGCAACCACTGAACATCTCCTCACCACTTATGCACACTAGCCAAACCCAGCATGTAGCATGTTATGGATCCCAGAGTCTGGTAATGAACTAATGGCTAATGCTCTACAGCCATTTGACTGACATGACAAATCCACAAGCTCTGTTTGCCTTTCACCTACTTGTGGCTCCTCTGTACTGCCAAAAGCCCCATTAATTCTCCCCATGGGCAGTTTTTAAGGCATCCACAGAAAACCATTGAAACGCAACCTAAAACCACAAATGGGAGTGCCAGTGTAAGCTAAGTTTAAACTGGCACAGTGGAGTGTATTTTCCTTCACCTCGGAACCACTGAAGCTGACCTCGACATGCAGAGAGACAGTTTAAGGGATGTGTTCGCTGGTGTGTCTTGGCTAGATATGTCTACTAGATCACCAACTGTAACGAAATGTAGCATTGTCAGGTTGTTGTGGTGGGACTCTGTGGTGAGACTGACCCCCACTTTCCCTCCACTTCTAGCAACCACAAGTGCATCTTTCCAGGGGTCAAGACAGGAAAAGAAATCTGTTTAAGAGGAGAAAAAAAATCCATCCAAGACCCTGCACAATTCCCATGTCTGAGGACAACTTGTGTGCCTCAAATATGGCTTGGATGAATAATCTTCAGAAAGTAAGAAAAAACAGAATTAGTCAACAAAAGAGATCAGTAGTTGTACGTGGCAGAGATAACAATAAAAGCAGTTGAGTGGCACTAAGCCTTTAAATCTTTCTGGTTTTGAAATAGCATTTTTGGCAGTGGTTTGAATTCATCAGTCTAAAACAAAATCCTACAGCCTGCCAAAATGTATGACACAGTTGCTCTCTATGAGAACATTAGTCCAGCAATTTGAAACCTTGCACTCACAAATCACCGTACAAAGCACAAGAGGGAACAAAGCAAAACTGACCTTTCAAATGATTAAGCTGAAACATTATCATCATGTTCCTTTTTTTCCCCCCTTTCCCTAGATCAGAACAACTGGTTTACCAGTTGAGAGCTGGCAAGGGCAGAGCCCATCTATGATTTCAGTTCAGAGCTGCTGGATTGAGGGGCCAAGCTGGCCAGTGCCCATCTGGAGCAGGCCAAGTGTCTGATCCACTCAAGCTCAATGCACAGTGGTGATTACTGCGATGGTGCAGTGGTGGTCATGGTGGTGTGTTATAAATATAAGCCCAAGTCTGATCCTGCTTGTTCATAAACAGAGGTTTGGAGCTGCTGTGGGAACTAAGCACAAAGGCCTGTGGGCCTCTGAGGGCAACTGAGCTCCATAGCCACTATGCTACCTCAGGTTTTTCTAGCCAGCTGGTGTTGTCTCACCAGCTGAGGACAGCTGGGCAGCAAATGAGGGGACTTAACAGCAGAGAAAAAGAAAGGTTGGCACAGGAGTGATGGTAGCACAAATATGATGGTAGGAGTAAGGGAGCAAAGTGAGGCCAGAGGACACAGCTTTGAATTACCTGGGAGATCCCACTGCATTATGTAAACCTAAACACAGCTTCTCATAGGCTTACTTACTTGAGACTCAATAAGATTATTAAGAATCATTATAAGATAATTTAGATCAATTTTTTTTTAACCTAGCATGAAAACAGCAGTGACTAGCCAGTACAACTTTCTAATGAAGTATTTCTATCGTGCTGTCTACTAGTCAGAGCTTGGGCCAACTCACCACCAACTCCCTATCCTTTTCAACCCCTGCCTGCCAGGAGTCACATGGCTAAAAATGCCCAGTCCCTGCACAATCCTATATTAACATTAGCATCAAGGGTTAAGCCGCTAATGCTGCCAGCTGTGCATAGCTGCCCCCTGCACACCAATCCTCTTTGAACAATAAAACAGCATGGGGGCACTACAGTTGGGGTGGGGCAGTAGCCCCTAGGGGGTACGTTTGGTTGTAGTGCCATCTTGCGCCAATACCAAAGCCAACGTTAGAGTGGCCTTTTATATCATTTAAGCATAAGATAATCAATAAAAAAAAACCAAAAAAAAAAAAAAAGTTATAATTAAAAACTTCAAAGATTATCCACAATAAAAATCAACTAAATAGTACAAATGTCCAAATTCCATAAATGTTTAGATTGTCTGCTATTTGTTACACATTTTAACTGCTGGTATCAAACTGTACTATGATATTTATTCACATTTAATTCTTGCAGTGCCAGCGCATAGCTTTACTAAAGCGTGTCAAGACAGTAAATTGGTGTAGAGCACACGAGAGAAGGGCATGGCTGAGCCGGCGACACTCCTTTCTCAGTTAAGCTGATAATTGCCCTTATTGATGTATAAAAGATATCCCACAGAGCCTTGTGAAACACCATTAGCAGGCAGTGGCTGAATTGTTCATGAGCTGCCTCCAAATGAGGAAGAAGGGCAAAAAAAGAAAAAAAAAAAAAATCTGTGAAGATTAATAAGACTTCCCCTGAAGTGCAATAATAATATGATATATGTGTGTGTGTGGCCTTATGTGTGAATGTGTATTTTCAGCCCAGCCTCTGAAGAGTTTCCATTACTAAAGACATTACTTGGCGAAACTAATCTATTTTTAAATCTCAAACTGAGGGGAAAATATGTAATGTCGTTTAGCCTACAGGAAAAGTGATGGTCATTATCATAAGGGCCCTCCTCATTTCAAATGAAGTTTCTAAATTCTAAATGTTAACATGCAAAATGCCCCCAGAGCCCCGTAAAAAATTGTGCTAACAGAAATTGTATAGAACTTAGTTGCCGTGTGAAACCAAATTTGCTATGCCTACAAATATATGGCACAGAAGAAGCATTTAGAAAGCGCACAACTCAGCCAAGGCAGCTCACTCTGTGGACAGTACTTATTTTAAAGGGAATAGTACTGCAGGCCGATTTTGTACATATTGATCTTGTTTTCTTTGTTGCCTTTAAACATACTTTATGAAATTTGTCAAGCAGTAAAAATGGGATAAGGGTAGCATGTCAGGTGATTACTTTGATTACGCAAACATTATGTAGTGTATAATACGGAACTGATTTTTAAATATATGCAAATTAACAGCTTTTAGCTTGTTATGTAATATTATATAACAGGTCCAAAATAAAGTGGTATTTAGAATCCCAATACATCATTGCATATATGCCGTCAGGTTTTCAATACAAAACAAAAATGGCAACAAGAAACAGTTTTTAGAACAGGCAATACGAGATCTAAAGATATTTATATTCCATTATTATCACTTTTCCGTTCAGATCAATCTATTGACCTTGACAAAAAGGTCAGACATGATATTTAAATTCTTTATAAGGTACTTTCTATATGTTGACAATGCACACCACACTTGTAAGAAATCATAGCTTCTTAGCTGTAAGGTTTTTTGTCAATAAATCATCAAGTTAAACTTTAAGACCTTTGTGGATGTAAGCAATATTTTAATGGATTGTTAACGTGACCCCAGTCTACACCCCTACAAAGTTTTATTAAAATCAATTCAAAACTTTTCAAGGTATCATGCTTCCAGACAGAAAGAATAGGACACACACACACACTATGAAAAACATAACCTGGCGGATGTAATGCTATGAAAGTCACACCTAATAAGATGGATCGTTGCTTCTCCAGGCTTGTGATGCCCATTAATGGTCTAAACTCAGCTGACAAAACTAGCTGCCACTAAGGAAATAAGTGCTGTATAATGATTAACACAAAGGGGGCTATGAGAGGTAGTGCAGTGTGCAGAAACTTTGTGCAACTTTATGAACAAAATCAATAATATTAACAACAATATTTCAATGTATTATAAATAAGTGGACAGCAGAGATATTTGGAAAAAAGGCTTAATTATAAACTTGCATGTGATGAAGACTTCTGCCAGTTAAAACACCCTATATATTATATCAAAACTAGATAAACCTTCACTTCAGCTGCACATGTTTTTGAGCAAGAGCTCAAAAAAGAATGTTGAAGCAACCCATTACACATATTCATGGGCTTAAAAAAAGGACATTTGTGAAATATTAAACAGAGCATTGCACACTGTATCTAACAATTTCTGAAGTTTCTGTATATGTATTCAAATCCAAACCTCCTAATTATTCAGAAAGGGAAGCCACGGAAATTCTGACAGGGCTTATCAATGAGAAATGACATCTTGTTAAGTTAGGAATTCTCTTTGTGTTAGCAAGGCTTCTCTAGTTAATCTGGCACCTTTCTTGGTCTGCATCAAGGTAATTGGAATGCACAGTGAAAATGCCTGCAGTATTGAGCCAGCAAAGAACAATGAAAGAAATGGATATCACAACAGGCATGAGGCTTTCTAATCAATTCTTTAACTTACTGTTCAAAAGTAGGTTCGTACTTTTTTAATGAGGATATGGGGGCTGCATTTATCTGGCTCCACTAACACAGCAGATTACAGCACTAATTAAGTAAACTTTCACGTAGAGATCAAGTACAGTTATCTCTTTGTTGTGAAAACACTGTTTGTTGTTGGTTTTCCAGACAAAATTAAAAATAAAATAATATTAAAATAAAATAAAATAGAACACTAATTACAATTGCTGCATGTCATTCAATTTTCTTTTAAAAAAGTGGCTACTATGTACTATATTTATAAATAAGATGGAAATACGATAATGATGTTTCCTGTAATTTTAATTTTGTCATACAAAAAAATAAAATGACACAAATTTGACTATGATATTTAATTTGTTCAGTTTGCGTGACAAGGAAGCTATAGACCTTTTTTTCTATGTTCATGTATTTTGGTAAACATCAGTGTTGGATGCTGAAAGTCTCCATGGTGAGAATTTCATTGACACTTTAAGGCAAGTATTTCAATCTGTGCTCCATCAGTCTATTAAAGGTGATCTCCTAATTATGAGAAAACTATATCACTCTCAGGATGAGACACAGACGAGTCCATCTGGATCTTTTAATTCCAAATATTTTATTTCAATAAATACAGGAAATGTTAATATTTCAAGAATACAAAAAACTATTTTCCAAAATGTTACATGTTACTATGAGGCTCATGTTCTTGCGAACAGTCTAAACCATAAGCATGTGGACATTACCCCTCCCCAAAGACTTTTACTGTGACATTTTCAAATGCTTTTTCTTCACTGATTACAAATGTAAAAAAAATAATCAGTCATAACTATAACTTTTGAAATTATTTATGTCTAAGCTTGTATAAGTTTGTATTTGCTACAAGCCTCCAAAGCAAAAGCACACAAATATGTCACCTGGTTTTTGGTGTTACAACTCAAATAAAAATATAAAAATTAAATGTGGTCAGTGGCCCATTATCTTATTTTTTCATTTTTTTTTTTAAGTTTTACACTTTTGATTTTGGAATGAAAAACAAATCTTTATTTTCAATAAAGACTAAGAAAATACTTATTTTTTTCCTTTGCTTTTCTATAAATATCACTTTTTAAAAGAAGATGCAGTGACTAAAACAAAGGAGGACCCAAGTATATAAAATCAAAAACTGAAAAACTGTAGCAGACCACAGAAGTCAGACACTGAACTATAGCATCTTAAAGTTGGTTTGAGCATATGAGTTAAAGTGGTTTCTTTTCATTTGTGTGTGTGCTGAAATGCTGTGTACGTGTGCTCATTTAACCAACTGTGAGAAATGTGTGTTATCTAGTCATCAAAACCCTAGTGCCCTGGCACTAAGCAGAAGGAGGGGTGAAAGGTCAGGTCAGGGGCAGTCACGACCTTTCCTTCTCCCCGCCACAGTGTCATCCTTTGGGCAGGGCAAACAAACATGCCTGGCCCCTGGGCAACGTGGGCTCAGCGGGATGGCATTGCCAGGTCAGGGTAAAGCCTGGGACAGGACAGAATGGGATGGCAGGCCTCTGATAGATGTTGCTCATTATTTTCACCCCAGAAAACCGGGACAATTACAAACAGAGAGATGCCACCGCAACTAGGCTATGGGGTCAAAGGCAGAGGGTTTTCATCCCCACTAACCCAACCATATTTGTCATTTAGCCGCACAGGAGCACACATTCTAGTACACAGGTTTCTTGCACTTGATTGACTAACAAACTTTTATGTGCATCTTTGTTCCAACTCTTGTGTGATATGGTAACCTTTAACTAGTTAGACAATGATATATGAGACAGTGATACTGATACAAGACAGAATTACAGAAAATCAGAAAAATAACATCCCACCCATTAAAACCTAATGAGGAGACAGCCAGTCTACGTATAAATTACCTTGCAATAATACACTTCTTCTTTCTCTAACACTATATGCACTCTTGGTGAATCTGACCCATTATTCTTAACATGATGCATTAGCAAATAAAAACATTCTAAAGACTCAAGTGAACTTGTTCTGAACTTATCAGAAAGCTCAAGTACCCTTATAACCCCCAAACCTTTCCAAGTCCCCAATGTAACTATATCAAGGAATTAAATATGCCCACTTCTTAGCTGTGGTTTCTTTTTTTCCCTCCCTGACCTGCATATTTTCCCAGGTTGTTTTGTATAATTTAAAGAGACTGTAAGGGAATGAGGGGTGTGTGTCATGATGTCTCTCTGAACTACATATATTTACTACTGAAAGTGAATTCTTTATGAGAGTGCAGATATCAAAGACAGCAGGATCAAAGAGGATTTAATAAGCTACCTACTGTTCTACGAAACCCAAACTTTCATGTCATGCATTTTCCTTGGTTTCTTCATTTTGGGCTTTGGGCCAAGGAACTGACACTAAAGGCAAGCATATGTAGTCACATTGTCATTCTCTATTCCTTTAATTTGTTAGTCTGTAAACCTTGTAGCAGAGAATGTCCCAGCGGCTGGCAAGTGTCGATTTTTTAAACAGTGTCAGTTTTGTACACCACGTCAACTATCTGCTCCTCTTACAGCACTCTTTTGGTATGAGTATTTTCTTTCTTTTCTTTGTGTGTGTGTGTGTGTGTGTGTGTGTGTGTGTGTGTGTGTGTGTGTGTGTGTGTGTGTGTGTGTGTGTGTGTGTGTGTGTCCGTTTATAGATTGTATTGGGGAAGCATTAATCAGACCTTGCAGTTGGATACATGTCCATGTTAGGATTGTATGCCATTGTAGGACGGTATACATTAAATACATTTAAACTCAGAATTTTGGCAAAATAAGATCACAGACTGTAAAAATAGTGCCCTTCAAAACAAGTAGGGAGTGATTTGAGGTACCAAGGTCTATCCTTAAGGGATGGGCAGTAACTTCTAGTATTCATTTCTAAGATATTTAAGACTCAAGTAATTAATGGATTTAAGTAATGTACCAGGTCAAGACACAGTGTAACACACATCCTGTGTCAGCTTACTCCTTTAAGCTACTAAGTTCTGTAATTAAAAAAATGCCTAATTGTGCCGCAGTTATATCCAGACAAAAGTCCAGTGATACCCTATATATCCAACTTTTGCAAAGCATATTTTAATGAGACATGAGCAAATACAAAACGTCAACTAATTGTTAAAAATAAGCAGAGAACAGATGCACGCCCATGTTCATTTTGGGTTTCAGAATGAAGGCTTAAAAACCATAAAAAGTGAATAACGGCTGTTTAACAGAGACATAAGGTCAAAAACTAAAGCAGCAATTGTGAACCATGTAAACGGTAAGAAGATGAATCACAAGTGTGGTTGTAATTCATTTAGCGGTTACTGAGAAAATACTTTAAAATGAGTGGAGAAAGGGTAAAAAGATGTAGAAAGGTCAGCTGTGGTTTTGGATATAGTTTTCTTCACAAATACGTCAGGAAAAGTGGAAACTGTATGTGTTATAGTACACAAAGTTTAGTCTGGGTGGAATTGTTATAAAATAAAGGGTTTGTAATTTAGCTGTGTAGTCATGGCTTGTGATTAGGATATCCATGACTAAGGACCACAGAACTTTACCGGCAAAAGCATCCAATTAACTTTTTCTACTATATAAGAACATTTATTTTTTCACTGTAATTTGCACTGGACCACATAGTTACAGCAATCTGAGAATTGTGGCTTTGCAAAACTGGTTTATCCATGGTTATTTTGTGTGTTTAAAAGCTGTCAACACCATACTAAACAGTTCCATTTAAACTATGCAGCAAATGACTGCTACATTCAACAATGAATTATGGCAATCTGTTTAAAAACACAGTTGCACTTCTTCGCCTCTATTCCTTTACCCTTGCAGGTATCTCAGGCTCCAGAGCTGCATTGTCACTGGCCACACCAGCATCAACAGCAGGTTGTTATTTTATGTATAAACGTAAGGTATATGTGTAATATGACATTGAACACAGCCTGCATGCTGGTATTGTTTTTTTCTAAACATCTGATGGCTAAAACTTTATTCCCTTCTTATACAGACTATAGTATATGTAGAAAATGCTGCTCTCCCCTGGATGTTACACATAATCTAAGGTCTCCCGAGGTGACAGTTCCTTCATGAAGAACCTCACAAGACACTCTGATGTCACTGGCTGCTAGGTCTGTGGTTCACTGTATTCAATGCCCTTCTCCCCAGAGGATTACAGCAGCTCAGTCTAGTCTGCTATGTATGTCAACTCATAACTCAGGGTACAGACATATAGCTACTGTACTGCAATGCATTTTGCCTCTGTATCCATCCATCCATTCATCCAGCTAAAGTTATGCTAAGAAGCATTCCTACTATGAATATTTTCAATTTAGACCCACATGAGGTACGTTAGCTCCACGTAGTTTGGATGCTTTTTTTTTTTCTAATCATCATACCATCTACCTGATTTGAAATGCATTCATCAACGGCTTTGTAAATATTCCATATATGCAGAATATGTTGAAATTGCAAACTAAATTCAACCTAGACAAAAGGCTACCTGGCTGCGGGTGTGATTAACATTCAATGTTAATGGTTAGCTTACTTTCAAGGCAACTACACTGAGGTTAATAGTAGAGTTGACTGTGCCACATATGCAACTATGCTGTCTGCAAAACATAATGTGATAATGGTAAAATAGCTACTCTCTGCACAATTTACTGAACAGTCAAAGAAGTAGTTTTACTCCCAAGCTACACAGGCACAAAGCCATACATAATCACACAGCAGACACACTCTGACACTGCTCAGTCTTACAGGCACAGTCACATGGAAATGGAATTCAATGTTCTCTGGTACCAGTGAATGAAAAATAAGTCAAACTGATGTTACCAAAATAAATAAATAAATAAAAAACACTGAAAATGGAGGGGATTCGGCATTACAAGAAAATGAAAAATGAGTGAAATTTGACATTATGCCATTATATTTTCAGAACAATGTTGAATTCAGTTTGAATCACTGAAGCTGCGGATGATCAGACATGGTCTTCACTTATTAAGCTGTGTTTACTGAGACGATGAAACAACATCATCAATCATCCTTAAAGACTAGTGCTCCGATGGGGAGAATTAGAATGCATTACAGATGTCACGCATCATCAAGCTAAACATCTCATTTCCACCTCGTTGTGCGCTGTGTCTGCTCTGTGTCTGGGACTTGGATCTCTCTCTGTATGTGGAGCATTTGTGTGTGCCTGTGTCTATGTGTGTTTACGGTTAACTGCTCTTGTGGACATTCTCCCTGGGGCAAGGTATCCATCACAGTCCAACCAGTTTTTTGACTGCGCAGAGCTTAGACCCTCAAGCCTATTTTTGGTCCCCTGAAAATATCCCTGGGGTCCATCTATGTCAGGGGATAACACCTGCACACACAGTAATGCAAATCACTATGACCCTAACACTCCTTTAATGCCCTCATTAGTGTGATTAGTCCCAGAGGCGGGACTAAACTAACACTGTCAACTTCCAAATACTCAGCTTTGCCCCTCAGGGTGACACTGGAGTCAGGAGGGCACCATACACACAAAATGACAATAGGCTGACATTTATATATTTTGTTTGCCCTCTATTTTGTTTGAATTTTCCTGTATTGTATGCTGATACATGTATTAGAGAACAGTGTTCTATTACTACTTTGCTTTCCCTTGAGTAAATCAGTTTAACAGGCAGTAACCATACACAGAATACTATATGGACAAAAATGTTAAAATATTCTGATATGTTTTGTTACAGAGAAGCTGTTGCAAATGTTTAAATGCCAGCACTAATGGATATTGCTGTCGTTTTTGTGTTTTATTAAGCTTTGTACTCGTCAGATGAATACTTCAATGTAAATCTCAAGCCAAAGATCCTAAAGCTAAACTAGTGCCTAGTGTGAGTGGATCCTAGCTAAACAAACTAACTAAAGTTTTAATGTGAGGGACAATATTATGGGAGTGTAAAAAGTAAATAATGAGCAAATTTCTAGATGCATGTATTCCTTTATGTCTGCACGCATGTTTGTATGCGCTTCATTCAACTGGAAAAGCAGGGTGACCCATATGTCTCCATATTTATTATTTCATGCAGCTTTCCTCCATCCTGAGGTGTCACAAACAACAATGGGCTGCAGAAACCCGCGACAAACGTGTCTCTAGGAATATTAAAGTCAGTGGCTCTGCTGTCATAATTAACTATTAAATATTGATGCCTATAACTTCTTCTGTGGTCTCTGTTAGCAGCCCTTTAAGACAAAAAGGAAACAAGAGGAAACTGTATGTGTCTGCAAGCATGCAAACCTGGCTCACCAATGAATTATTGACAGCAACATAATTAGTTTGGTGCTCTATTGTGTTAGCATGGTTTCTTCACATCCTACAAACATGTTCCGCTATAAGGAAAAATGTCAAACACAGGCATAGAGAGCTCTCTGAAGATGTATAATTGAAATGAATTCCCAAAAATACTTTTTTGACCCTATGTTATATGTTCAGTTAACAAATACTATGATAAAATAATGATGAAATGGAAGTTGTTTTTGTTATCTCAACCCTTAAGCACAGCACGGAGCCATCTGTAGAAGTGAGCGAACCTAATGTTTCAACTCTTTCATCTATGTTCACTTAAGAGACAATCTTTGACTCTCTGACACTTCTGTGACTCATTATATTCAACAGCAAATTTCACTCTACACTGCACTTGATACTAATATGAAAAACCCCATGGTTCTCACAATATAAATTTTACATTGATTCTCCCATACACATCTACTACTAATACTACTACTTCTAAAGGAATCAGCCTTACACCCAATCACGTTACCATGTGATTTTTTAAAATTTGTTTGGTTTTTAAAGCACTGCAAAGCATTTCTTGTTTTTTCACCCCTTCTGAACATTTCTGAACTGTTTTTTTCCAAATGTTTTCATCCAGCAAAACTTTGTACCTAATGTAACAGGAAGTATATTTCGTGTCTTCAGGAGTGTTGTATCACCATGGCAATCAAGAAATCTGAGTTATGGGAAAAGGGGACACTATACCCCCTAAACCTAAAAACTAGACCTAACCAAGTTTCAGTTTTCATATTTGTTTTAAGTTATTGTTCTTTTAAAAATTTTTGAGTGAGCAACAGATTCACTTCTGACCACCCCTTCTGACCATCGAAAGTGGACTTTTTTGCTGTATAAAGTAGAAACTTTAAAGTTATCTACATTGCCAATATTTGATATATATCAGGCCAAACAGATGGAAAGTTGGGCTCAGAGACACAGAAATAAAAGGTTGAGAAATTTGTGTCAAGGACCACAATAAGAAGAGATTTTGAGTCTAGGAATAGGAGACAATAGATTAGAAGTCTCATGCACTGGGTAAATGGAAATACTGACCAATACTTGTGCAATAGAGTTGCACAAGTACTCCTGTATTTGCTATTTTCAGACTTACCCTCCTTGTTTTTGTTTTCCATCCTTGTTGATTTCACCTATACTTCTTTCATAATCACTTCGAGATGTTTAATATTGTAAGGTAAAAACCCTACATTAATATAGAGAAACCCCCTATGAGCAAGCTGGCATCAGTGGGAAGGAAAAATTCCCTTTTAACAGGAAACGCCCAGCAGAACCAGGCTCAGGGAGGGGCAGCCATCTGCCATGACCGGTTGGGGTTGAGGGGAGGGATACAAGACAATAGCACTTTAGCCATTTATTGTTGTTGCACCTCAGTGTTTTGTAAATTCAAAAACAGGCATGAGCTACAACATACCTAATATATAAATACCACAGAGCCAAACTGTTCCTTCTACAGGGAGTGCAGAATTATTAGGCAAATGAGTATTTTGTCCACATCATCCTCTTCATGCATGTTGTCTTACTCCAAGCTGTATAGGCTCGAAAGCCTACTACCAATTAAGCATATTAGGTGATGTGCATCTCTGTAATGAGAAGGGGTGTGGTCTAATGATATCAACACCCTATATCAGGTGTGCATAATTATTAGGCAACGTTATGGGCTCAAAATGTGGTCATAAATATTTTGTACGTGTAAAAAAGATTTGTATGTGTAAAAAAGATTTGTGTGTGCGTAAAAAAGATTTGTATGTGTAAAATGTGAAAGGACTTTTATGCTGCGCACTGTGACTCACAGCAATGGTCCTGGGTCAGCCCTGACTTTGTGTTAAACTAATCCTAAAGTAATAATGGTATTTCTAACCACTGATATACCACAACTTTTTCCTTTCAACAGCTACTGAAAGTTAGGGGACCTAGCTGCTATCGGATATTTATATAGCGATCCTCCAGCTTCAAACTGTATCACCCTTCAAGGACCTGCAGTTCAAAAAAGCGCCCCTCCGACAGCCAATCCCATCTGTTCGCTGATTGGATTGTTACATTTGTGATTGACATGACATTGACCAATCAGATGAAAGGAAGAAAAATAGGGTCAAAATCCGTTCTTGTAACTTGCAGGGGGTTTTTTTTCTAAGTCCACACACAAATCTTTTTTACGCACACACAAATCTTTTTTACGCACACACAAATCTTTTTTACACAAACAAATCTTTTTTACACATACAAATCTTTTTTACAAGTACAAAATATTTATGACCACATTTTGAGCCCATACAACGTCCTTTCCTTTGGCAAAATGGGTCAAAAGAAGGACTTGACAGGCCCAGAAAAGTCAAAAATAGTGAGATATCTTGCAGAGGGATGCAGCAGTCTCAAAATTGCAAAGCTTCTGAAGCGTGATCATCGAACAATCAAGCGTTTCATTCAAAATAGTCAACAGGGTCACAAGAAGCGTGTGGAAAAACCAAGGCGCAAAATAACTGCCCATGAACTGAGAAAAGTCAAGCGTGCAGCTGCCAAGATGCCACTTGCCACCAGTTTGGCCATATTTCAGAGCTGCAACATCACTGGAGTGCCCAAAAGCACAAGGTGTGCAATACTCAGAGACATGGCCAAGGTAAGAAAGGCTGAAAGACGACCACCACTGAACAAGACACACAAGCTGAAACGTCAAGACTGGGCCAAGAAATATCTCAAGACTGATTTTTCTAAGGTTTTATGGACTGATGAAATGAGAGTGAGTCTTGATGGGCCAGATGGATGGGCCCGTGGCTGGATTGGTAAAGGGCAGAGAGCTCCAGTCCGACTCAGACGCCAGCAAGGTGGAGGTGGAGTACTGGTTTGGGCTGGTATCATCAAAGATGAGCTTGTGGGGCCTTTTCGGGTTGAGGATGGAGTCAAGCTCAACTCCCAGTTCTACTGCCAGTTTCTGGAAGACACCTTCTTCAAGCAGTGGTACAGGAAGAAGTCTGCATCCTTCAAGAAAAACATGATTTTCATGCAGGACAATGCTGCATCACACGCGTCCAAGTACTCCACAGCGTGGCTGGCAAGAAAGGGTATAAAAGAAGAAAAACTAATGACATGGCCTCCTTGTTCACCTGATCTGAACCCCATTGAGAACCTGTGGTCCATCATCAAATGTGAGATTTACAAGGAGGGAAAACAGTACACCTCTCTGAACAGTGTCTGGGAGGCTGTGGTTGCTGCTGCACGCAATGTTGATGGTGAACAGATCAAAACGCTGACAGAATCCATGGATGGCAGGCTTTTGAGTGTCCTTGCAAAGAAAGGTGGCTATATTGGTCGCTGATTTGTTTTTGTTTTGTTTTTGAATGTCAGAAATGTATATTTGTGAATGTGGAGATGTTATATTGGTTTCACTGGTAAAAATAAATAATTGAAATGGGTATATATTTGTTTTTTGTTAAGTTGCCTAATAATTATGCACAGTAATAGTCACCTGCACACACAGATATCCCCCTAAAATAGCTAAAACTAAAAACAAACTAAAAACTACTTCCAAAAACATTCAGCTTTGATATTAATGAGTTTTTTGGGTTCATTGAGAACATGGTTGTTGTTCAATAATAACATTATTCCTCAAAAATACAACTTGCCTAATAATTCTGCACTCCCTGTAGAAAGATACAATTTAGCCAGTATTTCATCATGACATTTAATTCATCTAATAAGAAAAGAAAAAAATCATTTTCCATTAAATACAATTTTGTTTCAAAATGCAGCTTTCCAAAGGATTATTGTGTTTCATGCCACAGCATTACCTGGAAGATAACTGCAACTAATGGTGACAGTTAGGACAGCCTAGTATTCTGTAACACACAAATTTATGAAAAATCACAAGTGAATCACTTGAAGCCGACAAATCCATAGCTAACTAAGGGCTGTCTGCTCAATACCATCCTCATGCCATGGAATAAAGTAATCCCTCTCATCTGCTCGGACTTGTTAACAAAGCTGTCAGCTTGCTTTTACAACCAAACAGGCCTCAAACAGACCTTCAAACAGCAGCAGCACTGCCCTCAATACAAACACATAGGCACGGGCACACACAACATCCTGCTTCCCTCTTTCTCTCTTGTGTCGACTAAATGTCAACTCTTCTGACATACAGCCTTGTTTACAGCCAGTGATTACCTCATAGCTAATTAATCCAGATTCAATCAATGTGAAATGTTCAGATATTGTACCTGTGTCTGTGTGCTACTTTTATATGTCTGCATGTAGGAGTGTGTGTGAGAGGGAGAGAGAGAGAGAGATGGAGTAATCAGAAGGGAGGATCAGTAGGTTAGATGATGATGGATGGCACTCAGTGAGAGCCCTGTTCTAATCAGCAGGACCTTTTCCCTGTGGTGGAGGAGGTGGCAGCAAAGAGGATGGCAAAGGCTGATTGACGGAGGGATATGTGTGTGTATGTGGGTCTGTGTCCGGGAGGTACCTTGTATTTCTAAGAATGTACACTGCATGGCTTTTAGTGAAAACCAAAAGCAGATAATGGACAACAAAAAAGCTGGGAATCATACTAAGCGAGATAATAGAAGAGCAAAAACTTTACTGACCTGCTAGAGACTAAATCTGGCAAGAGGAAGTAAAGACAACATTAAGTTATAATGGGATTAATCAATCTTAATGAACTCATTTACATAATCATGTATAAGAGGAAAAATAACTGCAATTTTCTGTAACAGTCATTCTTAAGCTGAGTGCTAGAGACTGTGAAAGAGAGAAGATCAATACAAAAAAGGCTTTTTTCCAGAAGAAAATGGAGATGAAGGGAACAAGTTGCACTGATTAGCGTGCAACACATGTTCTTTGCTTTCTGATGAAAGTGAAACACGCATATAAAGGTTTTGCTGCCTCTATTTATTCTCCCATTCTCCCTGAAAGACCGCATGTTACAGAGCTAGTGTTACTCTTACTTACATACTAAATATAAGCTCTTCCTAATAGCTGCTCTTTTTATAGTTTCCCCTCTCCACTGTATTAAACCACAAAGGGTCTTGGCATACATCTTATATCAAACAGGCAAGGCCATGAGAATTAAAGAAGAAAACATTTGTTTGTTGTCTCACTACCTCTGTTCATTAGCAGCTCTTCAGGAATTGTCCCCAGGTAGTCTCATTCTGGCTGTTTCTTGGAGTGACTTTAGAGAAGTTCAACCAATGGCATGTTTAAAAGATCATTTGTAGATGTTCAACACAAACAAACCAGCCTCATTTAAAATGTTAGGGCACAGTCTATTTATGGGTCTTGTTTGCATTTGAGGAAACATAGTGGCGTAAACATGTTACAAATATATGAGTATTCTTATTAATCTGGGATTTTCTAGTAATTAGTTAACAAGCATTAATAAGTGAGTAAAAATCTGTCACACTGCTTCTTCCAGATGACACTGATGGGAGATAAAAGCCTGACCCAGATATGGGTACATGTACAAAAAAAAGGTATGTATATTATGATTACATGGAAAACATTGTTGCAGTAAGTCTAGGTAACTTTGTACAATAGTTAACTGAGTATTTTAATATGTTTATCTAGTCAGACATAATAACTGACTTGACTTTAACTGTATAAGCAAATCAATGGACCAGAGGAATGCCTAACAAATTTTCTTTCATCAGTGGTGACTTTCATATTTTATATACAAAACATATTCGATATGATATCACGTTTAAACAGAAAGTGACAGTGAATATGCAAATTTGCAGTTTTAATACCATTCATTAGCATATACATATATATTATAGGAAACTAAATCTGACTGAGACTTTGGATACCTGGGTTACAAAAAATCCATACATACGTTTTCTTTTCTCTTATCATACATAACATGCAAATCAAAATATTAGTTTTTGTGTGACTGTCCACACTTTTTTGTTTTTGTTGCGCTGCCAGTTTTTAGATGCAAAAACATTCAGCAGCCAAATAACAAATTTTAAAAACTGAATCAGTTTCATTTTGAGAAATAACTCCTACGGTCTCTCTAGGATGGGAATTCACTAAAATATATGACCTAACATGGAAGATAGCACTTCGACTTTGTTAAGTGACTACTAAGCTCTGCTGGCATGATCACTATAATCTTTATGCACACTGACTTAATTCTCTGTCTCACTGACTACAACTGAGGTCATCTGCTTGATGTATGATGACATACAAGGCAACAACACAGAGATTCAGGGACTTTAAAGGAACCTTTTTGAAAGTGTGTGCATCTGAATTAATGTGTCGCAAACTGTGTGCTGGCAAACTTGTGTGTGGTATCACAAGGATCAAAGGCAGTGACACACACTGCCAATGAGGATCAGACTGTCGCAATTACCAGAGTCATAAGAACGGCTGATGTTTCAACGCCCATTCCGATCCCTCTGGAACAGGTTCTGGAGGTGGCTGATTACATACACACATAGTACTAATTACGCACACAGGCATTTTCCCATACTAACACAGACTAAGATCTACACCCACACGCAGTTATTCACACATATGCAAGCACACTAAAAGATCCACAGGCGCACTATGAGAGCTGCACAGGTGGTGCCTCGTATGAGGTCTGCACTCCACATCAAAAGGACACCTCTGACATCTCAGATCGCTCACAAATGATGATGCACAGAGATCTTTTGCCACTACAAAGACAGAACAAAAGAACTGACATGAAAGAGAAGTCAATAAACATAAGGCGTTTAATAAAACATTTTTTCTGCTGAATTCACTACAAAGGTTTTCGCAATTTTTTTTCCCTCACACGACAAAACAAAAAGAAATAGAACTGTTGAATCACATGACTGACTGAGAAGAGCAGCAGCAGTTCAGTCATGATTGACCTACCCTGGTTCTATCGCAGAAATATGAGGGCAACTGAAGGCAACATCATCAGTAAAAAAGGCGTGCGCTTTGCAGAGACTGGTGTGTAGCATATAAACATTAATCATGCATGTTAAAATCATATCTCTCTCTCTCTCTCTCTCTCTGAATAAAGCTGGCACACTATTTTACATATTTGCATCTGCTGCAATGTCATGCTCCACATATGCACGCTGTGGATTACACTAAATAAATATGTACTAAGATTGACCAAAGTATTTTCAACACAATCTTACAGTCTCAACAGAAAACACAGACAGCATGTGTTTCATGCAGAGGTGGCTGAGTGAGTTAGAGATGTGGCTTACAGATGTTCAAAGTCCCACAGCAGTTGTTGGAGCTACAGTGAAGTGTCAGCCCAGGAGGATGGAGAGCCGAGGCACAACAGCATAGAAACAGAATGGAACATGAGGTCACACTCAAAGCCTCACAGCCCAAAGCACCTCAAACTTCTGGCACTGGCAACAGCCTGTGAGCAAACATCACTCAACATGCCACATGGCAGGGAATAGCTTTGCTATGAAGGGGTGTATGTGGACTGCACTGGGACATGTTTAGGTAGGTATAGGTCCAAGTAACAGGGACAAAAATCACATTCCTGTGTTTTTAGGTCAAAATGACACTGCTATGCTACTTTATTAAGTAAACCTATTCAACTTCTTGTTAATCAAAATATTTAATCAGCCAGTCACATAGTAGGAACACAGTGCATTTAGGTGTGCTGACATGGTCAAGATGACCTGCTGAATCTCTATCTGAGCATCATCAATGGGGAAAAAAGATGATCTATATAACTTTAGAGGTGACATGGCTGTTGGTGACAGGTTATACAATGTTTCAGGTCCTGATCTACTAAGATTTTTTTTCCCCCTCAAACCATCTCCAGGTTTTACAGAAAATGGTCCAGAAAGTAGGGAATATTCAGCGACTAGCAATTCTCTGGGCAAAAATACCTTGTTGATGCCAGAGGACAGAGGTGAATGGCCAGACTGCTCTGAGCTGATAGTAAGTAACCACTTGTAACAACTAAGATGTGAAGAACACACAAACAGATGAACACACAAAACATCAAATCTTAAAGCAGTAAGGCTACAATATCCACAGCATTGCTAAAATCGAACACTGGAAAAATGTTGCCTGCTCTGAAGAGTCAGAGGTTTTATTTTAAAGTTGAAAGCATGGATCCATCCATCCTTATATAACCAGGTCAGGCTAGTGGTGATGTATCAGGGTGGGGGTATTTGGTACCAGCTGGACATAGTTTAAATACCTGGTCAGCAAAATATCCTATTTTTGCAGACCATGCCATTCCCTTATGACCACATTGTACTCATCTTTTGATGGTCGCTTCGAGCAGCATAACATGCCATGATACAAAACTCAAGCAACCTCAAACTAGTTTTGTGGACAAGACAATGAGTTGACTGTACTTAAGTGGCCTCCACAGTCACCAGATCGCAATCCAGTCCAATCTCAATTCATCTTTGTGGCAGAAAAGAATATTTGCAATGGAAGCAATGAAGGAAAAAAATCTGAGGAAGCGAAGCCTGGTTCGACCACAAACAAAGTGTTGGGACACCTACATGAATGTGCCCATTCACAGATTGTCTTTTCTTGGATTGCTTTAGAGGATACTAATCACTACCAGGAACACCCTCCCATTTTGAAGTCACTCTGTGTGTTCCTGTTACTGTTTCTACCATATCAGCTCCAGTAAGTGATTACTCACTTGACCCTTGACTGGACCCATTGTGCTGAGTGAGTACTTAGTGTTTAGTTCACAGATGATCTCTTCTTTCTGTGATTTTTATAAGCTAGCACATATACTACACTGGCAGCAGTTTTTACTTAACTAAACAATACACAACAATGAAGAGCTACTTTTTAAAAATGTCCCTATTGAATAAAATGAATTAATTTAACACATTTCTAAAACTCTAAAAAACATTGAGGTCTGTGAGTGGCAGCAGAATTGCTCCTAACCTAATGTGTGTGGGGGAAGCTGCATAAATGTGGTTAACTCATTGCTTTTCCAGGTGGTCTGTGCCAAGGTGAAAATGGCTAACATCATAGGTCAACCTAGACTTTTTTTTTCTTCCCTCTGATGTGGGACTGTAAAGTGCCTGTTACCGCTTAGACACCTCTCAAATCTTTTCCTGTTGGAAAGACCCTTTACATTGTGTTCAAGTCTTCCCATGCTGGTTTGGCGCTCATATGCCCAACCCTGACTGCATGATGTATCCTGAGGAAAAATCCAGATAAAACCAATAGGTTATTTCCTCTACGTTTCAACAGCCAATGTACTATTTCAAATAGATGATGCAATTCAATTCAGAAGTTTACTTAAATTAGTCATTTTTAATGCTTAAATAATTATGCTTTTTTCCCTCATTCCAAACATTTCTCATAGTTTTGAGTGACTGATGCGTTTGTCTGTGTGTACAAGCCCGTGTGCTTAAATTAACTGAAGGATGACACACGCACTGTAGTATAACATGAATATTCTGCTAAGGTCTGTCCGCCTGGGTCTCCTGTCTGTATGGGGAACCATGTAGATGGAGGTGGGGTGAGGGCTGGGAAGGCATGCACTCTCTAATGGTCCTCCCAGGGACCTGACGCCACTCTCTAGAGACACACAGGCTCTATACATCCCAAGCCTGCTGTCTTTGTCATAATACACACTTCCTCAGATATTCCCTTTCAAATCCATTAAATCCAAAGTCAAATCACACCTAATTAGGATAAGCAGTCCAAGTTCAGAGGAACTGTATCAAGTACATGACACGCGAAAATTCTGATACGGCGCATGAATGCGTCACTGTGTTTTTTTCTTATGGGTATGTGGTGTTAGCGTGTGTGGAAATGTAATTTCAATTAGAATTAATACCCCAGACAATCTGTGCCTACTTCTGGTAAGACATGGTTGATAAAACTGCTCAGCAGGATTATATCACCTCTTTACTGAAAGACATAATTATCATACAAAAAGACATACAAAGCAATAACAAAAAGAGGGTGAAAGAGTTATAATTTACATATCCACTACAAAAGGGATACATGTGCATACTTGTCAGATCGTTCTCTCCCATACACATGTATACGGAAGAAAATACACTCATACTGCAAGCACCATAATTATAAGAGTCAGTCTATGTTTTTTCTTTGAAGTATTTTTGTTACAAATACGAGTCAATATTCCAGGTTGTATTTGAGAGTCTGGGTGTGTGCTTCACCTTTCTTCATGACCATCATGGAAAGCAGTGTGTCTCCTGCCCCTTTTAATCAGAGTAGCACAACGGCGAGGATAAAGCCGCATTATCTCAGCACAATCAGATTAGAGAGGATTGCTGTTCTGCGAAGCAACACAAAGTAAAGCACCAAACCTCTCGGATCAAGATGATTTGATTATTAATTCGCGATCATATTATCCTTTAAGAAGTATAAATTGTTTTATTTTTATTTATTTAATTTCCATTTGTTTCTACAATTTTCCCACAGTTCCTAAGGCTAAAAGAAGATGGGAAGATTATCTTACCCACCTGAGCAAGTGTTCTTTACTCCTCCCTCGCACTGTTTCTCCTTTAATTCATTTCTCCCCTTCGCTTACTGGTGGTGGTTGTTGTTACTTCTGCCAGTGGCCAGATGGGGGTGCCATGCCTGCTGCACACAGTCAGGGCCTCCTCCACACCTAATCTCATCAAAATAAACATGCCAGCTTATGTCAGCTTCTCCAGCAGCGAGAGACGGGGAAGGAGGGTGCTATAGA
The DNA here is from genome assembly GCF_057382185.1 of Mchenga conophoros. Classification (NCBI taxonomy): domain Eukaryota; kingdom Metazoa; phylum Chordata; class Actinopteri; order Cichliformes; family Cichlidae; genus Mchenga; species Mchenga conophoros. The sequence continues at coordinate 10,792,766 of NC_140526.1, forward strand.
AACAGGTCAGGCTAATCATGCATATAATTGCATTATGACATTTTGGGCTACTGGGACAAGACCTTTGGATATCAGGTTATCCTCGAAGCACTTAAGTGATTAACAAATGAAAATGCAGCTCTGAAACTTAATTAGATATTATGTCTCAGCCATGCCTACAGGGTGGGGTTTCAAGGTAGTAGTTGTCAGTGGGTTACACAGAGGGCACACAATGTACTATGTAAGTCTGTAAGTTAAATCAGAGAAATGCAAAATTTACCTGAATTTATCATTTCTGCCTTGGCAATATTAGTTCTTAAGTAAATTATTTGATGATCATTGCAGTTGCTAATTAAAGCTTTCCAACTGCATACATGAGTCAGATTGCAATTATTACAAAATGGAAAGATGTGGGAATGCTTTTACATTAACTTGCAGTTAATTTAGGATTATTTACAATAACCACTTCCTTGGATTACAGTTAAGATAAAGAGAGATATTCCACTTTTATTTAAAAAAAATCATTAAGCATTGAGAAGCCTGCTGCTCTCTGTAATTCTTTCACTTATACAAAAGTAAATTGTTCACATTAGAATATGTAGTTTATCATCAGATCACTCCATAACATCAGAGTTACAAAGACAAAGTGAAAATTAAATTGGTCAGCTGGTCTCCAGGGATTTGTTTTTCAGTACCTGACATTTACCATAGCACAGACAAAGCACAGCATTACATTTATTACTTGACTATTTTACAACAGGCACAATTGTCAAAAACAAAGACATTACTGCTAAGATATAGCAGTATATATACACACACACACTCTCACTGGCCACTCTATAACCTTTCATCATATCCCCCCTGTTGGAAACTCTTGAACATGATTAGCTACTTTTCCACTTTACTAATTCATGGGCAACTTAAGCCCCTGAACACAAAGGGCAAAATCATTCTGTAGTCTCCAATGCTTTTGTCCCTGTCAAATGCACATACACTCAGTTTGATTGAATGATTCCTTGTTCTGCATCATACTTGGTCATCCATTAACATGAAGTTCCTTCTTCCTTCTCTAGCTGAAACCAACTGAAATGTTAAAAATCCAAGCAATGAGCAAATACTGCTTTCTTGACACTGGCTAAATACAGACAGGGCATTAACATTTTAAAACAAGGTGACACATTTGTCACGGATTGATTTGGGAGCGGCATAACATGTTGTCTGTATCTCTAGACTCTGATGGGAGATTAACTAACGTATTACATTTCCGACACAGTGAGAACAAGACATGGATCTTGAACCTTAATCAATCTGTCTTGCAATATGGTATATACTGGAGTGAGTGATTGGCAGTAGTTAATGAGGATTTTTTTTTTTTTCCAGTCAGGGTCATTCAAGGACAAATACTCAAAGAATATCAACATGGAAGCATCAGTGCTAGTGCTTCCAGTCTGTCCCAATCACAACTTATCATCAGCAGAAAGACTGTGATGAAGACATGGCTGCCGACAGATGTCCTGGACCATATCCGTGTTTGTGCCTCTGTTTCATGGGACAAGAGCCATCAGTCAGCAAGGCTAGGCGGGGAGAAGGAGGGATGCTAGGGGGGTTGGGGATGAGGATGTGGGAGGGTGGACAAGGGAAGACTGGGCCTCAGCTGTCAGCTCTGTGTACTCACATATGGCTCAGTGTCCTAGTAGCACTATGTGAAAAGACAAAGGGCCCTCCCTCTCCATCATCACAGAGAGACACACCTTTTGAGAAATCTCTGACAGTTTGCAGGTCTGCACACATGTACATGTGTGCACACACACACACACATATACACACACACACAAATGTGCACATTTTTAGATATGCATGATACAACCACGGAGCTATATACAAGTATGCAGACAAAAACACACACAAAGCACATTCACAAGCAGGCATACTCATCTCCTGCATTTTGCATAGGTGACACTTTTCATTATTCAAAGCATCTTTCTGGGGATGTGGTGTGCACATCGAGAGGCGACATGCACTTTCTCCAAACAAGGTACACCTTAATTATGCATGCTCTGACTACAGACTTTGCATTTTAGTGTGTGTGTGTGTGTGTGTGTGTGTGTGTGTGTGTGTGTGCACGTGGACATGTGTTTCTGTATGCGTGTTTTTGGTTTATTTGCCTAATTGTAAGATAAGATAAGATAAGATAAGATAAGATAACCTTTATTAGTCCCACACGTGCACACACATAAGTGTTTATATGTTGGACATAGCATATGTGTTTGATTTTTAAGCATATTGAGTATACCTATGTCTCTGTATAAATGCCTTGGTAGACTGTCAGCAGTACTCTCTATACATCTGAAAACACTGAATTCAATATATTCATGTATGTAATCACAGGGTCACAACCACAAATGTTCATCAGTGACAGAACCTTGGTTAAAATTCCATTTTATCCTTAAACAAGCCACAATAAATTCCAAACAGTCACTTCATTATAATAGTATGCTGCGTTTGCAAAAAGCTTGGGAAAGTCTACATGAGCTAAGCCAGTTCCTGGTGAACAGATGAGATGCGGTGTGTCATAAAGGGTCCCCACCTGACCCACCCCTGATCAGAGCCAACTTCTGCTACAAGCCCTCAACAGAACATATTTGTATTGTTGTTGTTTGCTTAGTCTCTTTATCCGCCTGACAGGGTTTCAAACTTGCATGCCTCTCCCTGAAGAGACAGCAGTGATGAAACAATTCGAAAGATGGCGGCTCCTGTCATTCACTCAATTTTTCAGCTTGTGTAAAATACACAAGAAGGCTTTCATTTAGGTGATTACACCAGATTAGAATTCCCATTAACATTGGGAAGTGCACGTTGCTTTGGAAGAGGCCTTTACTTTGAGTACCGACACAACGGCACATTAGGACAGTGAGCATCACATTAACCGGCAGCACTGGCAGCTCAGAGGTGCCGCAAGACAGGGATTTTCAGCTTGATTGGGTTTTCATCTTGGAGTAAAGGGATGAATTATTTATTCTCCAACTTGAATGTGTGCATGAGATAGTACATGAGACACACACACACACACTAACTTGCTCTTTCACTATCTGTGTGTGTGTGTGTATTGGTGGTGGTGGTGGGGGGGGGGGGGGGGGGGGTGGATGAAAAAAGCCAAGCCAAGGTAAATACTTTAAAACATTCTACCTTTCTCTTGATGCAGAAAAAGAACAAGCTTTAGGGTCAGGGTGCAACATTCCCAAAAGTGAAATTCCACCAATTATTCACAGGAGATCCACAGCGAGTGCTCAGGGCAACATGTCCGCACCCTTGAGTGGGCAGAGGAGACTGACAGGCCCATTATAAAAGGGCCCACGTGACAGATAAATATTTCAGACACAAATAAATAAAGGATGCCCGGTGTTTTCTCTCTGAATGACTTTTCACAGCCGAATGCCCACGGCCGCTTGCCCCGGGATCTCCTGACGGCACCCTTCAACCCCTCCCTTGCTACCACCCCTCTACCTATTCTACCTCAGGCTCTATGCGACACCCCAAAACAGGCCACCACCCTCTCTTGATGTTGCCCCCCACACAAACAACTACGGTGCTCCTCCTCCCATGCGCATATCCCCTGGGCCAACTGCTCCTGGAAGCAGCAGCAGGTGAAAGTACTGCTCCTCCATTTCTGGGTACAAAGAAGCAATTAATCTATGTGTCTAAGACAGGCTGTCTAGGAAGGCCTTCCTTTTGTGTTTGTGGATCTCGCTCAGTCAAGCTAACTCTGTCAAGAGCTCAAGCCTATTGTTGCCAGTAATTACTATAATGCGTAGAATACATGTTGAACTGTAATGACTTTTTTGTTACCTATAAGATGGTCACAAAAGGTGTCTATATAAAGTTATCACGTGCTAGGAAAAAAAAGTTTCAATTAACACTAGAATAAGTGTGTTAAATGTCTATGGCTATAATAAGAATGGTTAAGTGTCTCCCCTGCCTTACCAATAGCTTTATGGATTACCTTGCTCCACTTCATTAGGGCAATGTGACATCCCAAAGGAGGGAAGAGTGACAATTTAATTAGGGGGAAATTATGAGATGTTTCTGTGCTTACAATCTTAGTGATGTCAGGTGGGAATCTGAAAGATACCCTTTCCCCAATCTCAAAGCAAAAACATGCAAAGAGAGTGTCAAAATGTAAGCTAAATCAAGAAAGATGTAGCGTCCCAATCGTCTCAGCTCCCATCTCTAAGGTATATACTGGGTAAAGATAGGAGACAATGATAAGAGATCACAGTAGAAAACTGGGAACCCCAAACCAGCTTCATCAATCTGCAGAACAGTATACTTTTATACCAAAGTTTCATACAAATCCCAGTTATGTGTACTGCTTAGAATAACTGCTGCATTACTACTGAATGAAAACCATGTAAATATCAGCACTGACAAGAACTGTAGTTTAGATATCAGACAAGCATTGTATCGGCTTGAATACAATCATACTGACAGGTTTGCCTGTATAGGACTCATTCAAATGTTTCTACTGTGTGTTCAGTAGTTTGGATATCAGGTTTTTTCTTTGATGTCCTGCTGGGCAGCACAGAGAAAGCAACTCCACTACCAGTGGGACTATTACACAAGACAAGCTGAAATCCTGAGAACACAAAGTCTTTCTCGCTATCTTTTTGTCTGTCTCTCTTACTTTCACTCTTCCCTTCTCCATCTTTCCCAATATTTTTTCTTTCACAGCCTCCCTAACAAAAGTTGTGTTGAGCGGTGTTAGCATTGAGATAAAAAGAACACTAAAATATTAATGTAGCTGTGCTTTGTTCTGGCAAGCACAGAGACATTGAGATGGAGTTCTCCTGACTGATAGAAACCAGGTCTGATTCATTAGCTAGGGTGTCTGTGTAAGGAGGTCCACAGAGGCCTGCCGCATCCACTGAGAATGCTGGGCAGGCCACCCCCCAACCAACGAACCCCTTCCAATCAAGCCCTCCCATACACTCTCTCTAGCGATCTCCTCCTTCCACTTCATTCTCTCCATCATTATCCCCCACCTCTTTATTTTATCCGTAATTCGTTAACCCAAAATTTCCTCAAAACCTCACTTTACTGTCTGAATTCTTCATGTACGCACCTTGCATCCTCCACCTCCTCTACAGTAAGATTCCTTTTACCTTCCCCCAACCCAGCCCCCTAGTATGCAAGTTGTTTGTTCTTTCTAATGCATCTCCAGATGTGGAAAAGAAACGGGTGAGAGAGAAAGTGAGAGAGAGGGGAGGGGTGTGCTTTTGGTGTAAGCAACTAAAAAAACAAACAAACAAACAAACAAACAAACAAACAAACAAACAAAAAGCTATGATCTGGTGCTACACTGCCCTTGGTGACTGCTTTTGAGAGGTAAAATGATATGTATTTAAACATATTCGAATTAAACTGCGCAGCAAAGTTGAAGACTTTACCACAGGGAGAGTCCATCTTTTTTTGTTTTAATAATACAATAATTTCTCTTTTCTCTCATCTTGTACTATAACCCACATTTCCTTTTCCTTGTGAGACAACGATGATCAAACCATCCTGAGTGGACACAATCACTGTAAACTGGAATAGAAAAACCTAGAGAGAGTAAAAGAGAAAGAGATGGAAATTACAAGTGCCTCCAAACTCCTTTCTTCTACAATCCCTTAAAACAATGAGCTACTTCCCCAATGAATAAGGAACAGCTCACTGGGATAGTCTACGAACAAGACTAAGGATTTCTGGGATATGTTTTATCTTTGTTATGCTCTCATTGAAAAAAAATCAATAGAGCAACATGAGAATAAAAAGACAAAGATAACAATGAGGCTAGATAAAGTAAAGTTTTCACAGATGTCTAGATACTTGTTAAGAAAAGTACTACACTTGTGACTTTGTTTCAGGATTAAAACTTACTAACTTGTGTTTCTGTGTATGAAAATTCTTCAACAACTGCGACTTGCCAAAAAATTGCACTGAAATCAGTGCATGACAACTTCTCTATTAATAGGTCGGAATTCATAACAGATGTACACAAGCTGTGATGTCTGTTGTGGTTTACACACATTGTGGTTTGCTGTTTTTGCTTTTCTTGTTTAAATAGTGTGTTGCAGTCCAGTGGGAAGTTTGAGAAATATGAGGACACTTGTTCTACTTGTTTGTTTGTTTTCTGTGTAAACAGGACTTGACAACCTTACCTGACATAAAACAAAAATAATGCACATGCAGTCATCACAAGAGAGACTTCATCAACTGAAATAGCTGAGAATAAGTGTAAAATATTTCATATCCATCAGCCAACAGCTTAGCTTTAAATTGCCCTAAACAGGCAAATGTGATCTTTTGTTTGTTTATCTTTTTCCAATGTTTCTAAATATTATATTATCCTATATATGCATATAATATATCATTATTCATATTATATATTATGTGTACATGCACAATGATGACAATTATGCAATGTACAAGCGTACTCAAACATGCAAAACACACAAGGAAAGACTACAAACATGGACACACTACACGTTTACCGTCTCACACATGCAAAGCGCTCTCTCTCTTTCACACAGAAGCACCCACCAAGCAAACAAGCACACAGATGAGGCACTACAAGCTCAAAATCCCTTTATTACCTCTCGTTGTGGAGAGGATGCAGAAGTGGCCCACCAAGTGGTCCCTTCTCTGTATATAAACCCTTAAAGCCTTGTCCCACACCAAATGAAAGGCCATTGCAATCTGTAAGCAACCCTGTTCCCATATGGGCCAGCCTGCCATGGGCCTCGTTTGCCTTTGTCCTGTGGATCTCTAAGGGCCAAGCCCTGCATGCCCCAGCCTAGCTCCAGGCATTTATTAAATATGCACCTTCCAGTCGCTGTGAAGAAAGATCCCAACCAGCTAATCTCATCACAGGCTGGGGACCCTCCACATATGTAAATCTACATCTGTTCCCCTTCAAAGAAAGAGATTCTCCCGGATTATCCCGCATACAGACCCAGACGCATATACATACACACATGGAAAAGCACTCACACACAAACATGCATAAGTATTCTTTCTCCCATATGGCCACTGCCAATCAAGAACTGCACCCTCTGCCACAGATTCCAAACACACTCTCCTTTCTCAATTAACCTGATGACAAGCAATGGTCAAGAAATTGCTCTTTGTGTCACAGCTTTGTATTTTCCTCAGTGGACGGTGGTAAGGAAAGCCTTACAAACCTTCTCCTTGCCTAAAGGCTACAGCTGGCAACTTTGTGATGGTGCTGAGCCAGAGCTCATAAAGAATAGCACCAGTGGTCCAGGAAGCTGGCACCATACTGAGAACGACAACCTATAGTGCCCTGGGATATCATTATACATCCCTGCAACACAGGATTAGCTTGCTCCCTGACTGGGAGCCATTTGACAGTCTATGGAAAAGATAGCTTTATCAAACGTAACTGACTGACAGACGACAGCAGAAACATATATGGATTAACTATGAACTTGTGTCCACACTGAAACTACTACCATGGTTCTGCTACTGCAATGCAACAATAAATAAATAAATAAAAATAACCAAAATATTTAGGAATCATATATGGTTGTTCTGAACCATGTGTAGTTTTACATAATTAACTTCTTAACTTCTGAACTATAGAGAAAAAAATTATTAGGCTTTATCATAGGGGTGGGCGGTATAAATGGTATACGGTAGAAACGATCAACATGCAATAGCGTATGTTGATAGTCTCATCAAGCTGCGCCTGTTTTGATCAAAAGCATCGCAGCGACTGCAAGCAATATCTGCAAATTATGCCGGGCAACAGTAATAGCAAAGAAACTAAGCACGTTTCGGAATAAGGGGAAAGCCAAAAACTGCACTTCCTCCACTTCCGTACCATTGATTCATTAAGGTTGAATTCTCTTGTAGCTGCTCTATTCCCTTGTTTTTGCAGTATATTAATGACTAGCCTCATATTGTGGATGGATTATCTCAGTTGTTCTCCTGACTGAAGTTTGGTCCGTTTACAGCATCATGTCATGCGATTGCATTTGTCCCTAACCATCAGGAACCCTCACGTTAACTTTTATTGAGTGGAAAAAAGTTCGCGTTCATCCTCCAGCTTCACTGTTTATGTTATGCTAACATAGCTGTGTTGCTAGCGATCACATAGCACATCATTATATACCAGCTAGTCCAACTTCAGTAACCGTAAAAAAAGTCACTACTGTTTAGTTTTCTGTCTTCCTTTATGTTGGAAGTGAAAGCAGAGCTGTACGTTTTCATTTTTTCAGAAATCTCTCAGTCAGAACATGCTATATCATGTTTAGGTGGAAACTAGTGACCTAACTTCCTGCTAACTTCTAACTCTGCTAATGTAATTAATTCTGTTTTCATGAATGCCTGGATGTTAAACTTAATAGTTAACACCTGGTAAAGCAGCAACGCTGATCATTTTATTAAAAATTAAAGAATTTTAAAAGTTTTTAACTCTCAGTGATGCTGCAGTGATGCTTTGGGACCTGAAGCGGACAGAGTTTTGGACCCAGATTACTCCAAAAGGCTCCTGACTACGGTAGCTGTAATGCTCCAACAATCCATCAAGCAGCGCAGCTTCGTAGCTTACCAAAGTCATACTAAAACATTTTTTGACAGATTTTTAAGCCCCGTGTACCACATAAAATCTGTTTGAGGTCAGAAAGCGCAACCAGAATTCATACATAAGGCGCACCAGATTATAAGACGCACTGTCAATTTTTGAGAAAATTAAAGGATTTTAAGTGCGCCTTATAGTGCGGAAAATACAGTATACAGAAGAAAATAATATATCGCAATATATATCATTACCGCACATGCTTCAAATTATACCGCGATATGGATTTTAGTTCATATTGCCCAGCCCTACTTTATCACTAGTCTACAAACTTTACTTTGAATTCACTGTATCATTGTTTACAGCATTTGCCTATTGCATGTCCAATTACCTAAAAATACAGACAACAAATATAAAAACATAGCAATTATTTCCAAAACAATAAAGTAAAATTAGTAAGCTTACCTGACTTAATTCGATCATATCACGCTAACAATAATTACTTATTACAGTATTAATGATGTCTTAAACAACGAAACATGGTTTCATGTCTTAGTCACGGTATAAAAAAAGTTGCAAAACATTGTTTTTAAACAGTACATTTTATTAATGACTTACTTTTGTCTGACTGTTGCTGAAATTAAAAATTCACTCCTTTGGGTCTGATGCAGCTAGATCTGCTAGATCTCTACGCAAGGGATAATCTTCTATTACCCAATCATGTTTAAACATGCTTTGGTTATAGACAGGTAAACAGTGCATTTGAAGAATAAAAAGGGGAATGCAGCATTAACTATTGTGCGCTGATGATTTAGCTTTGCCTTACCTGCATTCATAAAGACTGGCCAGCACAGAGAGCACAGGACCAGATATCCATTAACCATGCTAAAAACCACAATTTGGTTATGGCTAAGTCATACAGTAAAAACCAACCTGGAATAATTTCCAGCTAGCTGACTAGTCTAAATTTAAACTACTTTAAACTACTGCCCTCTATCCTAACTACATATTTGTGTAAGACTTAAGGATACTTCTGTAGTTTCTTGCTTAAGTCCCATCAGATATCAACACATCAGTAGTCTGAACAGAGAAGATGTGTGGATCTCGTTGGCAGTTTGACATGTTATGCTCTTTTGCTCTAGCTATGATAAATGCTGAACACAACTTTTTCTGTGTTGGCTAGCTCTACTCTAAATACTTAGATCTAAAATGTCTTATCTGCCATTCCTGTAACATTGTTCCTACAGCTCAAATTCATCCTCTCTCTCTCAGTTCACTGTTGCACCAGCGGAGGCCAACCTATTTTTTTTATCCAATCACCCCCGTGTCAATTATAGAAGACAGAACAGCACTGGCAATTTAAAAAAAGAAACACTAAGATAAAATGATTAATAATTGATTTTCATTTGTGCCCATTTGCGAAGGAATAGCACTGCTGTGTATATACTGATTCACCAAAATCAATCAGGTATATGTTTAACTTAATTCACCTTGAGCTGGAACAGCATGTTCACATGAGTTGGTATTGTATAATTAGACTTTAAAAAAAGGGCTCAAACACAAAGAAAGACCATCTGACACGACATAACAGCTACACAGTGGATGGTTGTTAAGACGTGTTCGATAGATCCGATTTGCATGTTTAATTAAGCTATCAGCTCAGTACAACAGAGACCCAAAACCTAAAGCCGCAGAGTCAACAGTCCCTGTAATAACACCTCCCTCTGGTCAGAAAGGGCTGACGGGAAGCGCAGGGAGGCAAAGGAGGTGCAAGAGAGGAGGCAGGCAAAAAAAGGCTGGAGGAGAGTGGAGGGGAGGGTGTGCAGTCAGTCACTAATACAGTGAAAGGGAAAGCGCAAAGCTTTTCATTAACACCCTGTGAAAGGCACATTCACACTCCAGCCCACTAATTAAGTCAGAGCTCACTCACTAGGGAGTGAGAAAGAGGGGAGAGAAAGATGAGTAGAGCTGGGAAAAAATGAGCTAAAAATGAGAATACTTGAAAAAATTAAAGAGGGGAACGTGCCAAAAAAGCAAGGTGGAAATATGGAATGAAGAGACAGCCACAGAGAGTGAAGGCGCAAAAGGAGACGGGGGGTATAGAGATAATATCACTGCTTCTAATCAGGCTGATTTTAAAGTCACTCATTGCCAGTCCACTGCAAGCCTCATTAACTCACCCCTGGCTGGCATCATTGTTCAGGCAGTGTTTGAAATCCACCAAAGGAATGGAGATTTGCTTTAATCCGGGCCCATCAAAGGTAACACTGATGGTGCAGTGACGCTGTGCCACTGGATTAGGCCAAGCTCGAGGGGAGACCGGGAAGAGAGCGGGTGGAACAAGAGAGAGAAAGACCCATCCTTAAAATGTAACCATTTTGAATTCAGTAGGTGACAGGTCTCAAGAGCCTCACCGGTACTCAAGATGACACTTTCAGACTGCATTTGAATAATCTGGATGGTCTAGGTTACATAATTATGCCATGACAATTTGTGCACATATGTCACAGTACATCCTAGCAGCCAGCATGTCAATGCGGGGAAGCTTACGGGGGTAGGGATAAGCACCATACTGTCCCCGCATTTACTCTCCACCACTGTGCTCTGATAGGTGCTGATTCTGGGAAAATTTGCAATTCAAAACAACTTTTTGAAAAGATTTTTTTCCCCCTCTCATGAATACAGAATTTGAGTAGGTTTAAATTGCACAGAGCAACAACGGGAGACCATTTGGTGTTTAGCTTACCCCTGACTGTGGCAAAGTAAGAGGAGTAAAGACTGGCTACATATTTGGGCAATGATTGTAATCACAGTGTCATACATTTTGTCATGTTCACCATTTGATTTGTCAGCCAGGAATCTCGGTTCAAGCCAACAGGAAGTCCTACATGTTCCAAACGGACAGTCCATTTGGATTACTACAAACTGAGATAATACGGTTGTGGGATAAAATACCAGTGCTAGAGGGGAAAACACAGATGAGCTTTAGCCTCATGCAGAGAGAATGATGATGCCTGACAGATGTGATAAAAGGTATGCTGAAATACATACTTTTTATCATTTTTTAAATGCATCTTCAAAACATATTTTCTAAAAGAGTTGCCTTCACTTACAGGGAGAGCTATCTCCTGTCTAGGAGACCTCGGAGTCCTGGATTTAAAACAACTCATCTTTATTCATGAGAAAAGACACTACAGTGGATATTAAACTTCAGTTTTAGGAATATCAAAGAAAAAGTGTCTGTCCTGCGAGGCTGCATTCCTGCATTTTTTACATTTGAAACATGTTAAAAGTCTACCTGTTCATTCTCAGAATGGCGGTGCTTCAAACAATGTTTAGACACTGGATGTGTTTCATGCTGATATTTTATGCTGACTCCTAGTCTGCTTATGATATGTTAAACCAGAGTTCCAGGTGTCATCAACTATGCCCCAGCATACTTTGACACGGTCAAACTTCAGTGACAGAAAGGATTCTTAAAGGGGTTGATAGTGAACCGCGTGGTAGGGTGTTGGGCGGGGGAATGGGGTAAAAAGGAATGGCAAAGAGGTGAGAGATTGTGGGCATGAGGGCTCTAGGATCATGAGGGAGCCAGGTTAAGCCAGTTAAGGGCATTAGACCTCCAAGCTGATGAAAAGGGGTCCTCGTAGATCAAATTGAAGTAAATCTAGCCTAAATCCACCTTACAAAAGGAGTTTAGACTTTGCCATTGTGTAGGCCAGAGTAAACAGGGGGTGCTTGGGTAAGCCTCCCTTCACAGGGGACAAAGGCAGAGAGCTGAGGAACTGATCTTACCCCAGTAGGCCAATGTTAGCACACAGATCACAGGGTTAGACACACTCAACCCTATCAGCTGCTACAGGCCTCTACGGTCACAACACTCCTCTAAGCCTTAAACAAGCTATAAGTTCTCCACTGGCTCTGACACTCTTGCATGTCTGCCGTGAATGCTCACATTTTGCCCTAAAGACAAGAGAGATGATAACTTTGTGTCCAGTCACTGGCTCTTGAACAGACATCTCAGAGGGCATCTTCCCTGTCATCCTGGCTGTTTCACACATTCTTTTAATGGTTAAAAGGATTGTTTTTGCATTTTGTCTCCATGACAATGGCTGAATCAAACCTCCATCATCGTTTTCGTCAAAGTATGAGGCAAATTTCCCAGGTGGCTGCAGGGCACTTGTGCTTTCAAAAGAGGATCACAGTGGCAGAAAGAAAAAAAAAGCTCCTCATTCACTAAAAAACTTTCCAGAAAAGCAAGCACAATCATCCTGTTAATGGTTCTAATTGTGGCATCATCATACCCGTCACACTCCAGCTGAACCTAGAACAATAAATATGTGTTCAATTAAGATCCATCAAATGCTCCTAGCCACTCCTGCTGGAAAAACAAAGCGGGCCTCTGGCCCATGGGCCTCGTTCAATTCACCTGGAAATTATATTATGATGCTCTCATTTTTGACCTGCTTTAAATTATCTCCAGGAAAACAAAACCCTTCTCCATTTCTGCCAAGGCAATTGTTCTTCTTCTCACAAGTCGAAAACTTTGGCATATTTTAGCAGCTTTGGGTTTGAAAGGTACTAAAGTAGGTGTCAGCTACTATTACAGTCAAGATCTGCACAAACATGCATTCATACACATATGCTCTCTCTCTCTCTCACACACACACACACACACACACACTGCAGGCCTAGGAGGCATTTATATGAGCCTCCAAAAAGATTACACATTGCTTCACTAATTATCAGCCAAGGAAACCATAACAGTGTTCCAACAACAGAAGAATGCAAAAACAAAGGAGCTATTCAGCAGCAGTAACACCCAAGGTGTTTTCATAGTGACGGCCATCTTGTCAACTGACAGAAGCTGCTGAATGAAATGAAAGAGAACTACCACAGGCAACCAGGTGCTTCTTCCATTTCACTGAAGTCATTCATGTTGTGAATAGCTATGGGCGGCTTTTAGAATGCGTGCACTTAGTTTAAAACATCTCCAACTGTTAAACTGTCTGTAAACACATATTGCAAACCTATAAATAGATGTCATGTCCAAGCCCATTACTAAGCACATGTGTGCAGTATTAGAGGAAGCAAAATTCCAGTTGCTGGTGTAAATCTGCAGTGACCGGTTTGATTTTTACTGAAGCAAGGCAGTGGATTAATAACACCTGGGTTGCTTTGAGTTGAATAAAATACACCTATCACACTTTACTACACTATTTACACATACAGTATTTGGTTTAGTGTTAAACTGCCCTGTGAATGGAGGAAACATCAATTTCTACCATTTCCTCACTAGACATATGGTACAAAGATTAATTCCTTCTAGCTGTCTATTATTATAAAGACAACTACTATTAGATGTCAAAAACGATATATTTTCATATAAAGCATAGAGCCAAAGTTTGGTCAAACAACCATGCTGTAAAAAGCTGCATGTTTTCACTGGTTACAAGTGAGAGTTGAACCACATGGCTGTAAGTCAGCATAAAGGCTTGTGCAAGTGTGCAGGTTCCAAATGAGCAGGAGGAGGGTAGAAGGCCAGTCACAAGCCAGGCTATAGGAGATGATAAATAATCTAGCTGAAGCCAGCCATAAGCAGAGTCTGCCTGTCAGTCCCCTCACCCTAGAACAGCCCGGGGTTATCATGACGTGCCAGCACATTTGGTGTGAGCGTTTGACTGCTTCACCTCCTAATCGTGCCTCCTCCGGGCAGCACTCTCCTGGGAGGCCTCCCAACCTCTTCTCCTCCTCCTACTCTACCTTTTTTAGCAGACTCTGCTGTTACACTGAATAGTCACATCACTGTTGATGGAGGAAGCTTGCAAAGTGTGAGGCTTGTTTCCAACCGTAGGTCCACTTATACTTTTCTACAGACAACTGTCTTGCATGTTTACACACATTCTATGACTGTTCTTGCATATATTTTAAATCCTTCACTTTCATTTCATTTTGTGTTTTGTCACATATTTTCATAATTTCAGTTACAACATAAAGGAACCATTACAAAAATCTAAGCACACAGTAAAAGACATACAGTTAAGTGTCCTACAAATGTGCGATATTTCAACAATCCCACAGGGTTTATTGATACATTTTGAGAAAACATGAGATTTTTCACTATAATACAATACCTAATAAACAGACTAATCAAATTTCTTATCCATTTTAGGACTGCTGAGGAGCTTAAGCCTGTCTTAGTTGTCAAGCCAAGAAGTGAGGTACACTTTTGAACCTGAGCTGTAAATTGCAAATTTGTTGTAAATCATTAAAGATGATAAGTTAGGAAAGTCAGTGGTATGGATAGTTCTGTGAGTATTGTGAGTTGAGTTTCCACAAATAACAGATATGGCTGCACACATTTAAGCTGTGGGGCGAGAGTGACCGATAAAAATTCCAATGTGACCGAATGGAACACATGTATTTGTACTGCACGCTCCATTGTTGCGTTCCATTTAGCATGTTTTTGGATTTAAACTTGTTCTCCCAAAAGAGAGCACCATCCAACTGTTTAAAAGTATTCGTTGCAATATAAATAAATCCTGTAACTATAATATAAGACGTTATGTATAACATAGGGGCATAACCCTCATGACATCACCTATTGGTTTAGGACTTTTGAGGCTTCAACATTAGCATTGTCCACCACCATATTGTTTTCTGTTAACCAGCAGTGACCATATTTGGTGAAAAAGTGAAACAACTTCTCATCTATCACTAGAAACAAGATCCTTAGAGCTGGTAATTTGCTCCGAAAAATAAAACACTGAAAAACATTTTTCTAACACTCTAGCAAACGCTTTAGATTAACTGTACCAAATAGCGAGGCATAATATTAAAACAGATGACTCTGTAGTTTTCTCTGGTCCCCTCCCCAATCAGACCAGGAGTGACATGTTTAGCCGCATGTTCTCCTTAAATTGCTGGCTGTCTGAGTGGTGTCCCAGAAACGATGTGGGCTTCATAGATAATTGGCAAACCTTCTGGAGGAAACCTGGTCTTGTTAGGAGAGACGGCATCCATCCCACTTTGGATGGAGCAGCTCTCATTTCTAGAAATATGGACAAATTTATTAAACCCCCCAAAATATGACTATCCAGAGTTGGGACCAGGAAGCAGAGTTGCAGTCTTACACGCTTCCCTGCAGCTTCTCTCCTCCTGCTACCCCCCCAAAAACCCATCTCCATAGAGACTGTGTCAGCTTCCAAAAAGACAAAAAACAAACTAAAAACCAGCAACAAACAACTTAAACATAAACAATCACAAAGAAAGAACAATACAGTATCCACATCTGAACCAAAGAGTAAAACAGTGAAATGTGGATT
The DNA here is from genome assembly GCF_057382185.1 of Mchenga conophoros. Lineage (NCBI taxonomy): Eukaryota > Metazoa > Chordata > Actinopteri > Cichliformes > Cichlidae > Mchenga > Mchenga conophoros. The sequence continues at coordinate 10,808,648 of NC_140526.1, forward strand.
ATTAAATATTAGGTCTCTCTCCTCCAAGTCTCTGTTAGTACATGACTTAATAATTGATCAACAAATTGATTTACTCTGCCTTACAGAAACCTGGTTGCAGCAGGATGATTATGTTAGTTTAAATGAATCAACACCCCCGAGCCATTCTAACTACCAGAAATCTCGAAGCACAGGCCGAGGGGGCGGTGTGGCAGCAATTTTTCACACCAGCCTATTAATTAATGAAAGACCAAGACAGACTTTTAATTCATTTGAAAGCCTGATGCTTAACATTGTCCACCCCAGCTGTGAAACTCAGAAACCAGTCTTACTTGTTATCATCTATCGTCCACCTGGGCCTTACACAGAGTTTCTGTCTGATTTCTCAGACTTTATATCTAATTTAGTTCTGAGCTCAGATAAAATAATTATTGTGGGTGATTTTAACATCCATGTAGATGCTAAAAATGACAGCCTCAACATGGCATTTAATCTGTTATTAGACTCAATTGGTTTCTCTCAAAATGTAAAAGAACCCACCCACCACTTTAATCACACTCTAGATCTTGTTTTAACATATGGCATCGAACCTGAACATTTAACAGTGTTTCCTGAAAACCCTCTCCTGTCTGATCATTTCCTGATAACATTTACATTTACAATAATTGATTACACAGCGGTGAAGAGTAGACTTTATCAAAGTAGATGTCTTTCTGAAAGCACTGTAACTAAGTTTAAGAATATAATCCACCCACTGTTATCATCTCCAATGCCCTGTACCAACACAGAGCAAAGCAGCTATCTGAACGCTACCCCAACAGAGGTCGATTATCTTGTTAATAATTTCACCTCCTCACTACGTACGACTCTGGATACTGTAGCTCCTGTGAAAACTAAGGCCTCAAATCAGAAGTACCTGACTCCGTGGTATAATTCTGAAACACGTACCCTAAAGCAGATGACTCGTAATCTGGAGAGGAAATGGCGTGTCACAAATCTAGAGGATCATCATTTAGCCTGGAGAAATAGTTTGCTGCTTTATAAGAAAGCCCTCCGCAAAGCCAGAACATCTTACTATTCATCACTGATTGAAGAAAATAAGAACAACCCCAGGTTTCTCTTCAGCACTGTAGCCAGGCTGACAAAAAGTCAGAGCTCTTTTGAGCCAACCATCCCTTTAACGTTAACTAGTAATGACTTCATGAACTTCTTCACAAATAAAATTTTTATCATTAGAGAAAAAATTACCAATAATCATCCCACAGATGTAATATTATCTACAGCTACTCTTAGTACCATTGATATTAAGTTAGACTCTTTTTCTCCAATTGATCTTTCTGAGTTAACTTCAATAATTACTTCCTCCAAACCATCAACGTGTCTTTTAGACCCCATTCCTACAAAACTGCTCAAAGAAGTCCTGCCATTAATTAATTCTTCGATCTTAAATATGATCAACCTATCTCTAATGATCGGCTATGTACCACAGGCCTTCAAGCTGGCTGTAGTTAAACCTTTACTCAAAAAGCCATCTCTAGACCCAGCAGTCTTAGCTAATTATAGGCCAATCTCCAACCTTCCTTTCATATCAAAAATCCTTGAAAGAGTAGTTGTCAAACAGCTAACAGATCATCTGCAGAGGAATGGTTTATTTGAAGAGTTTCAGTCAGGTTTCAGAGCTCAGCACAGCACAGAAACAGCTTTAGTGAAGGTTACAAATGATCTTCTTATGGCCTCTGACAGTGGACTCATCTCTGTGCTTGTCCTGCTAGACCTCAGTGCAGCGTTCGATACTGTTGATCATAATATCCTATTAGAGCGATTAGAACATGCTGTAGGTATTACAAGTACTGCGCTGCAGTGGTTTGTATCATATCTATCTAATAGACTCCAATTCGTGCATGTAAATGGAGAGTCCTCTTCACACACTGAGGTTAATTATGGAGTTCCACAGGGTTCAGTGCTAGGACCAATTCTGTTTACATTATACATGCTTCCCTTAGGCAGTATCATTAGAAGACATAGCATACATTTTCACTGCTATGCAGATGACACCCAGCTCTATCTGTCCATGAAGCCAGATAACACACACCAATTAGTTAAACTGCAGGAATGTCTTAAAGACATAAAGACCTGGATGGCCGCTAACTTTCTGCTTCTTAATTCAGATAAAACTGAGGTTATTGTACTCGGCCCTGAAAATCTTAGAAATATGGTATCTAATCAGATTCTTACTCTGGATGGCATTACCTTGGCCTCCAGTAACGCGGTGAGGAACCTTGGAGTCATTTTTGACCAGGACATGTCCTTCAACGCACATATTAAACAAATATGTAAGACTGCTTTCTTCCATTTGCGCAACATCTCTAAAATTAGAAATATCCTGTCTCAGAGTGACGCTGAAAAACTAGTTCATGCATTTATTACTTCCAGGCTGGACTACTGTAATTCATTATTATCAGGATGTCCAAAAAACTCACTGAAAAGCCTTCAGCTAATCCAAAATGCTGCAGCAAGAGTCCTGACAGGGACTAGAAAGAGAGAGCATATTTCTCCTGTTTTGGCTTCCCTTCATTGGCTTCCTGTTAAATCCAGAATTGAATTCAAAATCCTGCTCCTCACATACAAGGTCTTAAATAATCAGGCCCCATCTTATCTTAATGACCTTGTAGTACCATATCACCCTATTAGAGCGCTCCGCTCTCGCTCTGCAGGCCTACTTGTTGTTCCTAGAGTATTTAAAAGTAGAATGGGAGGGAGAGCCTTCAGTTTTCAGGCCCCTCTTCTGTGGAACCAGCTTCCAGTTTGGATTCGGGAGACAGACACTATCTCTACTTTCAAGATTAGGCTTAAAACTTTCCTTTTTTCTAAAGCATATAGTTAGGGCTGGACCAGGTGACCCTGAATCCTCCCTTTGTTATGCTGCAATAGATGTAGGCTGCCGGGGGATTCCCATGATGCATTGAGTTTTTCCTTTCCAGTCACCTTTCTCACTCACTATGTATTAATAGACCTCTCTGCATTGAATCATATCTGTTATTAACCTCTGTCTCTCTTCCACAGCATGTCTTTATCCTGTCTTCCTTCTCTCACCCCAACCGGTCGCAGCAGATGGCCGCCCCTCCCTGAGCCTGGTTCTGCCGGAGGTTTCTTCCTGTTAAAAGGGAGTTTTTCCTTCCCACTGTCGCCAAAGTGCTTGCTCATAGGGGGTCATATGATTGTTGGGTTTTTCTCTGTATCTATGAAGCGCCTTGAGGCGACTTTTGTTGTGATTTGGCGCTATATAAATAAAATTGAATTGAATTGAATTGAACTAAAAAGCTCCAAAAGACACGCAGGGGCATAAATGTGGTGGAGCCTAAATAACATGTACAGAAGAAGTAAATAGCAGAGATTAGATCTAGTAGATACCTGTCAAACATTGCAACCTCACCCCTAATGTTAGTATCAAATTAGATGATTCAGAAAAAAACCCACAAAAAAATATAACCTGTACTAAAGTTATAATGATGGGAAATCTATAGAGAATACCAGGCTGTAAATGTGATGTATAATGCTCTAAAGCTTTTAAATATGGGAGGCTAAAGGACTGTCTTGCTTTTGGAGCCAGTCTGAAGTGGCACCTAGAGGAACTGTATGTTTTGGCATTTCTGAATTTGCTCGTCCTCTCACCTTGACTTTTCCCCTTAATTGGAAGACAGCACCAGTTAAGACTACAAACAATAGTTTTGTCGTGAACCCTGCTGTGTTGTTGTGGCAATATCATTACCATTTTTCTTTCCAGGTGAGGCATCTATTTCCAAGGTAAATGTAGCCCACTTGTATGTGGCCTGTGCAGGCTGTGGTTTGTTGTTCTGGAACCCATCCATTTATGGTGGTTCATCTTGAACTATATTTATCTCTTCTCTTTTTCTCTCTCAGGCATGCAGGACTATATGAAGAAGAGTGTAAAGAGAAAAGTGTGAACAGCGCACAACTTTTTTGTAAAGGTTGAAAAATATTAATCAACAGTAGGGCTGCACGATTTTGCATAAAATGAGAATCACGATTTTTTTGGCTTAGAATTGAGATCACGATTCTCTTTTCTTTTCCAGTATAAATATTTATTGCACTTATTAACTGCACATCAACTTCGTAACAGTTGAAACTGAACATTAAAACAATAAATAAACATTAAAAACAACAAATGTCTCACATTTTGTCATTGCTGCAAAATGTTGTACTGCTTGAAATTCTGTCTCCACCATTGCTCGACGCTGCGTGTATAGAGCAGATAGTGCAACAATAGAAAAATAGTTGCGGGACGGCACTGTGTAGCGTTTGTCTAGGGTGTTGATCATTTTCCTAAATCCCTCGTTTTGCACAGTGTTGATGGGAGCCATATCTTTGGTCAGGTGATAAGTGATAGCCTCCGTAATTTCTTTGTGCCTGCGGGAGTTCGCCGTGTATAGGGAAACGCTGTATAAGGTTCCCGTTATTGAGGTTTGGGTGGTTGACCGGAACGGATTTTCTCCTGTCACTTTCTCGTCATCCCTGATGTGCTCTCCGTTGTTTTTTCCCTGCTAATTTTAGCATCACACGGCACCGCTACTGTATCACGGGGTATAAGGCTCCGCCCTTGTCATTTGTTCAGCAGGAAGAGTGAGCGCTTGTTTTCATGCAAAGTACGTCCCGGATCAAAATGCGGTACAATCATCGTCGTCTTTTTTGTTTGTTTGTTGTTGTTTTTTTTAAATCGTTGTCATTTGGAAATGAGATCGTACATAAGTATGAATCGAGATCGCGATTTTCTAACGATTAATCGTGCAGCCCTAATCAACAGTGTACTTATGCCATTCTGGAAGCAATCATTTTGATTAGGTTGGGGTTATGTTAACTGGAGATTCTAAATTGCCCATAGGTTTAAATGTGAGTGCGAATGATCGTCTGTCTCTATGTGTTGCCCCTGCGACAGACTGGTGACCTGTCCCTTGTGTAACTTGCCTCTCGCCCTATGGTAGCGGGCATAGGCCCCAGCCCCCTGACTTTGAATTGGATAAGCGAAAGACAATGGATGGATGTATTTTTGCAAAAAATATAAAAAATATTATGAAGACAAGATCATATAAAGAACATAAACAAATACATGGATGACATGAGTCTTCTATGCTCACATGTAGCCAAAATTTATCAATGCTTGGATCAGGACATAGCACATAACAAAGAAGCAGCCAGGTGACACATGCCTTCTTTACATCACTCCAAATGTACCTTTTTTGTTCTACTCAATTTTATAATAGTTCCAGTCATTCCTAAGCTTGCCGTCTGTGCCTCAACATTAGTGCTGCAATGGGACTGCAGACTATTTATGCTATTTATTCAATCAGATTTGAAATGGCACGTTATTCTGCTGGTCTAGAGCCAGAGTCTTCAAACAGAAGGTGATCTCAGACTGGGTTTTCTTGGACCTTTGTTGCTCTTTAAAGAAGCATGCTGACTAAAAGAAAACAGACACCCGTGTCCACCCACACAAACTTCTCTCTTACGCTAAAAATTTTGACAGCTCTACTCCAAAGAGCATTGCACCGACTGAGCGAATAAGCCATAGCTAGAACTTGAAGGCTTAAATGATGCAAGAGGGTGGGCAGCTACTCAAGAGGATGAATCAGAATTTCTCAGTGCATGGGTATACACTCTAAATATGAATTATTAAGTGGCTATCATACCCCCATAGTATAAAAATAAATCCAGGGGTGGTTGGAATGAGAACAATCTGAGGTAGTGGACCTGAATACTGATGTGGAAAGATATCCCAAAGGAGGTACAGGTACTAAAAAGGCTGCAAGGAAGTTTCCTTGGATCTCTTGCTGTAAGTGCCTGATCTTGCTGTTTAACCTCTGACATCACGAACTGCAACACACACTGTGGCATTCAGTGCTCTAACATCTCACTGGACACTTTACACTGTCCTATAAGCAAGTTACTAATCGGAATTCAAATCACAGTGGAACAACCAGAAAGAACAGTATGACGCACTGCTAAAACAGAACTAACTAGATGAAAAGGATTGCAAATCTACAAATCCGGATGGTAAAGTAAAAAAGAAAAGTCATGAAAATAAATAGTAAATACATAATAAATAATAGAAGTACTAAAATAATTTTTTGGTACAGCAGGCCTTAAGAAAAAACATTCTCTGGGGAGCCTAAAAATTTGGAAACAAATTTTTAACATCTATCTGTGGTATATGTGTGAACAGTTTGACTGAGCCACTGAATAACATCACCTTTCTCCTGTCACCAACAGCAGCAAAAAAACTACCTGTTATTACAACCACAAATTACCACCAAGTACGAGCATCCGTGTGTCATAAGTAACAGCAGGTATGTTTCTTGCACTGCAGGGCTTAACCTTGAATCCAAACAGGGAGACCATTTATTTACTTCAGACTTTTAGAGTACAATGTGATTATACATCATCCATCCATCGATCCATTCGCTTCCGCTTATCCGCTTATACATCATTATTACTGTATTACTGTATTAAAAGTCAGGCAATTCTTGAAGTAAAAATCTGGCAATAATGGGGATTTAAATATTATGGATTAAATTATTTTTTAAATAAAAAGATTGTCTATATGGTGAATAATCAGATGTGCAAATATATGTCTCAGAAAGGAGAACCAAAGCAAGCAGGGCTATTGTTTATTAGTGAGTACTATTCTTTTTTACTGAGTACTATTTATAACTACTTAGACCATGTATTGCAAAAAGTCAGCAAGTAGATCCTGGTTTGTGGTAAGTCTGCTTCATTATGGCAAAAATCATAGTCATTATCAATACTGAGATCTATGTTATTTAATCAGATCACTCAATGACCCTGCAAGCATAATCCATAATCCATAGATTACTTTTAAAGAAATGTTTTTAAACTGTTTAATTCCATGAAATTACTGTTTAACTTTAAAAAAAAAGAATAATAAATGGGAATAAATGGAAATTGAGTAAATGAGCAAGGCAAAGGCCAGCTAAAATGAGAATAAAATGAGCACATAAACCAGAATGTGGCACACTACTCAGTTTTCCTGTTTTCATGATTATCTATGGCAAAGTAACAGAAAGAAAAATTAGACTTACACCAACAGGCTGCAGCTGCAGTTTGTGAGAAATTGAAGATTTGAGAATATCAAGGTAAATGTAATTGAGTCTTTCACCACAAGATGGGGTCTGTCTAAGAGGTCTTATCTCTATATGCTCTTGTGGCTCCATAACACCCTTGCTTGGGACCGTCACAAATTAGAATTACACATCACAACAATTTATACCTATGATGTTCTCATCACCTTCCTGAAGTACAATAAACCTGCCTCGACACAGAACTGTTACAGATCCACCACATTTTGGGAGAATAGTTTCAACTACACAAGTTAAAAGCCAGTCTTGTATGTAGATCTGTATTATAGATATACAATTTATTTGACTCAAAAGTACTGTATTCTGACTTTTGTCAGAAAGATACTATAATCTCATTTTTCAGTAGTACACAAAGACCAAGTGTAATTGAAAAACATCTGGAAAGGTTGCCCAAGAAATGAATGAAATGATTAAAAAATGACACAACTGAGATTTAGGAGGGTGGTATGTTTCAGTTACAGCAAGCTGTGAGAATATCAGATATGAAAACATAAAGCTTAAAAGTCATTTTTTGGCCATGTTTATTCTTTAACACAACCTGAGTTCTTTAATATTGGATTTATTATAATTTCTTTAAGAATGTTCCATTCTTTGTCAAAATGATCCCTTGCTTAGATAATGTTGAGGTCGAGGCTATGGGGAGGCCAGTCTATAACTGATAGTGTTCCATTGTGCATTTTCCTATGCTTTTACTTCACTGGCAGTGTATTTGGGATTATTATCCTGTTGAAAACTTAAGCTGTTGCCAATCAGATGCTTTCCAGACGGTACTGGATTTTGGATCAAAATCTGACTGTACTACTGACTGATCCCGACACCAGTCACTAAAATATGGACCCACACTATGACTGAACCTAAATTATCTTTTACAGATGGCTGCAGACACTAATTGTTGTATCTTTCTCCTGACGTCCTCTATACACATTGAACCAAATATTTCAAATTTGGATTTATCACTGCATAAGACCTTTTGCTGTTGATTTTCAGTTCAGTTCTTATGTAATTTATCATAACTCAGTCCCTTCTCCCTTCCAGGAGAATGGCTTCTTAACAGACACTCTTTAGCTGATATCAGTTATGATGAGACTTCAGAGAGCAGCAGATAGATCAACTAAAGGGCCAGATGACTCTCTCAGGTCTTGCGTCAGTTCTTTGCTGGATTGTTCCCCCATTTCTTAGGGACATTACTGTCAGCACTATTTCAGTACTGTTCATCTGCAGTAAATAAATTTTTGGGGCTTCCTCTTCTCTTCTTCTTACAATTCATCTTAACTTTTGTTTGTTCGTTTTACTACTGTAATATATTGTTGAAAAAAAAAGTGTCACCACTGACAGCGAGACCATAAACAGAGGGTGTACCCGCTTTAAGCGATCAATAACGTGCCCTAGCATCCTTGATCCCCAAAGTGCAGTATGTTTGAAGAGTGACGATCATTGTGTGTTGCACACGAGTGCAGTAAAGTGAATTACGCCTTGCCCCGCTTAAAGTAAATCAGGGCATGGTTCAGACTGATCGCTGATTGTGCCTAAGCACATAACTGAAACATATCTGTTGTGTTAGGAAAATAAAATAATCAATAAAGCATGTAAGAAGTCAACGTGCCATGCTTCCAAGAGCTCTGTCCATGTGAAAAAGGGGGAGCACAAACACAAGATAGTTTCTGAGACAAACAGATGTCCAACTTGTTCTTGGGCCCAGATTTATTCGGTTATATTACACACACAATAAGCTAACAATATATGTAATAATTCAACTGCAGAAAACAGTGAGAATAACAAAGAACAATTGTTGCTTGCCTGACCGTTCATTCGCCCTATAATTCACTCTTTATGTCATGATGCCTTAAAATGGGATTTTACAGTTACTCCTTTTATTTCCACATAAAACACACTCTTAAATAAGCCTGTTAAGAAAGTATCCATCAGTATCTTCCATGCTTGGTCCCAAAAAACCTAAAGTACACCACAAAGTAGAAAGCCTGTACTAGTGCCAGAGCCTGACCGTCTGCTTTCACTATCACAGCCAGCTGTTTGTTCTTAGCTGTTGCTCTTCTCTCTTTCTCTCTTCTTCCCTATTTTTTCTGTACTCTAAGACACCAAGAAGAGAATAAAGAAAGGAATAGTGGAAGTTGGTGGGGAAAGAGTGTTTTCTACAATTCACCTTTTATCTCACATACAGTATGTGGCAAGCAGAGTGTACAAGGGGAAAGAAGAAATAAAGTGGAAGGCAAAATCAGAGATGAGAGCTAAGGGAGAGGTGCAGAGAAAAAAGGGAGCAGCTTGAGGAGAAGAAAAAGAGCAGAGCCATATTTCTTTTCTGCGGCATATATTTCATGTTCTCTGATCTAAGGAGGAAATGTTGTAAAAGGCATCCCACAGAGACACAGTGAGCATGGATATAGTTTTTAATTTACACTTTTTTAGCTTTAGAAGTATTGGAATATTATTTCACTAAAAAGCAATCAGCTATAACATGGTCAACTGCCCAATACTGTTGCAGTTATGCCACTACAACAGCTGTGACCTATGAAATCATGAACTCCACAACACATCTGAAGGTGTTCTGTTGTACCTGTCATCAAGATGCTTTCCACTCAACTTATAGGTCCTTTAAGGAAATGCATAGTGTTGTACCACTGTTTCCATTCTATGTTTATCACATCAGCTTCAAGAACATAACGATTAACTTGCTGCTTAATAAAGTAAACCCTTTAGCATGTGCAACTGTAATGACATACATAATTTCTGGTGGCTTTAACATTGTAGCTTATCAGTATATAACCTATATTTTTAATCTATTTGTGCATAAGAAGATAATAAAGCTGTTTGAGACAAAACAGTTCATTTCTCCTTGCCCATGTACTACAGCAGCCCTCGTGGTAATTCCCAAGACTAACTTAAGCAAGCGGTGTTTGGTGTGGAATATGTTTAGCTGTTGCGAGCTACCTTTATTCTCCTGACAAACCATAGCTGTGTAACTATAGCAGAACCCGATGTAGCAACAGAAAGACCATCATAAACTGTTCAGAAGTGTCCCACAATCGCATCGAAGTGACTGATAAAGCACTTTTAAGTATAAAGCTTTTGAAGCCTGTCAATGTGAATGCTGATGGCTGGACTGTTGAGTGCTATGAGGAAAATCTGATTCCCTGCTGTCTCTGTATCACTTGACAGGTGAAGACATGGGAGAAGAAGAACGTGGTCCGAGTCTCTCCAATGGCATATCACTCTGGCAACCAATGAGAGTGACTGATGTGGGACTTATTGACTTGCCTGGTTTGATGGGCACTTAGTGGCTGACACTGTTACATGCAGCATCCTTCACTGCTAAACTAAACCGCCCGGCATGATCAAATCAGTTGCCAGCTAACCTCTTTACACCAAAACACTCCTGAGATTACCCTTCAACCCACCATGTATATAGATAAGTATAGAGAGTACAGAGATCAATGCTATTAAGACCATTTAAGTCTGTTTATTTAGTGTGTGACGGGGGGATTAGAAAACTAGTAATTCAGAGTTAAAACAAACAATGACTGATTAAGAGTCATTGTTAATCACAACACATTGGTTAATTCAAATCCATATTGCTGAGTGAAATCAGAGCATTTGAATTTTGCACAAACCCTACAGTTTGGCTTCTGTCTTTTCTGTAGCAACCCTGTCTTCTGTATTTTTGATATTTGTGTGAAAGAATACTGATACTATAGACTAAATTAATGCAGTGAATGTACCTAACTTTAACAATGAACTCACATTGTCTCCAAGCAAATATTTAACGTTCAATGCTGTTATAAAAAGCTTAAATCAAGTTTTTAAAAAATATATTAAAAAAGGACTTTTGGATAATAGTGTTTTCTAAAAGTCTTTTAGAAAGTCTTTTCTAATCTAAAAACTACCCTTTAAGCTTGGTAGCATAAAGTGTTGCACATTCAGGTCAAAAAATTATGCATTCTCAGAGTGAAAAAATAATGTTAATACAGTTTTAAATTAAAACAGGAAACTCAGAGTTTTATTTTTCACAGAAAATGTTAATGGAACAGTATATAATGAAGCGGATTTAGAACCATCTTAATCAAATATATTTCAGGAAGTATTTTCCAGGGCAACTGTGTGATTTCATTTTGATACTCTTTGTGATTCTTTGTGAAAAGATTTTAAGAAATCCATGCTGTTATCTTATTATTGGTGTCTCTGTTTTAACGTAAAGTAATCAAGTTAAAGAGCAAGCTATCAAATAGTTACTCTCTTTAGAGAAACTGTAAGTTCAATGAACTTGTTTGAGATGAACTTCTAATCAGCTGCCAGAAACAGACAATCTCACTGAAGACTGGTGAATGGTATTCATTGGAGAGGAGTTTAACATCATTGCGTCTGATTGACTCAGCTCTCAACCACCATGGGTTAAGGGGGCTCCTGGGGTTAGCCTGACCAGACAGAACAAGAGGGGGCAAGAGAAAGAAAGAGACAGAAAGGCAGAAAAAAGAGAGAGGGCACTTCAGTAAATAGGCAGTCCACAGAGAGCTGTGCAGCAGCCTAATAGAGCCTCTCACGAACAGTCTGTCAGTCAGTCAGGTGAAGCAAGGTCTAACAGGGTCCTAATGAAGACAGCTTCACACCAAGTTGTCTTGAAACTCACAAGCTAAAGAGCAGACACACCTATTATCCATCTTCCATTGTGGGGAATATTGCCCACTCAAAGTCACTAACAAGAACAAAGTTGCACCGTACCACTGATGTCTGCCAGACAGATACTGAAGATAATTACAGGTGTTGCTGAGTAATAAGCATACAGTGCCTATTAAGCATTGTCCCAGTCTCGTGCTATTCATTAGAACTCACAGAAAGTCTCTACACCAAATCAAAACTATATAAACTTACCAGTCACACAGACGCCTACCCCTAAACTAAGTGCAGAAATTGTTTTACTTCTTTGGATTCTTCGTAGGTTGGGTTTGTACTATATGGTTGGCTCCATCATGTTGTAAGAAGGGATTAAAGAGACTTTTTTGCATTATGCACATTTTACCCTAGTATTATTAGCAACAGCTGCTGTGGCATTGTGTAACTGAGTCCTTCAATATGCATATATGGGTTGGGATACAAAGTTTCCACAAATTTATAAAATGTTTCCCAGTATTGTTTTTCTAGAAAACTTTAAAAGACCAAGAGGGAATTTGAAGGATAATGACAATAAAACAATGAGGAAGATAATACACACTTATGTTTGTTTTGTATTTAAAGACAATCAAATACTTTGTCCAACTACAATAAAATCTGTTTTTACCATAGTTTACCTGGAAAAAATTAGAAGCACTTAGAGACAATTACAGTATTTGTCTCATCTAACGTGTAACACTGTCAAGAGCTCCTAAAGACAACACAAAAACCACCAACACTCTGTTTATACTGTGAAGATAGAAAAATACAGGTCCTGCATTGGGTTCCCTTGATGCTCTCTGAGGCCATGCACACAGTAAAATTTGAAATGCTTTTTAGGTTGGTATAGGAACAGTAGATAAGCTGGACAGCCAATCATCACCCTACTATCCATCCCAGCCCAGTAGCATTGCCTCAGGACACAGCCTCTGGGTGGCCTCTAACCAGGCCTCGGCCTGCTGTCTCTATGGTAAGTGCTCCGTCACGAGGCTGCCAGGGGCTACAGCATATGCCATCAAACCCCTGGTGTATCCCCCATGGTAAACAGAGGCACTGCTAATGGAAGCATGATTCTCCTTATGTACTGCGCGCATATCTGTCTGTCTGTGCCTCAGACTGACCTTCAGCTGGCCCACTCCTACACTTCACCGGCAAATGGCTTTACGGCTCGATGACCCTGCACTGCCTGACTTGCCACAAGTGGGAAATGAAAAAAACGAAATTTAAAAAAAAAACAGAAAAAGAAAGTAAATGGGTAAGAGTGAGAAAGTGAGAGAAAGAGCTCATCTCTCCTTGACCTCGGGGTTCAAAGATAGGCAACATCTGCCCTGCAACAATATAAGTTTGAACTGTTTACAGATATGCAATTAGTACATACATTTACATATAGAAGCACAAACAATGTCCAGTATCTGGTACTTTCCTAGCAGGCTAAAGATATCTTTTACAGTCAAGTCATGATAAAACACGATATTATGACGATGGTATAACTTAAACTGGTAATACAGGGGCTGGAAAACTGCAGAAGATGCAGTTAAAAAAAATGCTATATTCACTGTTGTTTCAGTGTTGAACATATAAATGCAGTTCTTTACACATAATGATAGGTTTCTTAGCAATCCACCTATGTGTGAACAGTCTGGAAGGACTGTCAACTGGAAAGTGCTGCACTGAGGATGAGCCTTGGCAAACAAACCTTTATATCTATTTATGTGTGTTGATTGTGTTACGACTGCATGCCTACTGCCAGTCAAGCATGTCATTGCCCAAGCAGTAACTATGTAACCACCACAATCACAGAGTAAAATTGTTTTAATAGACACTCTATATTTCATTCCCTTACAATGGCTTGTGCCCAAGTGTGCGCCAGCCATTCTGTGGGTATTTAACATAATTATAGGGCTTTGTAGGTTTGTAGAGGGGTATTTGGGGGTAGATAAAGCCATCATTACTGTACACATACACTGTCGACACACAATCCCAGCTCTGGGTACAAAGCAATCGCTACAAGTGTATTATCTTTCCTGTACAAGTCTATAATTAGTTTTTCCCTCGTTACAAAGTGGGCATATGTTTCATGGAAGAATGAAAAGAAACAGATTACTTCAAACCTTAACCCTGTCCTATTTCTCTAAGATAGTTTTATAGCAGGCAAAGATAAGAGAAGAGCTACAGGGAGGAACTTTGTAATGTGTCTCAGTATCAGGGAGTATGTGGGGAGTTCAGAGGCAGAGTGGAATGAGGAGCCTGGGGCTTATGTCTTCAAATCACAGCTTTCCCAAGCACTGTCTCTGCTTTATAACTATGACGATGCCAGAAGGATGGGAATTAGTTTTGACAATGTACCGTTACAGATGCTCTTCCAATAAGTGTGTATGTGTGCTCTTTATACACATCCAATAATAATATCAATACAAATCTACAGTGTCTCTAGTGGCTTCTGTCCAATATGAAGCAATTAGTTTATAATACACTTCCTTCCTCCATATCTGTGTCGTATTTTAGAAGTGATGGGGTTTATGCTGGCATCCATAAAACATAAAGGGTCACATTAAACTGCAAGGGAGAGAGTAGATGAGACAGGACTAATTATCTTTATAGCCTGACAGCAATATTTTATTTAACTTCAGCTCTGGGACTTGTGGATGTGTTGGTCAGTGGACAGCAAGCATTAGGAGATTTCATTTTTGTGGTGCAACTAGGCAAGGTATTTGTGACAAAAGGTATTTCCCATCAACTGCTAAAATAACAACAATATAAAAATTTATTTTTTAATTTATTCATTCTATTATCATGGATGAAGCAGGAGCATACTACAAATTTAAGAAACAAATATTTTTATTTGTCCTATTTGCTCTTCTTTGTCGGCTCTATGTCTACTTCAGTTATATTAAGAAGAAATGGCAAAAGCCTGTGAGAAGAAGTCAGTTGAGAGAAGATGAGGCCATAAGAGAAAGAAGATTGAAGCAGAAAAAAAACCCTAAAAAATAAATTGAGTGAAAAAGCCAAGAACAGAGAAGAGGCCAAGAGAGTGGTGTCATGGGAGCTAAGAGAGGCTAGTGCCATGCTATTGAGCGCCTGAAAGAACACAGTCTCTGATTTTTTCCTTTTCTGCTTTTTTCCCTTTCAAAGAGCACTTGAAAGCTCTTCTGTGGTATCGAGCAGGTGGGAGTCTATGCTGAGGTGGACTGGGGCAGAGAATGGGCTGGGCTGTGTAAAGCAGCTCCCTCTTACTCTAGCCAATGCACCGAAGTGAAGGACTCGGAGGTCCAAAGGCCCAGTGGCCCAGAGCTCCAGCCAAGCTGGGGGTTTTTTTATAAAACCCCCAAAAAAACAAAAACCAGCAACTGCAGGAGGACATACAAAGAACCTGTTTCCGATTGCTATATTTGAATGGACTCTAATAATGTAATAACTAAACCTTTAAATAATGTCAAGCATCATTTAACTTTCACTAAAGACAAGAATGTATCTTATTTAATAAATATCAATATCAGTGTGTTTATCAGTGCCGGTGTGTTTATAATGTAATACTAATCAACACAATCTGTTGTGCTATGGCTGGAAAACTGACTGAAATATCAAATTGCGCTGCAGACATTTCAATGGGAAAAAAATGGTATTCACTTGTCATTTGACTGACAATAGCCAGATAGTATTTTACAAAAATAAAATAAATAAATAAATAAAAATTCAGTGGGCAAATGAAAACCTGTGCACCCAAACTTTAGTATGCTCATGACATGAATATGGACATCTCTTTTATCCTTTAAAAAAATAGTGATACATATATAGTCGTAGCCTCAGTCCAAATCTTAATCCATGCTCCGTTAATCATTTCCTTAATCACAGTCATTATTACACTTAGGTTCTCCTGTAGACATGCATAACACAGCTTTTTTTCCAAGCAGGTTACAGATGAACGCAGTATTGATGCAATCCAGTTTTGTTTTGTTTTTTTCTTTTTTCACTTTAATATAATTGATCAAAACAGCAACCAGCCTTTGAACGCTTGGTCCACCGGGAGTAACTTCAAACAGTATCAATTATAAAAAAATCGGCTTGGAGGAGTGGAGTCAATTCCCTATCAATAAAGTATTCAACGGCAATCGCCAGGAGATTAGGGGAGAGATGAGCCAAGTGCAAACCCACAGGGCTGCCTAAATCTACTGCATAGTGAATGCTCCGGTAAACTAAGTAGCTTCAGATGATCAAACAGGCAGTATTCCAATCAAACACTGCATAGAGTTACAGTAACAGATGCTGCTAATACAGTGTTAACCTTTGAAGAACTGCATTCAACTCGTGGCTGAAACATGTGAACTGACATCTGAGGTCTGGAACTATACAGTTACTGTACAAGTAGTTTTTAACGGTCTGCAAGCTGTCTAAATAACATGAGAAATTAGCAAATTTAAATTTGATAAAACCATACATTAAAATATTTAAACTATTCCGGCAAAGTTAATGATTCCTAATAAAGGAGAGACAGTGTCACCTGCTGCCATTCTGTCAATTACAAAAATATATATATCAGTAGAGCAGGGCGATATGGCCAAAAATATTTATCACGATATATATTTGAAAATTTGCGATAACGATATAACCGACGATATAATTGATGCGAGACAAAATACAACTCCACAACATTACTAGCGCAAAAAGACAACCTTCCATTTATTTTCACTTAAACAAGAAGCTGGTTTTTATGTACATTAAAGCTTTATAAAAATGTAACAGTGCAAATGCAAATTCCTTGCTGAAAGTTTAACCAAAAGGCATTTCCAGTAGAAATGGGCTGACATATCCTGAGCATAACCATGTATAATATCCACTGAAGTTAAAAAGAGGTGCTTTGCAACATTAAACTGCAGTGTGCAGTATGTATTTTTCGGACCATAAGGTGCACGGGATTATAAGGCACATTAAGCGAAACAAAGCAGTCAGATAAATCAAACTTTATTAAACTCATTCTTCTTGCTTCCTCCACTTCTGTACCATTGATTCATTAATGTTGAATTCTCTGGCAGCTGCTCTATTCCCATGTTGTTGCAGTCTATTAATGACTAACCTCATATTGTGGATGGATTATCTCAGTTGTTCTCCTGACTGAAGTTTGGTCCGTTTACAACATCCTGCCATGCGATTGCATTTGTCTCTAACCATGAAGAACCTTCACATTAACTTTTATAAGTGGAAAAGTGTTAGTGTTCGTCCTCCAGCTTCACTGTTTATGTTATGCTAACATAGCTGTGTCGCTAGCGATCACGTAGCACATCATTATATACCAGCTAGCCCAACTTCAGTAACCCTACAAACGTCACTGCTGTTTAGTTTCCTGTCTTCATTTATGTTGGAAGTGATAGCAGAACTGTACGTTTGATTTTTTTCAGAAATCTCTCAGTCAGAACATGCTATATCATGCTTAGGTAACTAGCGAAACTAGCGAGCTAACTTCCGCTAGCTTCCTGCTAACGTCTAACTCCGTTAAATGTAATAACTTTAGTTTTCATGGATGCCTGGAAGTTAAACTTCATAGTTACACCTGGTAAAGCAGCAATGCTGATCGTTTTATTAAAGATGAAAGAATTTAGACAGTTTTTAACTCTAAGTGATGCTGCAGTGTTGTTTGACCTGAAGCATACGGAGTTTCGGACCCAGATTACTCCCAGATTTAAGAGCATCTTAGTCCGACAAATATGACAATAACAACGGCCGCTTGCATGTTCTGCAAAAAAAATGTGCTTTGTCGTGTATCTGACGGACAAACACCAAACCAGTTCCACATCACGGAAGTTGCACCATTTTTACAAACCAATTCTGGTTCATCTGTTTCACTCAACAATCGGCCATGTGCATATGAAAACAAAGGCACTGCGCATGCGCGTTTTACTCCCATTCTATCGCGATATTTCATTTTCCTATCGTTGCCTAACATTATACCGGTATTACCGTGAACGGTATAATATGGCCCAGCCCTATATATCAGGGTATTATTTTGTGCAGTTTTTAAAATGTCAGGGCCCTCTATCATATCGAATGTTGTTGAGACATGTACAGACAAAGCAAACACAAAAAATAAACAACCAGCTACAATTTTTATTCAGTGCGTCAGTCCTATTTTCAGCATTTATATGTTGCAATCTTTTCTAGATCCAGAAATACAAGTTTATCTCAATATGTTCATTCTCAACACTGATAACTTTTCTCTTCACAAACATCGTTTTCATTCAGAGAAAATATGAAAAAGGGACATAATCCTTTGGTATAGCTATTTATAAAAAAAAAAATGTTTGTGTCACTAACTGAGCTCAAATCGACTTTCTGATCCCTCATCTATTCACAATGGCCTTCTGTTTATTCAAAAAGTTTAATCTGCTAAACCAAAAACTATGTTAAGTAAATAAAAACTTATTTTTGTGGCCAAATCTACAGGTTACTTTAAAACAAAAGGATAATGATCTTTAGCACAGGCTTATCAAACACTTTTGGCTAGCTGTTACTGGATCTATAAGGTTGGCCTTGACATACATACAAATGTGCAAACAACGTAAAAAACTAAAATACAAGCATGCAGACATCCATTTACATGCACACGTATAATTATGCATTCATTCCTCCACGGTATCAGCACTACAGTGTATAGATCTATTGACAGAGGCATGCCATATCAATGACACCTTCAATCTTTTCAGGCCCCTCTCCCTGAAAGCCTCTGTTGCGACACAATCATTACAAATTGATTGCAAAATAGCTAACAATCATGATTAAATCATTAAATTCTTGTCTACGCTTCAGAGAATGGGAAGAAAATTAACTTCCCACCAACCTCATTTTTTTTCTGAACACGAAATAATGATTTTCTGCCAGTCTAATTACAAAGCCAACATCTGATCAAGCCCGCATCCAGAGGGGATTATCACATGCACTAGTATTAGACCTCATTACCAGCCTGAGTGCAGAATTATTACATCTTGTAATTGGATGGTGAGATTTATATACAGATCAGGCCGGTTTCTGTAAGATTGTAATTACAGGCTTCGTTGGTTAGCTACTTATCACTCAGCAGTGGAGTGCAGGAAATCAGCACGTGGAAGAGCATTTCATTAACCCTTCACCCTGTTGGGGGGGGGGGGGGGACCCTGTACCTTCCACGCCTGTTTTAGGAACAACAGCATCATTCACACACAAAATAATTTATCACCTCCTCTTTTGGGCCATACCTTAGTTTCATTAGACAATTAGAATAAACTATCCATTTTTATTGTTGACTGGGTCCTATTTTCTAATTACCCAAGATAAGCATGTAGACTATGCCCTAAACAGAGGCTTCATAAAAAACCTTGCTGGCTGGGTAGGTGGCTAGGGTTAACAGGCTAAAGGCTCATTACACTGCAGTTATGGAGTAGTGTGTGTGTGCATAGAAGATTTGATGTATCCATCCGGTTGGGCTCCCCCATGTATACTGCTAAGAGAAGCACACTATCTTCCCTTCTCTATGCTGACTTTAAATCATGTAAATTATTAAACACACTTTCTCCCAGTTTTTCTCAAGAAGGGCCTTAATTAATGGACGAGGATGCTTGTTAAACACCTTACTTTCCATGGCACAATTCTGCCAAGTGTGATTAGACAGGGCTAGCATGCTCCACTTCATCAGCAGACCAAAAAAGAAAAGAAAAGAAAGATTAAAAAAAAAAAGATAGAGGCCACCATCATCATTCCTCATCACAACTCAAGCATTGGCTGCTCTACATACGAAGAGGTCACTCACGAAAACGCAATGTAAATTTGCTCTGACAATGTCAAGCTC
This sequence comes from Mchenga conophoros, assembly GCF_057382185.1. Classification (NCBI taxonomy): domain Eukaryota; kingdom Metazoa; phylum Chordata; class Actinopteri; order Cichliformes; family Cichlidae; genus Mchenga; species Mchenga conophoros. The sequence goes on from NC_140526.1 coordinate 10,828,271, forward strand.
TAGCACCTTTTACACATTTTAATAAATTGAAAAACAGACTCAGGCAAATCTTGGGGTAAATGAAATGAAAAATGACAGAGGGAGGAAAAGAGAAATGTGTGTTGTAATGTGAAGCCGATGAAACACAACTCATTTGCTGTTTGCCATCTTGCAACTCAGCAAGAAATCCCTTGATCCACGTGTCATGGTGACACTGGTGGAAAGAAAAGAAAAGAAAGCATCAGCACCTCATCACAGTTAACACCCATACAACTTACTTTCTCTCTACATATCACAGAGCCCTCCCCTGTAACAATCAATACAGGCCTATATTTTATGAGACAAGGAGTTAACTTGTTCAATTATGCCACAGACAGCTCTATTCTTTTGTAACAAGTAATCTGGGTAGTGAAATCAATACTGACAGGC
>NC_140526.1:11436178-11848678 GCF_057382185.1 Mchenga conophoros
CTCAATGGGAAACCACAAATGGCATTACCATGTCATCATGCAGTGAGCTAAAATGTCAGTGCTTTCTCAAAATCTGAATACACCAGGGAGGAAGTCAGCTAACATTATTCAATCATATCATGTTTGCTAACATCAAGCAATCTTATTCTTGTCTTACTGACTTGTTTTATGACATGTAGAAATCATACCTTTTACTTCAATCGTAGCGTTGGCATTTGGTGCCGTGTCAAATGTGTAAACACACATGTATTCCCCAGAATCGTCAGCACGCGGCTTGTTGATTCTGCAACAAAAATATAACAAAACCAATTATTCCATACCACCAGTCACTTACCAGTAACTTACACTTTAAGCAGTCAAGTAATGTAAAATAATTCCAGGTTAACTTTAATAATTAGTTTACTGAACTCCAGCAGTAAAAGCCCAGAAGGCCATTGGAGACAAATGTTGGCATTATGCTGTTATATTACGGAACAGCAGCTCTGCATACTGCAGAGAAGGGCACCATAGGCATTTTAGCTGTACTCTTCAGTGTATTACTGATGTAATGTGACAAGGAAGTGACCAATTGGTCTTATCTTGTGGCTAGAGAGAGTCTGTGGTATGTCTTTGGGGGCGACAGTAGCTTTGTGCTCCAATGATTATACTGTGTGACAACAGGAAGCAACAACTAGTTGGTACTTTAGGCTATAATAAAGGTTTCACTTTTTCATTTCTAAATAAACGCAGAGATATGATTTAAGATTGATTTAACGCAGTGATAAGCTTTAAATGGGAAGTCAGAAATGAATTTCAACCCAGGTTTCAATAAGTAATTGTAAAATATTTGAAAACAAGCACATACAGAAGTCTGAATTACCTGGATTCTCAAGTTAAATTGAGAATAATTAATACTGTCTCTTTGTATTTTTGAGTAAGACTGTATGTACATTTTAATTTTAATGTAGTTCCTGTCTCTTCTTTTTCCACAGAAACTCATCACAAACAGTCACACTGACTGTTTTTTGTAGGACAGGAAATGTCACTACACTGTGGTTTACAACTGAAACTCTGTACAACAGTCACCTTTCAGGCTTAGACTCTAATTAGCGTAAGACTTTGGCTTTGCAAGGTGCTGCTCTTCAAGCACTGCTCAAGTCCCCTACAGAGACAAATATGACAAGGCGAGATTAACTTGGCACTGTTTTTACTGGAATAATAACCTTCAGGTTACATGAATCATTTAGATAATTTGTAGGTGAATTCTCATTTACTTTACATTAACGAAATCACTTAATCTCATTACCTATTCTCTCCTACGCTGCACGTCCAACTTGGAACTAGGAGGAAAATCTTTGTGTCACCTGTATATTGTGTCCTTCTGTTCCGTCCGTGTGTTGGGGATATCCTGTCCATTTTTCATCCAGAAGCTTTCCTTGTGGCGTGTATGGGCAGTGGTGAGGTTACACTGCAGGATAACTTGTTTACTAGAGGTGTCTGCTGTTAAGATGGTCTGATCAGAGGCATTGATCTTTGGTTCTGGAAGACAGAGAGTCAAACCTTATCCCAGAACATAAGGCTCAAATCTGTTTCTATCCTTCCTCCCATGCTGTACTTGCTGTAGGCTGTATTCTGTTTTTATATGATCTGTGTAGGAGGGTGTCTATGAAGTGAAGTTCACATAACAAATAAACAAAAAGCATAATAGGACATGAAACCACCAGGATGCTCTGCGTATAATATTAATCTTGTGTATAGCAATTATCCACAGTACTACCTGAATGTTTCATTTGTTTTAAGCAGTAAAATGAAGGCTTAACTGATCTACCAAGGTAAAATTTGAATTGTGGCTCTCACACTGTGTTCTACTAACACGGACACGTTTTAACTGACGTCTGCAGTAAGGTTAATTATAAAGCTGGATGGTGTACCACCCAAATTCCTGATTAAACTACTGCCAACTTGTCTGAAAACATCATCACATTATATGTACCTGATGATCAGGGGCCTCAATCATAACCAGCATGTAATCACAAAACATAACTTGTGCATTGCACAAAAGTTTAGACACTTCATCACTGAAAAAAAAAATCAGATTAATGATCGACAGTGAGTGTTCTCGGGCCAGTAGTGTTATAAACTGTTTGTGCTTCATGATTAACCTATTCTTAAACTTGACTTTTTCTAGAGGTAACCCTTAGTATGACTGTTTTTTTAAGAGCTGTTGCAGCTATTAGCCTCTTAAACTTTGCTGAGCTTGTAACCTAACCCATATCCACAGGAAAAAATATATACATAATTAGATGGTTTGCATTAACCATATATGCTTAATTATGGAAGTGTAACATATGACATGAGGCCACATTTTTCAGTTAATTGTGATCTACAGTCTTACAAATGAGACATCGGAGATAATAATTTACATAAGTGAACAGACCTTTTGACATTATGGAGCTGAATGTATATGTAGACGTTTAAATAGCTAACCACACTGGTTACCAAACAATACCAGGGTCAATTCTTCAAGGACAATCAGGGAAGGTGTCATCTGAGAGCGAGGTGCCCTTTGCTCTGCCTTGAGTAGTGAGCGAGAAGCTTCCTCTCCACTGCCCCTCCTCCTCCTCCTCCCGGGCTGGCCAACCATGGCAACAATGGAGCCCCCGAGGGGAGGAGCAGAGAGGAGAAGCATCATAATCCTACTACTGGCTGCTTCTGCAAGGCCACTAGCAAGGCAAAAGGAGAGAGAGGGGAAAGAAGGGCTACTGAGACTAGCAATTGACTTCTGTTAGCATTTGTGGTACCCTCTTGCTGTAATCCTGTACACTCAATAGCTAAGGGGAAGTCTCTCCCCTCCCCCCTTATCTCTCTCTCTCCCCCACCAAGCAGAGCCACATGAACTATTAATAGTATGTTCGAGTCATGCGTACAAACGCACAACATGAGGTACATAAATTAACATTTAGCAAACACAGCACAATGGTCCACAGGCAATTTAACCAGAGGTTGTTTGTAGGACACCTTGTCACTACTTAAAATCTGGTAACTACTGGATAATATATTGTCATACCAGAATGTAACCAAATCACAAAACCTAGTCTTTTCCTCTGGCAGCTACTCTAATACAGTGCTACTTTGAGGTTGGATGGTTAGATCAAACTGATTGGCAGATACTTGACAGATCTGTTTTAATTTTTAAGTAGCTTTGGAGTTTGCCAAGATTTATTAAATCAAATAATCTTAACAGCTTAGACATACTAATCAACTTAGCAGTGGCTGTGTCACAGTTGTGTTGTGTCATTTTAAAGAGCAGGGCAGGCCTCATAACTTCTTTGTAGCATATTAAAACAGGAAAGGTGCACCGTCAAGGAAAACCACATTCTGAGCATGTGGTGGAGCTAAATGCTCTTAAGAACTCAATAACAATAATAATAATAATAATAACAATAACAATATCTCTTTGCAATTCGTACCATTATGACAGTTAGGATGCTACCTTGCTTTCTGGGTGTACAGTATGTCTGCGCTCAAAATCCAGTGAGATTTGTTGTGTGTAGTTAGCTTTAGTGATACTCCACACAAGATCTATGTGAAGCTATCTGAGTATGAAACACTCAACCGTTGAAATGCTATGGAAAAGATTTATGTTTTGTATTTTGTTTTGTTTTTTTAGAGGAAAAAAAAACTTTAATTTGAATTGGTAGTGGTCAAAATTATAAAAACAAAAAAGTATTTTTATGCAGCTTTTATGCTCAAGCCACTCCAGCAGAGTAAGTCCTTTATAATGCAAAACTGATGTATTTAGCCATATTTTGGTGTGTGTGTGTGTGTGTGCGGGGGGGGGGGGGGGGGGGGGGGGTTCCGGATATTCTGATATTTTTCCCAATGTGACAAACTTTACTATTGGGTTTGTAAGTTACATGACTTGCAATGTAAGTCACAGTTAAAGAACAGCATTTTGGGATATATACTCATTCGCTTTCTCATTGAGAATCAAATGAGAACATACAAACCACTTTCATGTTGGTGTAAAATATATGAAGCTACAGACAGCTGCCAAGCATAAAGATTATCTACCAATAACTAGTTTTGTAAACACACTCAGTTAATTGATGAGGTTGCAGTTACTGCCTTTTTATGTGAACTTGGAAGCAGGTGTCAGCTTTAGCCTTTCTGCTTTTGTTTCCATTTGAAGCTAAGCTAACTGGCTGTAGCATTCATCATAGTCACATGGGTGGCATCAATATTTCCCAAATGGCTATTCATTTGTTATGAACCCAAAAAATATTTGAGTGTTTCATAGCTTTGGGTACAGTATCACTTTAAACACATGTTAATTAGGCACATACACAATAACAAATGTATCTGCAGTAGATTTCGTTTTTTTCAGTAATTAAAAAAAGCCTTGTAGCTGAAATCAAATACTGCATATATATTTACATATTTAGATCTTTTTGGCATATTCTCTGGAGTGATGCACATTAACAAAGTAAATTAAGGGAAAAAGGGACCAAAATAAACAAGACAACCAGACTGTTGCACATTTCCTGAGTGACAAACTATTGCTAGGCTATAATGTATAGCCTGTAATATACATGTAATATTTGCATACTACATGTATATGGATAAAACATTTACTCCTCAGTAATGACAGAATATATTTAGGACCTGAAGGATTTGGAGAGAAAATAACATGCAAATAACCCAAGTGAACTGCTAACCACAACCCTAGTGCCCTTTTCACCATTTTGAATGAGGGCGTAAATTAAATCAGCCCCAATCCTAACAAATAGCACTCACACGTGAATCAAAATATGTCAGTCCAATCAGAAGAGCCAGCAAAAATCAGACTCATCTAAACTTTTCCGATAGCTTCACTGTGACTAACAACATTCCACATGTCCCTGTGCTCTAGTGGGCAGAGCACTGAAGCATGCACAGGATAGAAGGGTCCAGTTAAAACTCAGTTTGTATGACTGTTTGAGTGAATTGAGTAGAGGGTTAAAGGATATAATGTCATTACTGATTCACAGTCACACTCTTCATGGCTGAGAAGGCACAAGGTAACACATTGCACAGGGAGGTCCAGAGGGGCTGTTGTGTACAAGTTAAGTCTGTCTCATCTGGAGAGAGACATGCACAGCTCCCTTACATTTCCATCCTTTATTGGATTACCACACACAAATTTGAAAGCAGAAAATGTTTGCTTTTATCAGGAAGGAGTTGACAGCAGGAATCACTGTTTTACACCTTAGCAGAGCCCTCCTTGTGTCTTCTTTCAGTCCCATTTGCACCGTGCCCAGAGTGAGAAAGCCAAAAGAAAAGCACCATTACTTCAAAGCACCGCTAGATTTCCACTGCATTTAGCAGGCAGGTCTTTGAAGTAAACAAAACAAGCCACACAATGTAAGAGACACAGCTTAATGTTAAAGCAATAAGTATCACAAATAAATTTAGGAATAGGAAATGGGTCGGAATTAGGATACAGAGAAATAGATAATGATCAAAATATTGTAAAAGGACAAATGAGACAGTAAGAATAAAGGTTTGCTGCGGGTAGAAAGAAGAAAATGCAGATTGAGACTGGGTAAAGTTCCTGGGTTTGTGGTTATTTACAACAAGATGCTCAATGGATTTTGGAAAGACAGGGAATCTAGTGAACAGAAAGAGAACAGAAATATTTACCAAATCTAATTTAATATTAATGAAAACAAAACACAAAAAGAAAGCCATTTATACAATTTGAAATTTTTTTTTCTGTTAAGAGTTAGAAAGTTATAAATCAAGTTAAGAAAGGAATTTGAATAATGTTGGTTTTTTTTTTCATTTTTTTCAAGCCTGGCCAGTGACTGTTGCAGTGAGGGTGAGCTCTTGAGAGGTTTTAACAGCCTTGAGTGGTTGGGAGTGGGGATTTGTAGTTTGTTGACCATCTAGATACTATGGGACATAGACCACTCACTCTGTAGCACCGAAATGGTGGCCTGGGCGCGGATCCAAGTGATGGCTGGGTTTTGTCGGAGGTCATTGCGCCTGGGGTCGTTGCTTGCCCGACATTCATAGGTCCCAGAGTCCTCCAGTGTGAGGCGTGTGATACCGAGCACACTGACTCCATTGGTGCCGTAGGCTGTGTTGATAGATACCCGACGTTTGCGGGCTCCGTCCCACAGCTGCTTGAAGGAGTCAGCTCGGTTGACCTCAGCATACCACCACTGGATCTCTGGAGTGGGGTAACCGACCACCTCGCAGTACAGCTCAAAGGTGTCTCCTGTAAGCTTAGTCTCTGAGAGTGGAGACTTGACAAACCCAGCTAGAGAGGAAAAGCGTATCAGGATGGCAGGGAAGGAAAGGGTAGAAGAGGGTTAGAGCAGAAGGAAGGCATGGAAAGGCCAAGGAAAAGAGAAGGAAATTAATAGGATCAGAGAACATATAAACAAAAGAGAGGATGATTAAAGGCAAATCAAAAAGCAGCAAGCCTGAAATTATTGATAGGTTAAAAAAAAGGTTAATGATTCTGTAAATCCAGTCCATTCAACGTCAAGGTTCCCTGGCCCACTTAAGGCCAACTGTCACACAAAGTCATAGTCAACCAGTCGCAAAACAGTGCCAGCTGCAAATAGTGCTTGATATCTTGTTTGCCTTTTCTTTTTGTCTCTTTCACACGTAACCATACGAAGATATGGGATGTACCTTTCATGTGTATATTCTTGAACAAAAAGACAACATCAGTACATTAAATGCAGTCCATAGACACAAGAATATAGAGAAGGGGAACTGTTCACCTAGTGCCATGTACCTTAATCGTTTTTTTAATGGCTTGTTTGCCAATTGAACAATGACCTAACTCTATTTTCAGCTATTGTGTCCTAGTAGTCAGGGCATCACACCTATTTGACAACATTAAGGTGAAAATATCATGTTATATGTATTTGGTACTACTGAATGCAAACACTGTAACAAATCCAAAACAGATTTTTCAAACGCAATGATCAAGAAAGGTTTACCTTGAACTCACTTTTCATGCCACCCTGTCAGAGGAAGAAATGATATTTAACTGTTGAACTCTCAAACGAAATAACAAAATATTGGAGATTTAACCGTTGCATGCAGTTATTACCTCCAACAAAGATTTTAGCTTGTTAGTTAGACAAGTATCATGAATAAATAAAAATATCAGTTTCCTATAACCATCGATTTGTTTTCCAAAATCACTGATCTTTTTTTTAGGATCATAGGTTGCTGGAGTCTATCCCAGCACATGTTGGCTGAGAGGTGAGGTGCAGCCAGTCTGTCACAGGGCTAACACATAGAGACAGACAAACATATTCACACCCCCTTTCACACTCAGAGGGTATTTACACCAGTTCACAAAACATGTATGCCACTGAACTGTAGGAGGAAATTGAATATACGTCAGATTGTGTGTGCTCCACTCTTAGCAATGCAACAAGCACTAATGCTTGTAAATGAAATGATTTTTTTTTTTGTATTTTGTAAACATTTAGCATGGAAAGTAATAAATAAAAGATCTGCCTTTGTCAATTTTCATATTGCCTATGTAAAGTACTTCACCAAAATTGTCCTAAATAAATGTAACTGTATGTATGCATTATAATCTCTTTTCATCCATATCAGCTCTTCCTGCTAATGCTAGAAATTAGGTCAGGCTGCTTACATTTTGGATAAGCTAGACTTTAAGAGCAGGTTTTCAAAATTCACATATGGTCACAGTGGTATAACACAGTCTGAGTTCAACTAGCTTTTCCATCGTAATGTGAAACTTGAATATGCCCTCATCTCTCCAATACTGGTATGCGATCTCCCAAGTCTGCCGCTCAGACAGACTGCCTGACTGTCTTTGTGTGTTATATACGAAACATGAAATATGGTGAATTTCACAAAAAATTCCATAATCCACCCATGGCATCCATAGGCATGGATCTGTGCCTGATTCACAACCCTGTTCCATGTCAGTAGTTAGCCCAGCAAAACACTGGCAAACTTAATGAACCCGATTTAATGACAAATCACCTGGGCCACAGACACTGTTCTCTGCTGGCCCTATAGCTTTGTCAGCTGTAAACCACACGTGCTTAAATCATTAGAAAAATACGCTGCCTTAACACTGCCCTCAATTCTGGTACAGGAAATGGGAATGAAAAGCCTTAGGTCTCCCGAGTGCTAGACTGTTTGTTGTGTCTAAATACAACGGCTTACAGGCCCTCCTAGATCTGTCTGTCCTCCTCAAAGTTATGTATCTTAGGCGCACGAACAGATAAGCTTGTAGAAGCCCAAGGAAGGAGTGTAACTGCAGTATTCACCCCCACAATAAATCCACTAATATTTCATTTAAAATATTTGATTTAAGGTTTAACTAACAGGTGAATGAGTAAAAAGTCCATTTGTATAATGCCAAAACACAAAGCATTTTTCAGGGCTGTTAGTTTAAAGGAAAAATTATCAATGTTTTAAGAAATTATTAATTTAATTTAATGAAATGATTTCAAGGGTGCTACCCAACAACTCCCTGGTTACATAAAGCCAAGCGAAAATAACATTTCTAATAGAAAATACAATTTTTGAAGAGAATTTAGCAAAAATCTTTAAAAAAATGCAGTCTTCCTGCTAGAGATGTGTCTGGGGATATTAGGTGCAACAACTATGTGCAATGCCTAGAGATATGCAGAGTAATTAGCATTTGTTTCTTTTCTCTGGAAACATCTGGGCCCATCAAGCTCACCACATTATCCCACAGGGTGAATCCTAGCCTTTCCACCTACATATTTAAAGCAATATTTCAGTATAACTAAACACTTACTATCTCACTCTCAGTAACCGGCTGTGTCACATGACACATACAACTAGAGTCATCCATGCATGAGATCACAAAATTACAGTATAACTACTCAAAAAAACCAAAAAAACATAATGAATGTCCTCCAAGGTGTAAAGAAACTGACGACTCAATTTAAATTCAAGCCCAGGGAGACTCTGGAGAAATACTCATAGAAACAAACTACACAAACACCAGGCCAATGAGCAGACCAATTTTCAAGTTGTTTAAACAAGGAGCTTACACTGGCAGTGAAAACAAAACGCAAAGCAGCCAGCTGGTACTTATTCATTTCAAATCATGTTGGGAGACGAGAAGTGACAGAGAATGGTGGTATGACTGGTGGAATGATCTCAGCAGCTTGGTGATAGCTTGGTGATAAACACATTTTGCAAAGCTGATTCCATTTTTGTTGTAGTCATGTAATAATAACCAGTATTTATATTACTAAGTAGGTGCTGAGAGCCTGGGGGGATACGATTTCAAATTTATACTTCTGCCTGTCCACAACTAAAAATAAAATGCACATACATTAAAGTTCCAACAATATAAAACTGAGAGTGTGAACTGCAGTTATGTGGAAATGACTTAACTTTTTAACCGTTATTTATTAATGTTAAGTCAAACAACATTAGAATTGCAAAACTTATGAATAAAATAAGTCTAAATTAATTTTATGCATTATACACAAATACTGCCTGAGGTTGGGTGTGGTCTAATTCCTCAAAATACACAATATTGAAAACAAACTTTGGTGCAAGGGACTTGGTGAACTTGCATCACATTAGAAAGTCAGATTTGCTGTTTGTGCACAGTGTATGCAAATAAAAAACAGAATATAACATGGTGTAGATAACAGCCTGACATCTGGAATGATCTATCAAAAAAGTCTAACAAGAAGTAGACTCGTCTGTGAGGAGAGATCCTGTATGCTGCTCATCAGCTACTGAAGGCATGCAAATAAAGGCTCTGCTTATATTTCAGGCACTTGAAAGGTCTGCAGAGACTGCAGAAATGTTTACTCCAAAAATCTTTAGAGTATCATTTACATTCTGTCTGTAGGTTTTAAAGATAGCTCCGAAAACTGAGATGGTATCTGTGTCACAGTTATACTTTCATGTACCACAGTACATTTTCACGTGCTCTGTTGCTAAATGTGACTAATTTCAGTCAATCTCCCCTTACCCACACCAATGTCTTATCAGGTTGTTGTGCATTATAACAGTACCTGCAATTTCTTTTCTTTTTTGCAAATTATAAAGCCAACAAAATGGCTGAACTGACATAACTGGCTACAACCTAAGCTGTCTGCTTTTCAGCAGCAAAGTCAGCTGTGGATGTTTTTATATGTTATACCCTCAAAGGAAAACTACATTAAATGAAACAAATATGAGCAGTGGGACTCAAACTGTGGAATGGGCTCACTGATGGGGAGTGGAACCACTGCAGGTGGGCATGGATGACCAGGGCAATAATATGAATTGATACTATGTCGAAATATTCTTTTTTTTCCTTCAGGGAAAATAAAGTTTGTTATTGTGACAACCTTTATTACCTCAAATTCTACTCATTTAATCAGGAAAGTCAAAATCTTATATGATTGAATGGTTTAAATGATCCCAAACTAAAAAAATAATGAAACCCGTCATGTCATAGAACTACAGTGTCAAATGTTTTAGCTTACTTAACCTCCATTTGACATTTGTACAGTACTATCGCAAAATAACCTACAGTCGTCTGTAACACGCTCTGTCTAAAGCTGAATGGAAGTCACAGTTATTAAAGCCTACATGCTCTTTTCATGCAGGTAGAGAAGAAAGCTCCCCTGAGAACTGACAACAAGCCCCACACCACCGCCATGCAGCCTGAGAGTGAGTCAGCTGCCTGCCTACAACCTGGATCCCCGTCCACAGTCCCACAACACAGACAGAGAAAGCACAGGGTAGGAAACCCCCTAGGGCCAATGAACTAGTTATGTATAATGTGTGTGCGTGTGTGTATTTGCAAGCGTTTAAGTTTGTGAATGTGAGAGCACTTTGTTTTACATGATTGATGCTGTGACAAATATATATATATATATATATACAGGTCATTTGAAATGTGTCATAGTTTTGCCCAGTGTTTGTATTTGGTTGTCTTTGTTATTGTTAAAAGAAAATTGTATATAGTGTGATCAGCTTCATGAAATGTGTTCTTTTATTGATGACTAGGCAAATGTCTATGTGACTTTTGACATGAACTCTTGTGTGATAAGCAACTAACACCGTCCTCTTTTATAAGAACATGCAGACTTAGAAAAGGGGAACCTCAGCTCTGAGTTCTTAGAATAACTTTGTGATCTTTGTACACACACACAAGCTTGTATAAATAAAAAACGCAGACAGTAATACAGCGCGAGTCTGGAGTACGAGCGCTCTATGACCGTCCTCGCGAGTAAAGACAACTGCAGTGTTTGTGTTTTCTAACTCAGGTGTCTCAGCTGAAGAACTGCGGGGTGATTTTTAGAAATCCCCTGTCAGTTATGCTTGAAAACTTTCAAAATAGTGGCCTAAAAGGGGATTTTTAAAGTTCAGGAAACTTCTTGGGTTTGTCACATTATAACTTATTTTGATTTTCACTTTTTCATTTTAAAAAACTGTGTGAATATATCATCTAAACACCAGTTTTTAAAGAAAATCTAGATATGATTTCAGGGTGATTTGAGGATTAGCCGTCCTCAGAGTGAGCTAAGGTCACCAATCTCCAAATATCAAAAATAATCATAAAACTGTAACATGTTCTGCCCTCACAGGTGCCACAAAACAAGTGAGGAAGATCAGGAATCTATTTGTCAAGCAAATTCTGTAGGCAATCATCAGAGATCATCAGATTAGGCTTAAGTAAGAGCTTCTATGTGCTTTGGGTATCTAGTAGGATGAATGAAAAAAACTGTTTTACAAAACGCAGAGCTAAAATAAAGTGCAGGACACAACATGGAGCATAAGCAATGGAGAAATATATTTAAAAAAAACATCAAATACAGGTCTGTGAGTTTGTGCATATTTAGATAAAGTCACTATTTAGAATAAATCATTTAACAAGACAAACGGGAAGTATCCCATTCAGGCCCCAAGTGCATATTTCAACACTTCACCTAAGTTCAGTGGAGCAAAGAAATGCCTTGTAGTCAGTTTTATTGTAAAAGCTGATAATGATAGTATCCCCTGGTACTAAAATTTGCAGCACAGAGGCTATTCTTGACTGCTGTAGATATAACATTAATAACAGCTTAGCAGATGGACTCATGATATTGCATAAGTTCCATATGCCTAGATCAGCAACAGTGTCTTTACATTTGAGGACTCCACATACATATGGGATCGGTTTTATGAATGTATTTTTTCACTGAGATCATTAAAACTTTAATTAACCCTAATTCCATGTTTCTGAACACTAACGCCTACCAAATGACCAGCATATTACATCACTAGTAACCACTTCTAAAAGTTGTCCTGCTTTAAATACCTACCAAACACGAAGTGGTGTATGTATGAAACTCATCTTTAAAACGCTAGAAGCATGTTTGAGAAAAGAGCAGTACTGAAACTTAACTGTTTTTATCATTGTTGCAAATATATGGCATTAAAAAGCTTGGTTGTTAGAAAATCAAAGCTAAAACCCAAATATTAATTCTGTACATCGAGTCTGGTAAAATAACTACTACATATGAAATCTATTGCTAATTGGTTGTGGATGCTTCAGTAGAGTAAACAGAATTACTCTTAAAACCACTTCACTAAAGCTTCAGAGTCTCTAAAATATTAATATATGCCAAAATGAATATATGCATGAAATGTATATAGCTACTAGAGGGTCAGGACTAACATCTGGAATAAAAAGATGTATAAATGCTAATAAAATTCTTTCAGTGTTCACATATTTCTGAGTAAAAAGTATACAAGTTATAGAATACATGTTTTCTGACTCACATATAATTGTAATTAAAACTTGCAAGCTAGGTTTTCAGAAAAGGTAGGCCTCAGGCTCACCATTTCAGTTCTACTGGTAACACTTGAATCTGATATTGGGATCACAGACGAGAGGCAACAGTTTAATGAGATTTAAATCCCAATAAACCTTGTGCGGGGGGTAAAAATTCTTTAATCCCATAAAACCACTAAACACTTCCTACTTCTGCTCAAAAGTGAAAGCAAGGGAGTTTAAATTATTTGATGTAACAATACAATAATTCCAGAAATAAGAACTACACTAGTGTGCTCAAAGTACTGTCTACCACACAAGGTGACAAATGCTATTCCCAAGTCTCCTACTGTACTTTTAGTTAGAACTATTGTCACGATAAATGTGAGCTGAAAATCAGCTAATAGGTTTTCTGTTGTGCTATATCACTTGAAAAACACTCATGCCCATTAGAAAGTTTGGCTCCACATAAATCAAAGTAACATCCTAATTGAATATTCTCTCTGACCCTGAGTCCTTGTGCAGCACACATAGCTGGGGTTGTTCCCAGCTACGAGACCAGTAAGTATCAGAGGCCAGAAGCTAAACTGCGGAAATGCCATATATATATATATATATATATATATATATATGTTGGGGGTTTTTTTTGTTTTGTTCTTTTTTAATCACAGTGTGTGTTACAGATGTGCATCATTATTTTGTATGCCTGCAATGTGTTTAATAAAGTGCAATGGTGCTCCTAATCACTACAGGCCATATCACATTTCACAGTGGGCAGGCATGACTCAGTGTACGAGTTTGGCTTCCGTCCCACAGCATATTTTCCAGACTCACAAATGAACCATCTTAAAATGCTTTGTTTGCTTCAGATGAAGATAATGCCTAAGTGACATAAAGCAGAAAAAGAAGGTCACTTATTGACAAAGAAAACTATTATTACATTTTTTGAGAGGGTTGTTGCTTACATGTTGGAATGCATTTAGGTGTGGCTTGTCAGCATTCCTATCTTTGTACGTAGATAGTAAACCCCAAAGAAGAAGCCATCTTCGATGCCATATATGCTCAGTCTTAACTGAGCCCCTCAATGACAGAAAACAGTGTTTACATTTGAACATGTAAGTGATAATATCAGTTCATTATTTAAAATATCTTAGTATGCCTTCTCCACGTTTTGATTCATGCAAACACAGATGATGCAAAAACAAAACAAAAAAAGAGTAGACTACGTGATTCGTAGGGGGAAATTATGTAAGAGGCAAAGGCATTTCCTTAGGTCAGCTCTAGTTACCTTCTCAACAGCCAGTACCTTCTTTGCATCAAGATCACATCATCTCTCAGCTTAAATAGTCCACAGCCACCTAGTGATTCTTTAGAGGGCCGGGCAGCTGTGCACAAGGAGGCCATCCATTAAGAGTTAATGGATTCACTTTCACAAAAGGACCTTAAAGCCACAGTTCTCAGTGCTGTGTCTCGGTGGTAAAAATAGAAACGAGGCAGAATGGACGGATGCTATTTACAGTCCCTCCAAATTTCTGTCACAGAAACTGTGCACCTATGTGGGCCTACTTTTCCCAGGGAATGAGGAAATGACTTGAATTCCCTCTGCTTCCTAGATACAGTGATTACATCTCATGCACTTATAATTATTATTGTCCCCACATCACTGTCTGAACTCTGTAATATCACAGGAAAATTTCGGATTGCATAAGAAGCCATGCACCGATTACCCTAAATCTGAACTGTGTGAGAGAAATTAAATGGCCTTTGCATGCAATGTGAGCAAATATTACCTTTGGTATTAACAGTAGTTTATCACTGCACTTACCAAACCTGTGATTTCTACATAATACAGATGAAACAGACAGCCTGAGTGGCATAGCTCTGCCTCTCACTGACCACTGGATGTTATTGTGTGTGTGAGTGTTTCTGTAGTGTGAACTGGACCTCAGTGAGTAGGTAATAAAACTGGGCAGAGACCAGAGGAAGTGTCTGGAAAGACATTACTTGAGCTTTGTCAAACAATAGAGGAATTATTGTGTATTTGATTTTCCAGATAGCGAGATGAGAGAATGCCTCACAGTATGCACACTCACTTCAGGCACTTCAAAGAAATTAACAATAAAGAAAGACAAGAATTTGAGTAATAATTTTGTTATATAACTATGTTGGTATTTGAGTCTCCTGTCCACCCCAAGCTAAATAAACATAGGTTGTTTTTGCACTTTTTTAAACTATCATGATTTTTGTTGCAGCACTTTATTTATTTTAGCATTTTTGTTGTTTGTATTATATAAAAATAGTGCAAGCTGTTATTCCCATGTTGATTAGACTAAGCTAATGTTGAAAATGTTCGATCTGAAATACTTGCAAAATTAGCAACCACAGAGCTGGAATTTTCACAGTGTTCTCAAACAACCATCTAAACACATGTTATATTAATTCTTGCATAGTGGGTGTTCGATTATCCCCCGCAGCAAAGCCGAGGTGGACGTTAAGCATTAAAATTATGAGTATGCATCATAATTCTCTGCCACAGTTTTCTGTGATAGCAGATTAAGTGTCACTCGTTTGTGAGCACGTGGGTTCTGACATGTGGCTACATCAGATTCGTAAAAGAGTCAGTTATGAGATTAAACACTTTGTTTCCAGAAGTATATCATCTTAATGCTGTCTTCATAATCACGCTTACTAAAGAAATACTTAAACATTAAAAACATTAAAAATATAAAGACTCCACCTTGATTTCATGAATGGCTGCTGATATGTGAGACCCTCTGGGTGATGTGATTCAACAGAATTTGGAGTCAGGACATGCTGCATCAGAGGACGACAGCCTGGAACACCCAACAGCATGTTGCTGACATTTGTTTAAACCAAGTCATGCTAGTTTTATTATGATTAACAGACACTGATTTTTTCAAAAACTGCCAAATAAGTATCCTTTCATCTCTTCGTAAATGATACTTATCAGCCAAATACTTTTATTTATTTATTTTACTGTGGCTATCTGGTAGGAGATCTGATGTTAAAAAATGGGACTGTTATTTGTTTTACTATAGAATTTCCCACAGACAGAATTATTTGCACAAGAAATGATCATTTATGCTGGCATGGCAAAAAAAATGTGGAATAACACAGAACAGTTTCAGTCAATCAGAAGCTCAGTCACATCTTTGACACTGAAGGGCCTGGTATTTGCAGTGTTTACAAGACACATCAGGTGAATCTTTTGCCTGTGTTTGCTGCTGACAATGTCACTTGATCAGCATCCAGAGCATGTTAGTCTTGCCTGACATACTCTTACTACCAATTCCCCCTTTGACTAAACAAACTTAAAACTGACAGCCATAGGTTACTACCTCATGTGGGCAGTGAAGGTAAACTGCAAATCTTAGACCTTAGTAAAAAAAAAAAAAACTAAAAAAAAACTTACTAGTATTCCACAGCATAATCTGCGACAGTAAATTATTCCTACAAACACGCCAACAAAACTCAATACAGCAATAAATAACATTGTAAAAACGTCAACACAGTCGTATTTGTGTTTGTTAACGTGGCATTAAGTAAATTATATATGTTGCTGTCTAATTGCAGTCTTGGTGTGAAACTATGGCTTTAACGCGGTCTCAAAATCCTCTTTAGAAACAATTCCCTCCGCGTCCTCACACAAGCCAAGTCACTTTCCCTCAATGCGATGGTAACAGTAATGTCATGGTCACAGCTGTTTGCTTACCGTTTTGAGCAGAGATGAAAGGTAGCATCAAGTTCCCCAAAAGGACCACAGCCAGCATCACTGCGTTACGATGCATCGTTGGGGCTCGATCAGAGTACCGGGGTCTTGATCGGACGAATGTGGGAGGAGAGATCGTGCAGGCTAGTGATCACAAGATCTAGAGAGACGGGCCCAGCATCGCACCGGGTTCTTTAAAAATAGCCAGCCGAGGACGGTTTCAATTTGGTGTAGAAATGTCTCCCTGATTCTGAGAGCTTTTGAGAGCAGCGATGAGTGAAAGGTCCGGAACGAGGCCGGCGGCTCAGGGATGCCGATGTGCGGCCATAAACGGCGAAGAAGCCTCGTAGGATTGCGGGGGAGAGGTCTTTGGATGTCAGGGAGATTGTCCACAGTGTGGTTCTGAAGATTCAAAGATGCGCAGACCGATGCGCATTTGCGCTCTCGCGGTCACGGCTCGGTGATTAAAATGAAAGTAGCGCACAAAAGATTCCCGACGGCAAATGATGCAGTCGAAACATAAGTCTGTTATCAGCACCGGTCTATTTTTAATACCAAAAGAGGAACAGATGCTGGTAGGACACCGACGGCAGCAACGACAGGCTGCGCGTGCCCAGTGCGCTTATGACCGTGAACGAATACACAAAATCACATCCTATGTAGCTAATTGATGGTGTTGGCAACTCAGACAGTAATTATGTGCCTCTTTAGCCATTACAGTTTATTATTATTATTATTTCTATGAGATGACAGGTGCTCGTGTTCATAGTGTCTCATTAGAAATGGATGTTTGTCCCTCTCAGAGTTATTTCTATAACTGTTTTACAGTCTGAATCTAAATGATTCCCTAACTCTGTTCCACAACTCTTGCAAAATTAACGTCTCCTATAAAGTGACAGGTCAGTAGTCAAGTGCTTGCCATAACACGAGTATGAATAATTGATTTTTTATAAATAAGTTGAGGTGTATATGAAGATCAGCTGAAAGCAATTTAGTTTTTATCAGTGGTGTTTTTCCTGACCTTTATTCATTGCGCCTAAATACTGCCAGGTTTTAACGTGAGGAGATTATGGTGATGCTCTTGAGCTCACTGAGGTCATTTATAAATTATGTCATCACATCCCTAGCCTGGGTGCTCTGGAGCTGTATGTACCACATCCCCTTGAAAGTTCAACATGGCCTCCTGTAATCCTCTTCTATCCTTAATCTGCGCTGTCCCGCTGCATGGGCGACCTCCCGTGGTCAGTAGAGGTAAAGAGAAAAGTGTCAACTTGCATCCATTTTTGTAATTCCAAACACTTGTAGCAAATGGGGGAAACGCTTGAGGACTTCAAGCACTAACAACTGTAGCTATGTGTGGTAAATTATGTGTCCTTTATTTAGCTGAATATGATTTTCATTTTGAAATCCCTTCCTTTTTGTTTTGTTGCAGTGTGAATTGGGGATTGCAAATTGATTCTTCAATGTAAAAGCCTGCCCTTGGATATATGGCTACCCCTTCATGGGTGTTTTGTTGGAAAATGCCAATCTTTGCTCAATTGCAGAACAAACTTCCCTCCACTTTACAGCCCTCCCTCCAGTTTGTCCATGGAAGACCACATTTAAAAAGTAACCCCACCTGAAACTTCACAAAGCCCAATCAGCTATAGAAATGTCAGAGCAGACGGCACACCCTCTTTTGTTCAAAACCAATCAGAGTGGAAGTGTGGCATTTTGCCTGAGGGGAAAACTTACCCCTGGATGCGTTAATTACGCATCACTTAGCTGTTGCCAATGTGTTCACAACGGAGGATCCTCTTTTGGGTTTTTTACAACGACTGTCTTCATTCTTTGGTCAATCTAGTATGGAAAGTAGACAACAATGGCTTACCAGGCTGAAAAATGAACTTAGTAACAGTCCTCTGGTATCAAATGTGGCTTTTGGCTTTATCCTCATGGGACTAGAGAAGCTGGTGGAGCTGGAGTTTGAGTGTCCTTGCAGTCCTAAATGGAACGGATTGTTTTCATCAGCATTCTTCATCATTCCTGCCGTCATGGCCTTCACTTTGATGCTGATCATTCAAGGATGCAGATGTGATATGTGGTGCAGGAAAACTGTGTCCCTCTCCAGTTTTGTTCCCGCTATCGTGTGGCTGATTTTATTGTTCCTCGATGGCCAATACTTTGCTTGTGCTATGACAGACTGGGAGGGTAGATTTGTACTAGTTGACAAGGCAGCTCCACAGAAATGGTGTGAGCCAATTAGAGAGGGAGATGTCACCACACAAGAACTAATGCTCCGCTCACAACAGCTGTTTGTGTTTTCTCAGGTGAGTAGATTACTTTTTTGTTAATAAACCACTGCATATGATGAACACAATGAGAGCACTTATCTCTGAGTATGCACTCTATAGAACATATTAATTGCTGTTACATCTGTGAACATTCTTATAGCTTTGTTAATAGAGATTATTGACCAACATGATGCCTTTTATGTTGATATTTACTAAACAAAGTGGTGCTCCTCTGTACCCTAGGTTATAGGCATAGTCCTCCTCATTTTCATCTGTATGGGTCTCATAGTGTATGTAATCAGAGAAAGCTGCCAACAAGATGTGGAGATGCAGGATGCAAATGTAGCTGAGCTCACTGTGCTCAGGATGAGCTCTCTAAGGACCCGGACATCTTGAGGGGACACACACCGCCCACCACACCTGCCCTGCTGGCACGGATACTTGTAAATACTTGGAACAGACATTTACTATAAGTTTTTGTAACTGCTGTACCATTTGAGTATTTTCCTCATGGAAGCGGGATATACAGTGCCTTTGAATAGCCACTGATGCTGCCAAATGAAGCCTCATAAATATGCATATAATATCAATATTAGTGAAAACTCTTATTGTCCTGTAATGTATTGTGTGCGTGTGTGTGTGTGTGTGTGTGTGTGGGGGGGGGGGGGGGGGGTTGTTTTACCTAAACTTTGTGGTGTGTTTTGAGAAATATGGTTCTCTTTTCGTGTCTTGTCTGCAAAAGCTACATAAAGTAATGGATTAGTACATCGATCGCCAATTCAGCTGATTCATCTGTTTTATTAGACTACTTGATGACAAGGCAGGAGCCAGGAGGAAGAGAAACTGTTAAGCGTCGTTACTTTCAATAAAACGTCTCTTTGTTTTTTGAATTTTTGTCCTTAGTTAGCTAGTTCTTAACCCAAGTCTTATTTTACTGCACACGTATGTGCATTTAATTTTTAGCATGTTTGTTTTTGCCCTTAAAACTGATATTTCACTTTGTCATGTAATCAAGTTTTTAAATTTTTTTTTGTTTGTGTTTTTATCTTAACACAAGTGAAATCCACCAGGCAGCTAATATTGATCCGACTAACATTAGTTGACTTGTACTATTGTTTTTTTAATGTGTGATTGCTAAAAGAAGAATGTGAAAATTTCACTTCTCTAAACTGAAACTTCACTTCTTGTTTTCCCTCCTGTAGCAAAAGATGTTAGACCCCCGTTATGTTTACTTTTTGGTAACAGTAAAAATTCAGACTTAAGTGAAATTCTTAATGTTTCACCTGTTTCCCATTTACATACTTTCTATAACAATACTTCCTGTATGTTTTTTAATCTTTTTGTAATAAAAAATTTATTTATTGAAGTAAAATACTCTGTATGGTCATTTGTCATAGCCCTTATAAACCTGCGGTCTTGAGAATTTGAGTTGTCTTTCAGTTTGATTGGCTCTTGAAGATAAAACGTAGCATCTCTCGAGCTTGCATTACAAAAATTATGTAGTGCTAGATAAAATATATTATTTGAATTAAAAAATGCTGTTGTAAAATTACTCTTTAGGACTTTAGGAAATGGCAAATGGTGTAGCTGTTTGTTATGAAACCTCACCTACAAGAGCAGTGCCGTGATGCACTGGTTAGTACTGCAAGAACTTTTCTGGTTCACTGGGGCCTTTCTGTGCATAGTTTGCATGTTCTCCTCTGAGCCTGTGTGGGCTCCCTCCAGGTGCAGCTTCCTCCCATGATCCAAAGTCATGCTTGTTAGGTTAATTGGTGATTAAATTGGCTATAGATGTGATTGTAAGGTTGTTTGTCTCTAAGCGCTTACCCTGGGTACACCCTGGTGACTTGTCAAGGGTGTACCCTGCCTTCGCAATATGTAAGCTAGGATAGGCTCCAACATCCCTTCAACTTGAAGTGATGATTTCCTTAACATGCATCCATGTTCAGAAAATGGATGCATGCGTGTTTTTCCAGATATTCCCATTAGTAATAGTTGTAGTGTGCATAGGATTCCAGACCACAGCAGGGGAAAACACTGCAATTAAGAAAACCTTTCAAAGATAGCTGAACAGAGTGAAGTCACATGGAGTCACTAAACTCGTAAAGTCAGATGATTAGAAGAAAATGAGAGCAGATTCTCCACAGCACAGAAATTAATGAACAGTACAAATATGCTTTGGTCACACTTTTATTTAATTCTATTTCAAAGATGAACACAATCACTTCACAGACTTTTTTGTGCAGTTCATAGAATTTGTCTTTTAACTCCATTTGTAAAGCAAAGTGAGACCATGCAGACCCCATGCTTCGCTTAATTTTAATAACCTCAGAGACAAATGCACGAAAAAAATCTTCATTTCCACCACCATCAACATCCACTGTGATTACATTGTAACGTGGAGACGTTTTACTGATGTACCAGCTGTCTGCATTCCAAATCACTGTCACATTGTGTCCCTGCAAATGGAGCTCTTCAACAAGTACTCTCATGTTCACCCAGTGGCTTCCATCATGTGGAAATACCAGAATTTTTCCAGAATGTGCGACAGGAATAAAAACAGTCAAAAAAGAGAGGATGGAAGCCAGTGACAAAAACATCTTCAAATCTTCATAAGCGCTGTGTTCTGAAATAGAAACAGAGGTGAAAAACAGGACACACATATCAGAGAGTTGTTACAATGATATCACAGCAAATGTGTGCACAGTGGCCAATGATATATCAGGATAACAGAGAGCTGCAGTGATTTTATATTCAATTGTCTCTTTATTTGCATGAGAAAATTCCTTCTGACAGCCCTCACGTGTATGTAGCACATGGAGCCCTCTCAGGAAATTAGAGTGCTGTGTGGTGCCAAGAGCTCTGCGTGCATTCTGTGTCAGATCCCAGTGTCCCTGAACAGAAATTATTTTGTAAGCGTGACTATGTTTGGCATCTTCCTCTTAAGAAATTAAGTAATCTCTGCATGTTTAACAGATCAAATGCATCTGTTTTCTTATATATTTTAAAATGTTTGGATTTAGTTTAGGAGATTTATAATCTCGCCACTACCTGTCATGGCACTATCTGGCAGTGGAGCACAAAAAAAAGAAAAAAAAGAAAACACACACACAAAACAAAACAAAAAAAACTGGTAAGGGTAGTTTTCCACACTTTCTTTTGTGTCAAACCAAAAACAAAAGCTATAAATGTTATGGTTACATCACAAACTTAGTTGGCATGTCAACAAAGAAGTCTCTTTAAAGTGCTGTGACCCAGATAAAAGCACTGAATGCAAGTCATTGAAGATGACTGATGATTTTTTGGTTTCAGATGTTCCTGTTTAACCAGATAAGTATGCAATGAGCCAGAGATACAGTGTTCTGAACTGAAAAAAAGACTTACAGTAGCTATGTAGATATGGTTAGGTATTTTTGTCTCTCTCACAGCAAGTGAACAGTGTCTCATAAAACCCAATGGGCCCATGTGCACTAGAACCCCCAGTACATGCATGTAAAGGAATCACTTAAAAAGTGATTCCTTTACATGCATGTCTCTAAAAATGACACTGAAATATTGACAAAGATTGAAGAATTTAGATAGCAGATTAACCAACAAAGCATATAAAAAAGGGTAACTGTTGACACTTGTCAAGCATATCTTAGCAATGACAGTTGTGTGAACACACACATACAGACACTCACTAAAATGTTCTCGGCAGTTAGTGCTGTGCGTTTGATATATAATGCGAGTCATGCTGCATGTGTTATATAAACCTACTCAATTAGTACAACAAAAAACAAACACAGCCAAATAATAGCATGAATAACAACTTAACTTACAGTTAAATGCTCTTAGTTTTGTTGTACGTCTCCTTCAAACTGACAAGGCACAGTTGGAGTGGGTTAAGTTGAAACAAGTGAAGGTGGAAGAAAAAAACAAGACTTTCTGTTTTTTTTTGTTTTGTCTTTTTTGTCTTTTTTTGGCCGCACCCCTGCAGTTGTGCAAAGCCTGTGACGGTTAAGTTCTTGTCTGTTTAAAAGGAAGTTGCATTTTGGACATTTCAACCCAAAATATATTATATTAATAACTATGCTGATCTGAAACGATGAGATTTTAACCAGTCTGCAAAATATTAACACATTAACACTAAAAAATAAACAATTATCTCTAAAATGACTATCTTGAATTTGGCTCTAGAATAAAAGGCAGGCACTGATCCAAGAATTATGTGTTCATATAGACCTGTGCACGGTTGTAAATAGAGACTCTTCCACTTGTGAAGCATGTTTATTGTATTCAATAAGTCACGCTTATAAAGTCAAAAAGGTCATTATCACTATGTCTAACCACTTAGCCTGAGCGCAATCTATCAAATCACCAACCCATCTATCCAATTAACTTTAATCAGCTTTAACTTTAATAAGAATGGGTATAAGCGCTTCAGTTTCAATTTAACAAGCCTTACTGCGTGACAACAGCCTTGCAGTTACTACAAGCGTTCCACTAAGCTTTGCACAAGTTTCATACAGCACTTCTTCTTTTTAAACTTACTTGAAATTCGTCTTGGTTAGAAAACTATGAATTGGTGCATTACCGCCACCAGCTGTGGGAAAACAAACCCGACTCAAAAACATTTGAGTCGGGTACTGATACTGAATACTCGGTAATACTCAGTAATGTAATTTCTTTAGTTCTTTTGCAAAATATATAAGGTCATATAATTATTTAAGAAATAATTAATTTTTTTATTCTTCTGATCAGTGTTCTCGCCTTGGCCGTAGTGATTACATTTTCCTATGTTGCGCTTTCTTTGTGTCACTAATGCATTGTGTAATCCAAACCCGAGTCTCACTTTATTGTTTAGCTTTATTGTTACTATTCTTCCGCGATTCGATGTTTTCATACTGAAGCTGATAGGCTTCATGTGTGTGCACACTCCTGACCAGTGCTGGGATCGTTACTCATAAAAAGTAAAGCGTTACATATTGCTCCTTATTTGTACACACACACAAACGCGCACAGAGAGAGGGAGAGAGACACGCTTTCTTTACTGATTGCATGACCACAAAACCGACAACACAAAGCTGAATACCAGCCTAAAGAAACCTCAAAGCTACTATTAAAAAGACGTAGAAATGGAGGCTACAGAGTGCTCCTTACTACCTTTGTTGCCTGTTGAAGATCTTCGCTAGTTCTGAGCCAGCATGCTGTCACTGCAGATGCTTGGAACGAGCCGATGTTGTGTTGACAATCTAATACAAGTGTTTTATGTCGTCCTGTTGCTCTTAATAATCACGTGCTTGTCCTTTAACTAAAAATGAAACATATTGTCCAAACCTCCACTCCTCAAAAGTTGTAGACTACTCCACCCATGGACATACATTTATGTATGTCTATGGCTCCACCATTTCCTCCTCCCTACACAGGAACCAAAATCATAGTGTCAACGGGCAGGAAGAAGACACGTTTTGTGCTTTTTGTTGCACTTTTTATTCGCTCGGCGTACTGAATAATCATTGTAACCAAAGTAAGGCCTAAATGTTACCCGATGTGATTACCGAATTTAGTACTGTAACGCGTCACGTTAATGAGTTATGACAAAAATGCAATGTGACGAGAGGAATGCGTTACTCTGCAATGTGACATGACCGGTCTTGATTCAATTTTAAGTTACATTTACACCGACATTTTTTGTATTTCAACTGAATGCTGCATTCGATTAAAGTAAAACTGACAACCATTCAGTTGTTCATTCATTGATTCATTTTCTCTTAAGACTAAAAACACGCGTGTCCAGAGCATTATGCCAGTGCCATTCTGTCATTCTTGGCATTAATAAGCGACTGATCTGACAGCGTTTACAAATTAAATAGAACATTTTCTGTAATTCAAATGGGATCATTACTCAGATTTGCCTGGCATGAGATTATCATTTAAAGTCCCATCAACGGAGAATTCCTCTCAAATCTCTTCATTAAGAAGATATGTATTGTTTGTCAAACATAGAGGCAGTTGTTTTCCCTTTTAAACAAAGGCAAAATATAACAAAACTACATATTCAAGTAAAGATACAAAATGGATTTTTTTTCATTGATTATGTTTATCTTGTTAGAGTTAATCCACTCAGAATTATTTTGAAACACAGACTTTTAATAATGATGAAGTTTTTTTTATAACAACCTCATATGAATGAGGTACTCAAACAAGAATGAGAAGTTAAAACGACACAATGCATTATCAAATCCATCTGTGCACTGATCATTAGTCATGTTTCACTTTACGTTTACACATCCCAGTGTATATACACCTAATAAGGTAGAAAGTGGTTAAAAGCACAAGCAGCATAGCTCCAGCCAGGAACAAAACTACATCTACAGAGTGGTAGGAGTACCAGGGCATTCTGTAGGACTGTGCTTTCAGGTGAGCTGCTCCTTTGTGCCTCATGACAAACTCTATCCAGAAGAGGGCGTTATCCAGTGGCTTTACTGGCTTATCTCTGTGTAGCCTAGAAAGTCTCTGCATGTTCGCCCTGTACGAGGGATCACTCAGGACTTCCTCTATGGCCTTCAGGAAGTTGTAGTCTTTGTCCACTGTAGCTAATGTAAGTATTTTGCCTCCTCCTCTCTCTTTCAGACGTAGCAGGTTGTCATGTTGGTCAAAAAACACAGGTATACCCACAAATGGGACTCCATGATAAATAGCTTCTTGGACTCCATTTGTTCCTCCATGTGCCACAAACAGTTTTATTTTTGGATGTCCTAAAAGGTCATTCTGTGGCATCCAGTCCACCAGTAAAGTGTTATTACCCAGATTGGCTGGTCTGTCACCTTTATACTTCCAGATGACTTTCTGTGGTAGTTTAGCAAAAGCTGCAGCGATCTCATTTGCCATGTCAGAAGGAAGTTCAGTCACAAATGTTCCCAGAGACATGAGGATGAAGCCATGGTCTCCAGAACTCTGCACAAAGTCCTCCAAGTGCTGAGGCAGAGGTTTAGCAGGTTTGCACTGGAACCCTCCGATATAAACAACATTAGGCATTGTGGGCCGTGGGTACTCAAACACAAAGTCCACTCTCATCAGCCAAATGTCTGCAGCAATCATTAACTCATTAAAATCATGACCAGGCCCAAGATATTTGTCAGTTAATTTCTGGTATACTAGTCTAACTAAGAGGTCATTTTGTATTTGGGTTATAATGTGCAAAAGCATGTTTGTAACTCTCTGCAAAAAGGTCATCTTGTCAGTATTCCCTGCTCCTGTTATAGGAATATAAGACAATGGTGAAGGAGCTATGGAAAAATGTGACTCTGCAGCTATAAGCCAGCGAACATTATAAACCAAAGGAAGGTTCAAATATTTGGCCAGAATGATGGCACCACCCCAGCAGGGGTCAGCAAGTAGCAGGTCAAACTTGCTGTCTTTCATTTTTCTCATCAACTCACTGTCATCCATCATTGCTGTTACTACTGCACCTACGCCTTTGTGGGCATCAATAAATGTGCCAAACATTCCCACACTCATGTGGAGAAAACTAATCAAGGGGAGGGCTCCTCGTTCAAATTCTATGATCTCAGCTACAATCCTTGTGATGAATGTCTGATCCAAGGTGTTTTCCACTGGAACTGTAAAGGCACTGTAATAAGATGAGTTATCTTTTATGTACCAGCTTTTACTAGAACGCAGAATGGTGATATTGTGTCCTCTAGAGTGCAAAGCCTTTAGTAGAATTTCCATGTTTATCCAGTGGCTGCCTTCAGAAGGATAGACCAAGATGTTGCCTCCTTCACAGGCTTTGGGAATTAGGATGAGCAGCAGGAAAGCAGTGCAGCAGCAGACGACCCTCATCTGAAATTCAAAATCAACTTACTGGCATAAAGAAGGTCATTTGTAAAATCAGAGTGTAAATGTAGTGATATGTTACCCTACCTACCTAAAAATAAAGATAGCTAGACAGGGATGTTCTCACACAATTTGCAAACACTATCTGCAAGTTCGAATTAAGTTTTCAAACAGAAAAACAGATTATAATGTCCTAATCTTTTTTAAAAAATGTTTGAAAAATTCTAACTGTGCCTCTATAGGTTCTCTGGGTACAACAAAGGGCTTATTTTGAAATTCTAGATTGGCTGTAGGTGAGAATGTGAGTGTGAATGTTTATCTGTCTCTCTGTGTTATCTCTGTGGGTAGACTATATGCCCAGTGTGTATTCCTGGTCTCATTCAAATTCAAGTGTAGTAGAAGCCCCAACCCAAAAAAGGCCAAAAAAATGTCAAAAAATAAAGAAAAATTTAACTTTAAATCCGTGTCCAAACAATTTTATTGCTAGGCATTGTAAAACGGTTGTTAATAATTGTTTAAGATGTTTTAGAGAGCATTTTCCTACCTTTAAAATGAACATTCCAAGAAATAAAAAATAAAATCTATATTTTTTAAATTGCTGCTAAAAACATGGTATGCTTTCACTTTATTATAGCAAATGTTACTTTTTTTTTTTACTTTTTAACAACAGAATACTATTTGTATTGAAAGTCAGTCCCCCACATAAAAGGGTTAATATGTTTAAATGTATGCATAGTGCTGCATTTAAACAGTTTATTGAGTCTGAAAGCTTTTCTACTTACTGTAATATGAATAGTTTCTTTATCCAGCAAAGGTCACGGTGATAAGAGAACTGTTGTTCAAAGCACCAGTATGTTGAACGTGACATGTGTGTATTTGTACTCTCCAGAGGGGAGGAGCTGAGCCACCATGCAAAAGGCACTATTGCCCATTGCCTCAGTAGACCCTTGTAAGGCAAAGTGCATAACGGTATCAATCTGTGTGCAAAGAGCAGTGATACGATAATGAGGTTATACATTGACTGAATCATTACAATGAAATTTAGATGTGACTATGTGTGTTTTGTTCTCTAACTCTTGATCACAGTTACCCCATTTTTAAAAAATATTACCCAAAACTCCTTATAAGAAGACAATAAATTCATCTCCTTATTTATTAGCAATGAATAATGGAATACAGAACAAGCAACACATGAGATGCCATTTCAGTTCTGATTAAAATTAATGTGGCTTTATTTCACTGAACACAAAAAGAACTTGTCGGTGTGCTGGTGGCATTTTATGGACTAATCCTTCTTTTCTTCATTCAAATGCAACTGGTGACTGCGATGCTGTACAGCTATAGTTAGAATGTGTTGGAGAAGTAGCAAATTGGAAAGACGCAACTGCATTTTATGCCACTATTATGTTTTATGATGGTAATCAAATGGAGCCTCTCAGAAAACCAAGTAGTGTTTTGGTGCCGCCAGCTCCGCACACATTTCGTCTCTCTGAGCCGAAATTATTTTAGAACAACAAATTTATCATACCACTACTTCAGCCCACGAAGACAGGCTTAACCCACAATCCCATTAGGCTAGATGATAACAGCTGACATCAATTCCTCCCCATTGCCATACCAAGTATCTTTCTAATGATCTTACTGATAATTACACATAGGTTGTTCTATTCAAGCTGATTTATCTTGCCTACAGTTTCTGGCACATGTGCTGACCACTTTACAGCCCACCACCTTCCCAGCTGTTTCTTTTCATGCCTTCTAACTTGATCAGGGTCACATCTGTTGTTGATACCTGTTCCATCTCCCTGCCTCAGGCTTTCCATGTTTCTACATGGAGGGGCAGGTAGGTCAGAGCACAACAGAACCACAACACTTCACATTAATTACTGCAGTGTGAAATGTTCTTTTGACTACAGTGAATCTGACTTAAATGTATTTATTACACAAAAAATAAACCTTTGGGTCCTTCCTATAACGAAACACATTTCTATCTGTACAATGGATTAGATTCAGTAAGCCAAACAGCAGTAACAGACGATGGCAGGTGAGTGCACTGGTGAGTTTGCATTAAAAAAAAAGCTCAATTTTGTGGTTTAGCCATGAATAATTTTAAGTGTTTTATTTATTATTAAATTTGCTGAAATATCATAAGAAAATGAAATGATGATATAAAATTGAAAAAGTTAAGAAAATCCTTACTTTCTGATTACTCATATTTCTTTTTATTTGTACATAATGCAGTGTTTCATCACATTACAAGATAAACAACAGTTAAAAGCACAAGCAGCATGATTCCAACTAGAAACAAAACTATATCTACAAAGTGGTAAGAACACCAGGGTATGTTAGGACTCTGCTTTCAGGTAAAACTATATCCAGAAGACTGAGCTATCCAGTGGCTTTCTTGTATTCTTATCTTGTAGCCTTGTAAATCTCTCCATGTTATCCTTTAAGAGGGTTTAAAGTAGTTTTGCTCAAGCATCAAAGAAAGCAGTAGGTAACCAAACTCAGGAGATATTTTAAATTCCCAGAGGTGAGCAGTTTATTTACAGTGATCCCTATGATATGTGGAACTTTGGGGGATTTTTTTGGTTTAACTCATGAATGCATATGAAATGGAATTTAAATTGCACTAATATCAGTTTTTGTTCTGCCTTTATTCAGCTTAAGACAAAATGGTGCCTTACAGTATGGATTAATCCTTCTTGTCTTTACTCATTGAGTGATGAGAGAAAATGAGCCTTTCCGAAACTGACAAATACAACTTGTTATTGCAATACTGTTGAGCTGAGGTTAGAATAAATTGCAGAAGACGCAAAAAAGAAAGATGCAGCTGCATTTTATATCATAATTATGGCTAATGATCATTTACAAAAAAGCTGAACATGGCATTAGTTCAGGCAAACCAGGAAGTCAAGATCAGCCCACGACCCCACTAAAATACCTCACGTTATCACTCACGTTTCACTTTATATTTACACACTGCAGCGTATAAACATTTAATAAAGAAAAAAACTGCTAAAAGCACAAGCAGCATAGTTCCAGCCAGGAACAAAACTACATCTACAGAGTGGTAGGAATACCAGGGCATTCTGTAGGACTGTGCTTTCAGGTGAGCTGCTCCTTTGTGCCTCATGACAAACTCTATCCAGAAGAGGGCGTTATCCAGTGGCTTTACTGGCTTATCTCTGTGTAGCCTGGAAAGTCTCTGCATGTTCGCCCTGTACGAGGGATCACTCAGGACTTCCTCTATGGCCTTCAGGAAGTTGTTGTCTTTGTCCACTGTAGTTAATGTAAGTATCTTAGCGCCCCCCCTCTCTTTCAGACGTAGCAGGTTGTCATATTGATCAAAAAAAAAGGATATGCCCACAACTGGGACTCCATGATAAATAGCTTCTTGGACTCCATTTGTTCCTCCATGTGCCACAAACAGTTTTATTTTTGGATGTCCCAAAAGGTCATTCTGTGGCATCCAGTCCACCAGTAAAGTGTTATTACCCAGATTGGCTGGTCTGTCACCTTTATACTTCCAGATGACTTTCTGTGGTAGTTTAGCAAAAGCTGCAGCGATCTCATTTGCCATGTCAGAAGGAAGTTCAGTCACAAATGTTCCCAGAGACATGAGGATGAAGCCATAGTCTCCAGAACTCTGCACAAAGTCCTCCAAGTGCTGAGGCAGAGGTTTAGCAGGTTTGCACTGGAACCCTCCAATATAAACAACATTAGGCATTGTGGGCCGTGGGTACTCAAACACAAAGTCCACTCTCATCAGCCAAATGTCTGCATCAGTCATTAACTCATTAAAATCATGACCAGGCCCAAGATATTTGTCAGCTGTTTTCTGGTATACTAGTTTAAACGCCAGGCTGTCCTGTGTTTGAGTTATGATGTGTAAAAGCATGTTTTTAACTCTCTGAAAAAAGGTCATCTCGACAGTATTGCCAGTTCCAGTCACAGGAATGTAAGATAATGGTGATGGAGCTATGGAAAAATGAGCCTCTGTACCTAATACCCAGCGAACATTATAAACCAAAGGAAGGTTCAAATATTTGGCCACAATGACTCCACCACCCCAGCAGGGGTCAGCAAGCAACAGGTCAAACTTGCTATCTTTTAGTTTTCTTATCAAGTCATTGTCATCTAGTATTGCAGATACAAAATTAGCTACAGCTTTATGAACATCAAGAATTAAGCTGATCATCCCTCCACTCATTTGAAGAAAACTCGTCAAGGGGAGGGCCCCTCGTTCAAATTGTATGGAGTCAGACACAAGTCTTGTGATGAACTTCTGATCCAAGAGATTCTCCACTAGAACTGTAATGGTATTATAGGATGAGTCATCTTTTATGTACCAGCTGTTGCTGGGACGTAAAACAGTGATGTTGTGTCCTCTGGAGTGTAAAGCTTTTAGTAGAATGTTCATGTTTACCCAGTGGCTGCCTTCAGAGGGAAAGACTAAAATGTTGCCTCCTTCACAGGCTGTGGGAATAAGGATGAGCAGCAGGAAAGCAGTACAGCAGCAGAACACCCTCATCTGAAAAAACACAAACAAACAAAAAAGTTACCGGCATGACTTCTGTCACGAAATTAATATATTGTAATATGTTTCTTTCATTTTTTTAGCAGTGGAAATGCACTGTTTTGATTTCAAATAGCGTCTTCGGGTTTTTTTCTTCTCTAATTCAGTTGCAATTTCATTCCATCGTTAAAGAGACAATATTACTTCCTCATTTTTCACCATTGTAAACTTCGAAAGTCAGTGTGCTTGACAAAAATGCATCGCATTAAAAATATTTATTGAGGATGACCAGTCGTTAAAACAGACTAACATTTACGGTGTTTCGTAATTATCATTATTTTAATTAATGCGGTCTGTTAGTTATTAAGTTTAAATGTGATTCCCAGACTATCCGCGTTCTGAGCACCATTTTCCGCAAAGTTAACTTGTACATTTCAGCAACATTCCTCAACCGACATAAAACCAGCCACATTCACCCAGGTTTTCTACTCACTGTGATCACTATCGTTTCTTTCACCTGGAAAGGTCACAGTGTTAAGAGGGCTGATTTGTATAGCGCAAAACCGACTTGTGTCAAGCCAGCCTCCAATTCGAGACTTGCAGCCAAGCCAGCCTCCAGTTTGTTTTCTTTTCCCTGTGTATTCAAAGCAAGGGCGTAGATTTGGCATGGACGGAAGGGACATGTCCCCACCAATATCCAGTGATGATTGAATTGTCCCCACCAATAATTTGATCTCTTCGAGTAAATAAAAAGAAAACCGGTAGAAAGAAAAAACGATCTGTCAACGTCTCATTCACCCAGCGGTGCAGAAAAAGTTAAATTACGCTCGCTACTGGAGTCCTACGTCACGTGACAAATATGGCCAATGTGATTGGCTGTGCCTTTCAGGGAGCTCTGTTTAATTTTAGCAGCAGCAAGCCTGCGCAGTGTTAACAACTTAGCGACTTTGTCTCTATATTTTGGGAGTTTTTAGACCCCCTTAGCGACTTTTTTCTAAAAAGCGACTAGCGACAAATCTGGCGACTTTTCCTGGTATTATTGGAGACTTATTTATGACGACTTTTTGACGTGAAAACGCGTATCGCTCTTACTCTCAATAAGCAGCGGTACTGCCGTGGGCACCTCACCCGTGCCAAGGCGCTCACAGGCGGAGGATAGTCCTTCCCCAGCTGCTATCAGGGCAGAAGACGTTAACACCTATGCGTCCAAACTGCAAATCCGCTGCTCCTGCACTGACTGTAAGGCAGTCAGTTCTCCTTTTACTGTTATGCTGTTTTGTGGATCACAAGGTTTAAAACTACTTATAACCACACACTCACACACACGGAAGTAAATAAAAGGGGGAAAAACAGCGGCCGACAGCGCTGTAAACAACTCTGCAGCTAAACAGGAAGCCCCAACGACCCGGGGACTAGAGCAGAGAGCCTCGGTGTTCTCCACAAAAACTCACAAAGCTTAAGAGTAGGCCACTAACTCAAATCGCAATTTGAGCAGAGCTTTTACGTGGAGTAGCAAGGTTAAGTTAATTTCCCGTATATACAGTCACATTAACACAGAGCGTTTCTACTTACTGCTGGACGTTTGGTTTCTCCACACAAGAAATGTAAAGAGCCTGTTTTCCAGAGCGCCAATGAACGAAATCTGTTCAATTAATGTTGCTATGCAGGATAGAGAAGAACTGAATCACAATCCAGGATGCACGTTGAAGCCTGGAAGGCAGGAAGTAATAACCCTATCTATCTGTGTTCAAAGGTGACGGGGATACTTGGAAAGCAAAGGTGTGTTTATGTATTCTGGATCAAAGTTAGTGCGTCATTTATGAATTAACTGAAATTGTACACTTTCATTTTCACTGAATAAGGAATTAAATTCCAGTGTTTTGTCAGCACAGTCTGTAGGCGTTAATCCTTGTTGTCTTCAGATGTAGTGTTGGTGTGTTTTATGAAAAATAATCTGCATAATCTGGAAAGATGTTTTTATACTTTACATGCTATTAAGCATTAGTTATGCAGATTCTTTTTGTTATACATTTAAAGGTTTATATTGAAGCTGCATTTCTTAATGGATAAGTCATTCTGTATTCATTTTGTAATTTTGTTTGAATGATTCTTAATTCTTAGCTTTATATTTGTTTCTGTGTAATGTCATGTAAATGTTATGCGACCTTAATGAGGTTTGATCGTTTCTAAATTTGCAACCATTCTAAATTTATTGGTTTATAATATATAAGACTTTCATATGTCGATATATAGCCTATGTAGTAGTGATGGGATTTTCAGCTCTTTTTAGAGAACCGGCTCTTTCGGCTCGGCTCACTAAAAAGACCCAGCTCTTTCAGCTCCGAACCGGCTCTTCAGGTTGTTTTGTTGCTTTAATTAATTTATTATTAACAATAATATAAAATTATGCACAAAAGGAATTACTAATGTAAAAAAAAAGTACAAAATTGACGTACAAATTGTACATCTTTGTGCAGAATCTGTGTACCTGCTCTCATTTACTGTTTTAGCTGTTTGGTGGTTCTTGAAATTTTGTGAGGTTTAACCTGAGATTCTGGCGTTTCGGGCATATTATATTATATGCCCAAAACATATTATATTATATTATATTAAAAAATCGATTCAGGATTTTAATGAATCGATATCACGTTATCCAAGCCAGAATCGATTTTAATCGATAAATCGATTATCAAAACCCACCCCTAGTGGGTTTCGCGAACACCACCGTCTGTGAGGAGCCCAGTACCTCCTACACACACACACACACACACACACACACACACACACACACACATACAGGAGGCAGTGAGGAGTAGAAGGAGGTTGTTGCTACGCCTGTGTCGTGAAACCAGGGCTCATTGTGTGTGCGTCTGGAGCAGCTACGGGGGAAACACATGGGACAACCGACCAGTTTGGGGCCATGGTTTATTCAACGTGTATTTTCAGTGTGGTTTAACTTGCTAATCTGATCTGAAATACTTTCCTTGAATGTGCCTTAATTTCACCTCTTTTTTCTTTCTTCTTTTCTTAGCTTACTGAAAATGTTGGCGACCAAAGGCCAGATCCAGGGATGTGTGCTGCTTGTGCTACTGGCGTTATGTGGGCAAACTGCTCGCTGTCAACATCGATACAAAGGTAAAGTGCAATCCCAGGGTTGTGTGCTGCTTGTGGTACTCGCTTTATGTGGACAAACTGCTTGCTGTCAACATCAATACAAAGATAACAAAAGAATAGCCTAGTGTAACGTAGTGTTTTATGTTTTTTTTTTTTTCTAGAATAATTAAAATGTTACTATCATTTCCCCAACCCCGCAGGCTCTGCGACCCGTGAAGAACTGAGACTCCTTCTGGTCGGTAAAACAGGATCGGGAAAGAGTGCATCCAGAAACACCATCCTGGGGGATGCGAACGCTTTCAAAGAAGACGTTTCGCCTGAGTCTGTCATCGACGGCTGTCTCAGAAAAGAGGCAGAGGGCGAAGGCGGTAGAAATATCGCTGTGATCGACACTCTGGGGCTGTCTTTTGGATGAAATGGTGGATTTCAATGGAGGAAACCACTACACCAACGAGATGTATAAGGCGGCCCAGAAGAAGCTCGAAGGAGAAAGGCTGAAGAGGAGAAAGGAGGAAGAACAAAGAAAAAGGGAAGAAGAGGAGAGGATCGAATTGAAGGAGCGGTGTGAATTCTTCCGCCTCGCTTCCCTGGGATTATTTGGCACAGGAGCGTACTTTACATCTTATGTTTTCATGGGGCTTGGTGGAGCCCTTGGATATTCTCAGTTAAAGACGCCGAGCTTGACGGTTGGGCGTCTTCTTTACTCGTCGATACCGTGAAAACTGCGTAGGTGTATCACCTACTCAACCTAGTGATCAACGAGTACCGCACCGAAGCATGCAACGGGTGCAAGACCAATCACCCCAGCCAGAGACAACACGAGTGTCTGTGAGTCTTGGTGTCAGGGTCCCTGTGCCTACCCGGCCGGCTCAGTATGGCTACATATGTTTTTCATTTTGTTCCTGCTCTCTCCCTTCCTCTCTTTCCCTCCTCCCTCTGCCAGGGCGGAGCTCACCTGTGGGCTTCTGCCCTTGGTCCACACACCCGGTCGCCATCACGCACCTGTGGCTCATTACGAGAGTGTTCCAGCTCCTTTATAAGACGGCAGCTCTGTGTTTCTCGTCGCTGGACCGTTGCCGACCCGCCTTCCCTGGACCAACCCCTGTGTTTCCTGAGTGATTGAGTGTGCGAGGAGTGGAGTACGTCATCGTGTTTTCTGTGGAGTGTGGAGAGGAGCGTGAGGAGTGGACGGAGTGCGTGTGGACTTTCAGCGTCTTTTCCCTTTGTGTGTGGACCCCCGGAGCCCGGCTTCCCCCTCACCTCTGTAAATAGATCACCTGGTGTGCTGTAATAAAGATTCTTGTGTTTCCCAACTCAGAGCCTGTGCGTGTGTCCGTTCCATCCCGCTGTGACACTTGGAGGATGACTTTTACGCTGAACATTATTACAGCATCAGGAAAAGACTCCTCACGCCGCGTTTCATTCCTTCCATTCAACGTCTCCTGATCATGTATTCACAACCACCGAAGGCGCTGTACAGCACCGAGCACCTGA
Source organism: Mchenga conophoros (assembly GCF_057382185.1). Taxonomy (NCBI): domain Eukaryota; kingdom Metazoa; phylum Chordata; class Actinopteri; order Cichliformes; family Cichlidae; genus Mchenga; species Mchenga conophoros. The sequence continues at coordinate 11,471,896 of NC_140526.1, forward strand.
AACACGGACAGTTTGTTGATATTGTAATCAAAAATACAGCCCCAGGGGGGGAGGGGGGCATTTTAAAAACGCACCCTCCCTATTGCGCATGTCCCTAAAAGGTATGGCCTTCCAGATTGCCTCAGTTGTATCATATGTGTAATTTCAAATAAAATAAAATAAAACTCAGAAGCGTCTGTGTGTTGTATTCTTCTTTTTCTTGTTCTTCATCTTGTTCTTCATCTTGCCTGAGCATTTCAAAGGTTACTGTGTCTGATGTGGGCCTGTCTGATCATTACTGTGTTTTCTTTGAAAGTAAAATCTCAGCCCACACAAATATATCAACAACAGTGATCACAAAACGGTGTATAACTGAACACAGTAGTGCAATTTTTAACCAGGTCTTCCCATTAACACCTGACCTGTCCAGAGGTTCAGTCAATGAGCTCGTCAATAGCTTTAATGCTAACATGTTAAATGTAATGGACACTATTGCTCCCATTAAGGTGAAGGTTATCTCTGGAAGGAAAAAGTCTCCATGGAGAAACTCCACACTGGTGAAAAATGAAAAAAGAGAGTGTAGGAAAGCTGAGCGCAGATGGAGAAAAACAAACCTCCAGGTTCATTATGACATTTATAAAGAGAAACTTCACAATTATAATTTACAACTGAGGAATGCAAGGAGGTCCTACTTCTCTGACATCATCACTAAAAACAGCCATAATGCTCGGGTCTTATTTTCTACAGTTGACAGGCTAACAAACCCTCCTGTGTCAGTGGCAGCTGAACTTCATTCGACCATGGCCTGCAATGACTTTGCCAAATTCTTCACTGAAAAAATCCAAAAAATTAGACAAGCAATTGGTACATCAACAGCAGATCCAGGATATGTACTGTGTCCACCAAAAAACTGTTTAAACACCATGAAACAGTTTCAACCTATTAACAGCAAAGACCTGGAGGACATCTTAGGTCAACTGAACTCCTCCTCCTGCTGTTTAGATGTCCTGCCAACAAGTTTTTTCAAAAAGGTCTCAAAGACTTTAGAGTCAGACCTGTTACAGATCGTCAACTTTTCTTTATTATCAGGTGTGTTTCCAGAATCACTAAAAACTGCTGTAATCAAACCTATACTGAAAAAGGACAATCTTGACAAGACACAAATGAACAACTACAGGCCGATCTCAAATCTCCCGTTTTTAAGTAAGATCATTGAAAAAGCAGTTTCTCAACAGCTCAGTTACTTCTTAAAACAGAATAATTGCTACGATGCCTTCCAGTCAGGTTTTAGACAGAACCACAGCACTGAAACTGCTCTGACCAAAGTGTTTAATGACATATGTCTGAATACAGACAGTGGAAAAATGTCAGTCCTAGTTTTACTGGATCTCAGTGCAGCATTTGATACAGTTGACCACAACATATTACTCAAACGACTGGAGAACTGGACAGGTCTTTCAGGAACTGTACTAAACTGGTTCAAAACATACGTAGAAAACAGGAAATACTTTGTATCAATAGGTAACTTCACATCTGAGCAGACAAGTATCACATGTGGAGTTCCCCAAGGTTCCATCTTGGGACCTCTTCTGTTTAACATCTACATGCTCCCACTGGCACAGATTATAAACAACAACAAAATAAACTATCACAGCTATGCAGATGACACACAAATATATATCACAATGTCACCAGGAGACCGAGGCCCTGTACAGGCTCTTGGTACATGCATTGAGGAAATCAATGACTGGTTGTGCCACAATTTTCTCCAGCTAAACAAAAACAAAACTGAGGTAATAGTCTTTGGCGCCAAAGAAAAACGATTACAGGTCACCAGAGAACTTCAATCTATACATCTAAAAACCACAAACCAGGCGAGAAATTTGGGTGTAGTGATGGATGCAGACCTAAACTTAGAAAAACACATTAAGACAATAACAAAGTCAGCTTACTATCACCTCAAGAATATATCAAGGATAAAAGATCTGATGTCTCAACAGGACCTGGAAAAACTAGTCCATGCATTCATCTTTAGTAGGCTTGATTACTGTAACAGCATCTTTACAGGTCTACCTAAAAAATCAGTCAGACAACTACAGCTCATTCAGAACTCTGCTGCTCGAGTCCTCACTAAGACCAAAAAAGTGGACCACATCAGTCCAGCTCTGAGGTCCTTACACTGGCTGCCTGTCCGTCAGAGGATAGACTTTAAAGTTCTGATGCTGGCCTATAAAGCTCTGAATGGTTTAGGACCAAAATACATCAATGACCTCCTGACCCAGTATGAACCATCCAGATCCCTCAGGTCATCTGGATCCGGTCTTTTATCAGTTCCCAGAGTCAGAACCAGACACGGAGAAGCTGCATTCAGCTTTTATGCTCCTTATATCTGGAACAAACTCCCAGAAAGCCTCAGATCAGCTGAAACACTCAGTTTATTTAAATCCAGGTTGAAGACTCACCTGTTCTCAGCTGCATTTGAATAAAGCACCAAATCCACACTTTAAGCTTAAATTTCAAAACTTACATTTAACTACTGATTTTATCTACTGTTCTGATTTTATCTGTTTTGATTTTATATACTGTTTTGTTTGTTTGTTTGTTTGTTTGTTTGTTTGTTAATTAGTTAGTTAGTTTATTTGCTTGTTTTAATCAATTTTAAATCATGCTTTTTATTTGTTCTTGTTTCTAATGTCTCTGTAAAGCACTTTGAATCACCTTGTTGTTGAATTGTGCTATACAAATAAACTTGCCTTGCCTTGCCTTCTTATTATTATTAGCATTATTGTGATTATGCTTCATTTTTATGTACTGGGGTATCAATGACCCCCACACTGCCGCAGCAGCTTCTGTGCGTGGCCCCCAAGTGCTACGTTTTCTTTCCCGATCCCCTGACGAACCCATTAGAATCGCTCTGGGGCACTCTTCGACCCCAAATGATCGTTCTGTTTTTTTTTTTTCATTGTCATTCATCTGTCTCTACTGAGGGTGGGGTACTTTGGGACCCCCGGGGTCTGGGGCTGCCCCGAAGGGGAGCACAAGGGTTTAAGTCAAAACTCGATCCCATATCCCAGTTTTCATTACAAATGTAGTACTCTACTGTCAAACATTTAAAACTGCAAAATGGCCAGAGGAAGTTGAGATGGATAGCCTTGGACAAGAGTTTTAAACCAGGACAATATGACAAGGCTTTCAAAGAGTGGACCAACAGGGGCCGAACTGCTCTCTGTTTAATTACCAAAAAGGACAAAGTTAGGAGCTTTCAAGAGCTTAGGGACATGTTTGAATTGGAAAACCAGGATTTTTTTTCGATATCTACAACTTCGAGATTATTACAATAAAGAGATAGCTGAAGCTGAGATGATTAACCCTCTAATTGAAACAATGTGCGACGCCTACCAGCAGAAAACTACTAAACTAGCATCCAAATTATACTCTAATTTGATGAAGAATCAAAGATTTACCTCTTTATATGTAAAGACAAAATGGGAACAGGAACTAAAACTATCAATTACAGATGAAACATGGTACCAGTTATGTGGTTCACTTCAAACGTCTACAAATTCCCTACAGTGGCGGGAATTTAATTGGAAATGTCTTATTAGGTTTTTTATCACTCCTCACATTAGGAGTAAGCAGTAGTGATGGGATTTCCTGCTCTGTTTAGAGATCCGGCTCTTTCGGCTCGGCTCACTAAAAAGAGCTGGCTCTTTCGGCTCCGAACCAGCTCTTCAGGTTGTTTTGTTGCTTTAATTAATTTATCATTAACAATAATATAAAATTATGCAGAAAAGGAATTACTAATGTAAAAAAAGTGGTTTTATTTATGTATGTTTATATATGGCCCCTAGAGACAAAGCACATACTGTCATGAACTGGCTGTGTGGAGGCAGATGAGGACCCAAACGCAAAACTCACGGAGACAGGAACTGAACTCAAAATCACTGCTTTATTGCAGGCCTTAAAAACGAAACAGAACTAAACTGGGAATACTAACAGAAGACCGAGGGAACACAGAAAGACACACAGGTTCGGGGAGGAGACATTGACGACGCGACACTGAACTGAGGGAGACATGCACATAAATACACAGAGGGTTAACAAGGGAAGTGGGAGCACACGGGGAACACAGCTGACACAGATAATCGTAACGGGACAGGGCAGGAGTGAACACAACATGACGCATACTGACGAGAGACTGCTTAAGTAAAACAGGAAGTACACAGAGGTGCAGACAGGAGGAGAGAGAGAGCACGGGCATAGTGGGCTGGGGAAACATGGAATGAAACATGAGGGGAGACGAGGGCTCACAGATACATAGAGGGGCACACAGGGGATAAAAGTCACAAGGGGAAATCAAATAAGGAACAAAATACAAAAAGACATGAATACTAAGACTGCTGGGCCAACATGGCCCAGGATCGTGACACATACAAACTCTAAAGCATATACAAACTCCAAAAAGCACGTACAAACTCCAAAACACATTTCTAGCGTTAACTGAACTTCCAAAACAGAGCTACCCAGATCACTTAAATTACACAATTGAAAGCATGTGTGTATTGTTTGTGTATTTATAGACAAGCACTCATATTTATTCAAATAATTTAAAAAAACAAGTTCATTTACCTGTTACTACCACACACCAAATCCGGTTGTTGATACTTCCTGGCTTGTGTAGCCACTAGGTAACAAAAGCTCAACACTGCGCCCTAGCATCCTGGAGCACTTCTGTTGTCTTTTGTACGTGCTTCTGAGTTTTTACGTGTTTTGGAGTTTGTACGTGCTTCTGAGTTTTTACGTGTTTTGGAGTTTGTACATGCTTCGGGGTTTGTAAGTGCGCCTGAGTTTTTACGCGTTTTGGAGTTTGTACATGCTTAGGAGTTTGTACATGCTTTGTCTCTAAGGGCCACTATAAATATACTTTATTTATTCACTCCACATAAAATGTAATAAATAAATCATATAATACAAAAAACAACTATTTACATTTTAAACTTTTAACTATTTACATTTTAAACTTTTAACTATTTAAACAAATTTAACGTGAAACAACACAAAACACTGCAAACCACAACACAATTAAATATAAATTAAAATATTAAAACAAAAAGAAGATGCACATTCTCTGTCATATGGGCCTGCATGATATCTGAATCCTTTATAATCTGCAACTGAAAATAGTGGATGATTACTATACCTTTCTAATGTGACGTCGTTGTTCCTCGCTCTTTTTCTCTCCGGCTCTGTTCCTGTGCTACTGCGAGTGTAACTAACGCCCCTCCCCCCTCTGCCCAGCAAAAAGTACAGGCCGCGCGTGCGGAGTTTAGTGGAAAAAAGGGCGAGAGAGAGGGTGAGGCTCGCGTCGTTCACTTCAAAGACCCGGCTCTAAGAGCCATTTCGTTCGCGAACGACCCATCACTAGTGTTTTGAGATACTTCCCATTGCATTGAACAAGCAGAAACTAGCATTGATTTGAGTAACATGAAATATTTTTTACACAGTATTTAGTAGGGGTGCAACGATACTCATATCGATATTGAACCGTTCGATACAGTGCTTTCGGTTCGGTACGCATATGTATCGAACAATACAAAATTTTAAATTTATTTTATCAACTTTTCTTCTGACGATGCTGTCTGTGTTGAGAGCTCAGTGGATCTGCGTTCGACTACTCCGCCTAGGCTGCACTGTTGAGCGCAGATCCACTGAGCGCAGCGCAAGCTAGCAAGACAGAAGCTAAACTCGTTGCAACATGGCAAATTGAACCTCCCCCACCCTCATTCAGATCTGGCCTTTGGAACTATTTTAGTCTTCATGTGAAGTATGACCCTGAAGGTAAGCGCGTCATGGACAAAAGTAAAACAGTATGTCGGATGTGCCACGCAATGCTCAATTACATGGGTGGGAACTAGTGCGTTAGTGCAGTTAGCTCGTTAACGTGTTGACACCGTCCAGCCCCACGCATGGGGCGATCCGCCGGTAGCTCGTTAACGGAGATTTGCCGTGTTGCGGCATTAACCTCATTTCAGATTAACGCTGACAGCACTAGTGGGAACACAACGAATATGACTGCACATTCACGCTGACATCATCCTAGTGCAAAGACAAGTGGAAGCAGACAAAAACAACAAGCACGCATGCTACAAACTTTACCCGAGTCATTTAGACAGCCGTTAGCACATGATTCTCCTTATGGGGACCTGATATGTTTAATATGCTGCTGAGAATATAGCCCAGAAGAAGCGTGTAGTATAGCTTTTATTTTGGAAAGAGCCATTTCTCTGTAATAAACTCTCTTTTCCAAAGATGAGTGATTCCTCGATCAGATAGATTTATTTTTGTATTATTTTGATGTTTCAGCAACATTAAATTTAAAAACTGTACTTTTGAGTTAAAATATCTATTTATAATTTTAATAAATGACATTAAAAAAGCATGAACATTTTTTTGTATCAAAAAAATATCGAACCGTGACACCAAAGTATTGAACCGAACCGTGAATTTTGTGCATCGTTGCACCCCTAGTATTTAGGTGTAAGTATCTTTTCTACTGACACTGATAATGAATGAGCTCCAGGTTTTTCTCATATACTAAACACCAACTTTTTACTACATCATTTATGACTGAGCACATTCCCAGGTTACCAATAAATCATCAGTGATGAATGTAGAATCCAGAAGATTCTCCTGCTTGTTTTTCACCTGAGCAGGATGCTGGTGACAGTGCAGAAGAAGCTCTGAGAGATGATGAATTTGCTGATCACACAGTCATTGATTGAGGCTGTTTGAAGCCTTGTCTTTATTGATCCACGCAGCCTGAGAGTGACACCACATATTTGTGGTCAGTCTTGTGGTAGCTTTGGAGCCACATTCACTATCCATAAATTGAGTTTATTACCATGGAGGTGAAGAATCAGTAGCTTCTTGTTTTTACTGGTATTCTGATACAGCAAAGCGATGCAGCAATTGTAAAACAGTTGAACCCTTAATGTGGTGGAATTGGTTTAATGCCATGACCACAATCTATGCCACCTACTCTATAAGTGCTTTGATTATAAAGAAATTTAGTTTATATAGTGAACAAACTAGGATTAGATGAATTAAAATGGTTGTTAAACACTCAGTGTATTTTAGCACCCTGTAGTTGTTTATGTTTTAACAAGTCAGCTGAAGAAAAACTTCATGCCTAAAGATATTCTTGCCTAAAACCATTTTTCCTAAAATTTGGCATCAACAGCAATTCCACAATTCACCGTGAACAGTCCAAGTTCAAGTCATGTTTAAAAGTTCACATCTTATGTTTACTTTTGTTACATATGTAGTAAAGATGGCAGGATACATTAGAAAGCAGTGACTTTTATTGAATAGGATTATCCTTCAAATGAGAATGTCCGCATTATTTACAATCGTTGCTGCATATGACCCATAGTGCAGTGATGTGATGAGAAAGGTGTATAGACATATCAGGTACTCACACTAGTGAAGGAATGGTACAAAGTAAATAGGAACTGAGCCAAATCGCTGCAGTGCTTCCTCTGATTACATTTTAAATTGCAGACATACATTTCATCTATTTTGGCTCTCAGAGGAGGCGGACGCATCTTTCCCCCTCTCCCTTCCTTGGCTTCCCTGCTGCTTCTGTGTGTTTGTCTAGTCTCGTCTAACTCTAACCCTCAAAGAGTTTCTCAGTCTTGTCCTCTAAAGCCTAAAGAAATATGGATTTCATCCAATTGTCCTGTAGAGACGTTTGCTGCCGGATACTCGATGGTCGGTTGCATCGTGTGTCTGACGACACTCGATGGAGGACATTGAACGACATCTACCTATGTATTAGGAACCACGATAACAGAGTTCGGGCTGATTGGAGCTGGCTTGAACCTGTCTTATCGAAGAACAAGAAGCTGCTACAGCTGTTCAAAATCCCATAAGGCTGGCCGACTTGATAGACGATTGGCAGGGCTGTGAGTACTCAGACTGTGTTTTGAACGCAGTATGGATAAGATCTTGGAGAAGCTCATGGCTCTGCAATATGGATAACATCTTGGAGAAGAACAATGGGAACTGAGATAATTGGTGACCAGTGATGGACATTATACCAACTGCAAAAATTGGATGCAGTTGTTCGCACTAAACCCAAACATTCACCATCTTCACTCATGCGGCTATCCCGCTGGCGCCACCTGAATCAAACCTGTATAAAACATTTCAAATTACTTGTGACTTGTGATTATTATGCTATTCCAAAGTATTTAAAAAGAAGTATAAGAGACAAAAGTGTAGCCTTTAGCTTTAATAAAAATTGACTTCAGTTTACCTTTAGGTCCTCATCAGCTTTTGAGTTTCTAGCATTACCATCAACATCAACATTGGCTTTCTGCATCCATAACTGCAGGTTGTGAAAATGTTTTTCGACATTCTCACCACTACAAGGACTCCCAAAAGCAACTGCAGCACTTTGAACCATGTCACTGAGGTCTTTTAAGGAAGTTGCAGTAGTGAAGACTCCAACAGTGTGCATTGCAAGATGGTAGTTCTTTGGTGCACTGCAGTTTAAGAAGAAATTATCTTTAAGTGTTTCCAAAACAGTAATAAACAGTTTTCCCAAATTGAAAAATGAAATGCCATGTGAAAAATGAAATGCCATGTCACATGTCACAATAAAAAACAAACAAACAAACAAGTGAATACTGTATTAAAACGACTACACTTACTACTTTTTACAGATCTCCTTGGCATTCTTCATAACATAACTAAGGCATTTGTGAAGAATTGGAACCTCGAAGTCTTCCTTGTTTCCTTTCCCCGAAGTGATGTTATAATTATGATTTATTGTGTCCGACAGATTTTTTTTTGCTAAAGCTAAACAGACAGCTTGCATTAGGACCATAGATCCATCACACGTAAGCATTACAGCTGAATGCATGGCTTTGCGCCCAAAGGCCCTTGCAACATCAGTCAGAAATGCTTCCAGAAAATATGTGACCGAGGCAGTGGTATGGTCACATGTTAAATATGTAGCCACTGGTAGGGGAGAGCATGTTTTCCATGGATTCCTTACTACAAGTTCGTAAATACAGAAAGGAGGCAAACACTTTCTTTTTTTCATGATACTTCCTGTAGCATCCAAATAAACTAAGTCCTCCCGACAGCGGCTCTGGAAAATTTCAATGCTCTTGGAAGACCATAAAAAAACACCTTTTGGATGTAACATCACTTTCTGCAATACATCCTCTGGGTTGTTCTTCTTGTTTGCCACCATTAACTGGAGACTCATAATCTCATTATGATGAAGACGACTTTTCTTTCGGATTTCCAATGCTATGTTTCTCAACACTTGAGGAGTTGGAACTTCATCTCTACACCCCGATTGCACAACATCATCATCCATTTTGCTCATTTTTTCCAGATACATGGCTCTGGGTAATTGTTTTTCCAATTCATGGCAATTTTATCTCTCTTATGAGCTCTTACTGGTCTTCTTTTCAGTTCATAGTGGTTGTGCACACACTCGAGATCTTGAAAATTTACTTTCGCCTTTAGATCGTCTTCTTTATCTACAGTGACATTGACAGTCACTGGACAATCCTCGAAACTGCAGTAACCCAGACACCTGAAGAAAGGGTCCTTTCTTACTGAGTCCAAAGCCTGGACTCTGTGCCCTTTGAAAGCAAAGGAACAATATGGAAACACTGTCCGTAGTCTGTCTGAAATCAGATTTGTCCACTGTAGTCCCTTGTATCTTCTTTGGGATCTCTTATTTTTTAGATTAGCCCATTCTTTTCTTTTCAAGAAAAAAAAAAAGTTGGTTCAAGTGGAACCCTGATTCTTATGAATCCATCATCAGATGAGTTGCTGTTAGGCTACAAAAGAGAAAAAATTCATTTAGTGAGAAAAAGTTTTGTTCCATGTTACATAACTACTGTAATATCTGTAAATATACTTGAAATACTCGTGTATTTTAAGTATATTAACAGCCAGTGTTTTTAATTTTGGAATATATAGCAAAAATTCATGTCGAGAAGTGTCATTAAATAGAAATTGCATTCTATGTTACAACATTTGATAAAATTCTTTATTTAATTGCATATTGTGTTTTTACAAATATTTTTATGTAATATAACGTGGTCATTTAAACAATGATACTAGCACCAATCATAACTTATTTGAAAGCATTTTTAATGACTGACCTGCTCAGGAGACAGCTGTCCGTCCTCCTGCAAGGAGATGTCCGGTGTCAGGAAAGCGGCAGCTGATAGTTTTTCTGGTTGCTATTACATGAGTTGAGGGGTGTAACTTCAGTGTAATTACATGTAAATGTTAAAGAGAAATTATGATAGTACAGACAGACTGACCTGCTCAGGAGACGGAGATGTCCGGTGTCAGAGAAGTGGCAGCTGATAGTTCTTCCTGTTGAAAATGACATTACCCGTAACAATATTCAGTTTAGGGATAATTTCAACAGTAATAGATTGACTAAAATGTGGTATATCAACATATTTAATAGCAAACACATAGAATTTTATTTATGGAACCTGCTCTGGTGGCTTTTGTCCGTTATCTGAATCCCCTTTGACTGGTATAGACAAGTTCTGTAGAGAACAGCATACATTTTTAATAAATTTCATTTTAACGACATAATTTAATACAATATATTTAAAAAAAAAATTTAAGTGAAAAGAACTAACCTGACGAAATGCAAATTTAAATTTGCAGTTATTATCAAAGGAACACACATAATTGGTTGATAAGAAAGATTAAGACTTAGACAAGAGACGTTCAAAAGAGAGGAAAATACAGAGGGGATGAGGGACGGTGAGACAAGACAGTAAATTCCATTGGATTACCTACTGGGAAAAAAAACAGAAAAGAAAACAAGAAAAAATATAACACAGTAGGGAGACCACAGCCACAACCTAGATAAGTATAAGTAACAGTAAATAATAAATATTGGTGTCAGCATGGCCCCTGCCGAGAAACCTTATCCACTACATGTATTTAAAATTGAGATGTGGGCACCGGCAACTTAGGAGAGGTTGAATACACAGACCATCCCTTGGACGCCATTCAGCATGCCCAGCACAAGTGATGTTGATGTATAGGTTGTGGAATAAAATTGAGGTACAGGTGGTCAGAAGGGGACACAGGAGGAATGCCTCACCCCCACCTCAGTGAAACAACTGTACCCCAAAGCCCTGCATCTGTGGCGATGTGATGGAGTGGGGATGAGGAGGAGAGGGAAGTGAAGGCAAAGTACTCCCTCGTGGGGTCAGGTCCCCCGCAGACCCCAGTAGGCACCACAGGAAGCCACAAAGGCCCATCTGGATAGGGGCCTACATTAGCACCACCACCAAGCCCCACAGAGCCCGGGGTAGCGGGCGCACATCCTAACCTACCACAGAGGAAAATACATCCACCCAAACATTCAATAATCTCTCTGACTACATAAGACAAAAGACACCACGGTTGAGTTTATTCTCCACCTCTGTACTAATTTTAAAGTTAACTATTGTCTTTTTTTGTGTGTTTTAAATGTGGTAAATGCTTGACAAACAAAGTAAAAAGAAAAAAAACAAAAAAGAAAATTATAAATTAAAGGGCCTTGGAGATGTCATTCAAACTAATACCATTGCACATCAAAACATATATGTGGATAACAGAAAGAAAAAAAAACAGTTCAGAATAATTCTAAAGTGAAATTATCTTGTGGAAATAGGAATTTTCCATTTTAGACCATTTTGAAATCGTTAAACGAGTAGGTCGTATATGGGCAATTTAAAAAGGCCTTTATTTTGGAAAGCAAAATCAGAATGACTTGAAATTGACATGGTAACAACGCAAGGTTGGATTCTGTTGATCTAAAGTGAAATTATCCTGTGGAAACAGCAATTTTCATTTTTGTGGGGTTGTATACTGTCAATACAGAGTGAAATTATCCTGTGGAAACAAGAATTTTTCTTTTTAGAGCATTTTGAAATCATTACAAAAGTGAGTCAGATATTGGCAATTTGATAAGGCTTTTATTTTGGAAGGCAAAATCAGAATGATATTATATAGATATGGTATCACTGCGGGGTTGGACAATTTTGATCGAAAGTGTAATTGCCCTGTGAAAACAGGAATCTTCCATTTTAGAGCATTTCGAAATCGTAAGAGTAAGTCAAATGTGGTCAATTTGAAAGTGCTATTACTTTGAAAGGCAAAATCAGCCTGACTCAAAATTTATATGGTATAACCGTGGAGTTGTATACTGTTGATCTAAAGTGGAATTATCCTGTGGAAACAGAAATCTTTCTTTTTAGAGCATTTTCAAATCGTTAAAAGAGTAGGTCGTGTATGGGCAATTTAAAAAGGCCTTTATTTTGGAAGGCAAAATCAGACTGACTTGATTTTGATATGGTATCACTGTGGGGTTGTATACTGTTGATCTAAAGTTGAATTATCTTGTGGAAACAGGAATTTTCCTTTTCAGAGCATTCTGAAATCACTGAAAGGTAGGTCTTAAATGGGCAATTTCAACGAGCCATTAATTTGAAACACAAAACCAGACTGACTTGATATTGACATGGTATCATTGTGGGGTTGCATACTCTTGATCTAGAGTGAAATTATGATATGGAAACAAGAATTTATCTTTTTAGAGAAATCAGAATTCATTGAAAGATTATTTCCCGTATGGACAATTTGAAAGGGCTATTATTTTGAAAGGCAAAATCAGAATGACTTGAGATCAACATGGTATCACTGTGGGATGGAATACTGTCAATATAGACAGTAATTATTCTGTGGAAACAGCAATTTTCCATTTTAGAGCTTTCTGAATTCATGGAAAATGCACACTGATATATGGTCAATTTGAAAGGGCCATTATTTTGAAAGGCAAAACAAGAATGATTAATATTGACATGATATCATTATGGGGTTGTATACTGTCAATATAGACTGCAACTAGTCTGTGGAAACGTGAGTTTTCCATTCTGAATTAATTAAAACAGTAGTTCAAAAATAAACATTCAGAGGGCTTTTACTTTGAAATCCAAAAGGAGATGGCTTTAATTGAGCTTTTATTTTGAAATCAGGTTTTCACATCTTTTGCCATCAGAATACACAGGGAATGTAAAACAAAGTGGAGGCTAGCTTGACTGCAATGCTGGAATTGGAGGCTGGCTTGACACCAGTAAAACCGAGGTGTATGTAGTCTGTACGGGAGGACCTAAACCTCAACGCAAGACGTAGTAAAAAACAATATTTCTGAGGTACTCGAACGCAACGGGTAATTTGTTCGTGATACTGATGTTTCTTATTGACTGAGTTCGAGGTGCATGCTAAGCATTTACGTCTGCTTATGTGAAAACTTTCTCTACGAGTCTTTATCTCTTTAGCCTTTATTTAATACATTCCCAAACTTATTCAAGTTAACAACAGTACAGGACAGCATCAAAACAGGTTTTCTGTCCTGTTGCGATGCCATGATGTTGCTGCTTCAGCAGCGTGGTTTGGTTTGTCATCAGTAGACTAATTAGTTGTACCTGTCTATTTCCTGCAGCAGCTTATATTTGGTTTGAACATAGCTATAGACTGATATGGATCAGTTTATAACTTATATTCATTGTAATATTTAAATCTTGAGAGAGGAGGATAGAGGGGGAGAGAAAGGGAGAAAGCAGGATGAAGACAGCAAAGAGAGAGAAGAAAAAGAAACAAGAGTGGACATGTAGTCAAATTCATCAAAAAATTATAAAACTGTAGCTTCTGTTTTACCTACTTTCATTGATGGTAATTTCACATAACTTGTGCTATACTGTTATCAGTTATAAAACCCCAGCTCTTATAATAATTATTATAAGATTATATTTTTGATATTTTGCAGCAACTGCAATTTAAGTTGACTGAGGAGGATGGAGACAGAGAAAGAGGACTGAGGGTTGTACAAGAACAGGAATAACAAGTGAGCAAATAGTGAAGTTGGCTAAAAAAAACCCCTGTATTTTTCACAAAATAATTTTCAATAATTTTTCAAATAGGGTTTTTTTTCCTCTAACTTGGCTGCAATTTCATTATATCATTAAATAGATAAAATTACTTCTTCATTTTTCCCCGTTGTAAATTTTCCGATTTCGAAAGGGGATGTCCTTGCCAAAAGGAGTATCCGAGCTTTAAAATTATGCAAATAGTAGCGCATTAAAAACACTTATTAAAAGGACTAGTCCCTAAAACACACTAACAGTTCGTGTCCTTGATAATTATTATTACTTTGATTAATGCAGCCTGTTAGTTATTAAGTTTAAATGGGATTCCCAGACTATCCACGTTCTGAGCACCATTTTCTGCAAAGTTAACTTGTAAATTCCAGCAACATTCCTCAGCCAACATAAAGCCAGTAACACATTAACCCAGGTTTACTTACTGTGATCATATCATTCTTTCTCTTGGAAAGGTCAGTGTTAAGAGGGCTGCTTTGTGTAGCGACAAACCGAGCTGTATGTAATTATGTAGTCCGTAGCGGAGGAGCTAAACCTCGATGCATCCGATGCAAGATGCACTAAAGCCCAGTATCTGTGAGTTTCCGGAAGCAACAGGTAATTTGTTCGTGATAATGAAGTTACTTATTGACTTTTATACCTAGATCGAAGTGCATGTTGACAATTACATCTGCTTATGTGAGTACTTTGTCTACTAGGCTTTATGGCTCAATGCATTGTCATTAAGCATTTTTTTAAACACAATCCCAAACTCATTCAAGTTAACAACATTACAGGGCAACATGAAAACAGGTTTTCTGTCCTATGTCATGATGTTGCTGTTTCAGCAGCGTGGTCTGTCATCAGTAGACTAATTATACTTTCGTTGTGCTGGCAGACAGAAGATTAAGAGGTAATCTCATGAGACAAATCAGTGATGCAGTTTTGAAACAGGCTTTTACTGAACTATAGCAAAAGTTCAAACTATTCTAATAATGCAGGGACATTGCTGTATCTTATAAAGTATATGCCTATTTTTATTTATCTCTCGATAACATCAAAAGTGTTAGTTGTTGTAACTTAAATCACTAGGGATTATTAGTTAATTATTAGCTGATGTGCGCTGTTATTTTAGTTTTTTAAAATTTTCTATTCCTATTCTGGTTAGGAATTAGGTTTCAGTGTTTGTTTATAGTACAGCTCCAAATCCAGGTGACAGTAAGTCAAAATGATGGTTCCTGTCTATGTCCAGCAGCAGGCTGTAATCAGTTTGAATATTGCTAAAGACTGATATCAAGTCAAGTCAAGTCAACTTTATTTGTCAATTCTGCCACATGTACAGGACATACAGAGAATAGAAATTTCGTTACTCTCAAACCCTAGTGATTAAAAAATGCAAATAAAATAATTAAAAAGTAAAAATTTAAATAAATACAATACAATTTTACGTATAACAAAAAAAAAAAAAGCTATGCAATATACAATATTCAAGTAAGGAGGCATAGTAGTGCAAATAGGCAAATAGTGCAAATGGAGATTTAGTAGTATGCGGTAAGAGATAGTGTAACAACAAAGTCTTATGAGGTAATGGCAGTCCAATGCTCCACAAAGTGACTGGTAACTGGTGCAGGCCAGTGAGTGAGTCAGAGAGAGAGAGAGTGTGTGTGTGTGTGTGTGTGTGTGTGTGTGTGTGTGTGTGTGTGTGTGTGTGTGTGTGTGTGTGTGACAGAGTTCAGTGAGACTGTGGAGGGGAGAGGGGGCAGAATCGGGAGGGAGTTAAGCTTCCTGACAGCCTGATGGATGAAGTTTATGGATCAGTTTATGCCTTTTATTTACTGCAATATTTAACTTTTGGGTGATGCCACAAAGATTGAAAGAGGAGGAGAGAAAGGGAGAAAGCAGGATCAAGAATGCAAAAAGAGAGAACAAACAGAAGCAAAGAGTGGACATGTCGTCAATCCCAAAAGGTTGATTCTGTTCATCTGGACGTAGCGTTTTCAGTGGGAGAAACGTTTCGTCACTCATCCAAGTGACATCTTCAGTCTCAGCTGACTGCAGGTTTCCTCATTTTTATAAACAGTACATTGCACAATGACTGAAACTAGCAGCACTGAATGAAGAATGGGCTGGGAGGTCAGTTCCTTTATCATTAATATGTGACATGTAGTCAAATTCACCAAAAAATTATAAAGCTGTAGCTTCTGTTTTACCCACATTCACTGATGATGATTTTGCATAATTTAGCAGTGTGCTGAACAGTTTTAAAACCCCAGACCTGCTCGTATAATAATTATTATATGATTATATTTTTGATATTTTCCAGTGTTAGACCATGTTAGACCCCTAATTAAAGACTGTGAATTATTATGTAGTTCTAGTTTGCATTATGCTCCTGAATTAGAAGAAGGTGATAACTATTGCTTTTGTTAAACTGGTTTGCATTACATTAGACTGCTGATTTATTGTGAATGAATGATATTGTTTTATGATGCATTATACTGCTGAGTTGTAAGAAATACTGTTCGCAGAAAGTCATCGCCTTATTTGTCTGATTAGAAGAGAACAGAACATGCTGGAGTTTTCTGCCCCATCTCAGCAGGAGCAGATAAACAGAGAGCCAAGGTCGTAGCTTAGGCGCCGTGTGAGAGAAAGAATGTGAATGTTTAGGCTTTTATGATTAGGTGGGGGCCACTAGAGGCTATAAGAGTTTGATCAATGCTCGACCATTTTGAGATCTGATGATGTCTGCGTACGGTGTCCATCTCCCACGCGTGTGATTATTAAAATCCTCGTTTGACTCAACCCGGCCGGACCAGTGTTGTTATTGTGGTTTTTCCTCTTGTATCCATCCCCAATATTTGAATCCGTAACACCAGCAATTATAATTCAAGTCGACTGAGGAAGATGGAGACAGAGAGAGAGGCCCGAGAGGTTGTACACGAACCAAAAGAACAAGTGAACAAATAATGAAGCTAGCTGAAAAAAAGCCCTGCATTTTTAACAAAGTAATTTTTCATGTATTTCATCTGTGCTTTGCATGCTTTTCCACTAGCAAACTTAAAAAATATTGATAATAATTGTAGCATTTTACAGGATTCATACCACTCTACAGGGAGTGCAGAATTATTAGGCAAATGAGTATTTTGTCCACATCATCCTCTTCATGCATGTTGTCTTACTCCAAGCTGTATAGGCTCGAAAGCCTACTACCAATTAAGCATATTAGGTGATGTGCATCTCTGTAATGAGAAGGGGTGTGGTCTAATGACATCAACACCCTATATCAGGTGTGCATAATTATTAGGCAACGTCCTTTCCTTTGGCAAAATGGGTCAAAAGAAGGACTTGACAGGCTCAGAAAAGTCAAAAATAGTGAGATATCTTGCAGAGGGATGCAGCAGTCTCAAAAAGCTTCTGAAGCGTGATCATCGAACAATCAAGTGTTTCATTCAAAATAGTCAACAGGGTCGCAAGAAGCGTGTGGAAAAACCAAGGCGCAAAATAACTGCCCATGAACTGAGAAAAGTCAAGCATGCAGCTGCCAAGATGCCACTTGCCACCAGTTTGGCCATATTTCAGAGCTGCAACATCACTGGAGTGCCCAAAAGCACAAGGTGTGCAATACTCAGAGACATGGCCAAGGTAAGAAAGGCTGAAAGACGACCACCACTGAACAAGACACACAAGCTGAAACGTCAAGACTGGGCCAAGAAATATCTCAAGACTGATTGATGAAAGATTTTTGAGTTTTGTGATTATGGTTAGTTGTAGCTTCATTTAAAGGAAGAAGAGCTTGTGAATTGGAACCACTATAGAGAGGGGGAGTGGAGACGTATGTGCAGAGGAATGCTGTGACATACGACACTATTTCCTGTGCAGACAAACTAGCGCGCTCTCTCTCTCGCTCCCCTTATATGGGAATCTATACATACAAAGTTATCTCCTGTTTCAGTTGACAAGCGAACAGTCTCTCCTTTTATGGAAATGTTTTTGCCACTCCTACTTCCCTGGAAACTTGTTTAAGTATAAATAAAGAGAGTTCTGAAAGCCCTGGGCGGTCTTTCCTCTCTCTCAAATCTGTCCTGCACACGTTGCTGCAGGATGCATCGGGGGATGAGGGGGGGATCGTCCATGTGTGCACATGTATGAGATATCTTGAGTCTGAGTTCCTTTGCCTTCTACAATTTTCTCTTCACACTGATTTTTCTTTATTACTGAGCAAATATGAATGATGATGATGACATATACAGACAACGATGTAAGCTCTATGTGCAGGCAAATACTATTGCACGCAAATTCAGCTTTTGTTCACTTCCAGTTAAAGTGGCTTTGTTTAAAGCGTATTGCACACCGCTATATACTGCCCCCTTGTGGTCATCCTACAAACAATGTAGCATGCAGAAGCTGCATGTTGCATATAATGATGCGATGAGAATCCTTTGCAGGATACCTAGAAGTGGTAGTGCCAGCCAGATGTTTGTAGCTGTGGGTGTTTGGACTTTTAAAGCACTTTTAAGAAAGTTAATGTTCAGTTTTAGAGAACGACTGGATGGTTCGAGTAACAGTATAATTGTAGCACTTACAGATCCGACACTGAGTGGTTCCCGTTATTCATCCAGTCTCAGAAAGCACTGGTTAAAGTGTTTGTGTATTTATTGATTTATTTTAAGTAATTGTGTTTTATGTATATTATGGTTTTATATTTTTACAAATGTTTTAGATACTTATTTATATACATATATATGTTTAATGGTTTATACCTTGTGTTGGGGGGGGGGGTGTTGTGTGTGTGTTTTTTGTCTTGTTTTTTATGGACATGAAGTCTGCCAATAAAGATTGAATTGAATTGAATTTTCTAAGGTTTTATGGACTGATGAAATGAGAGTGAGTCTTGATGGGCCAGATGGATGGGCCTGTGGCTGGATTGGTAAAGGGCAGAGAGCTCCAGTCCGACTCAGACGCCAGCAAGGTGGAGGTGGAGTACTGGTTTGGGCTGGTATCATCAAAGATGAGCTTGTGGGGCCTTTTCGGGTTGAGGATGGAGTCAAGCTCAACTCCCAGTCCTACTGCCAGTTCCTGGAAGACACCTTCTTCAAGCAGTGGTACAGGAAGAAGTCTGCATCCTTCAAGAAAAACATGATTTTCATGCAGGACAATGCTCCATCACACGCGTCCAAGTACTCCACAGCGTGGCTGGCAAGAAAGGGTATAAAAGAAGAAAAACTAATGACATGGCCTCCTTGTTCACCTGATCTGAACCCCATTGAGAACCTGTGGTCCATCATCAAATGTGAGATTTACAAAGAGGGAAAACAGTACACCTCTCTGAACAGTGTCTGGGAGGCTGTGGTTGCTGCTGCACGCAATGTTGATGGTGAACAGATCAAAACACTGACAGAATCCATGGATGGCAGGCTTTTGAGTGTCCTTGCAAAGAAAGGTGGCTATATTGGTCGCTGATTTGTTTTTGTTTTGTTTTTGAATGTCAGAAATGTATATTTGTGAATGTGGAGATGTTATATTGGTTTCACTGGTAAAAATAAATAATTGAAATGGGTATATATTTGTTTTTTGTTGAGTTGCCTAATAATTATGCACAGTAATAGTCACCTGCACACACAGATATCCCCCTAAAATAGCTAAAACTAAAAACAAACTAAAAACTACTTCCAAAAACATTCAGCTTTGATATTAATGAGTTTTTTGGGTTCATTGAGAACATGGTTGTTGTTCAATAATAACATTATTCCTCAAAAACACAACTTGCCTAATAATTCTGCACTCCCTGTAAACATGGCTTGAACACGATGGCTGCCACTATATTGATGTGACAGAATCTTTTCTCCACTCTCGACATTGGTGTACATGATGCTCTGTGATGCCTCTGCATAATAAAGAGAGGGTGTTTTATGAATTCAAAAATTTTAATATGAAACAACTCTATTACCAGTTTGCTCTGTGTATATGTCTATGGAATGGCAGGGTGATTTTCCAGTGTTTGTGCTGAATAATGCTACTTGAAGTGCTTGATGAGTTGGTGAACTGTGTGATCAAGAGACTGAAATAGTGTTGTGCATGTTTTTATTCTTGTCTGCTTTGCCACAAATTTTGATTTAACTTCTTTCACAACTGAGCCTTTGCCTTGGGTTTGATGACTAAAGGCTCCACACTAAAACTGATGGAATAGATTGGAATCTCTGATTATTCACTCAGAATTATTCTTAGAAACTACAATAGGCCATCCAACTAATTAGGTTGCTTTGGAAGGTAACATTGTAATGTGTATCCAATTTTAAATGTGAATTTTCAATTTTCAATCAGCATATTCCCTTAATATCAATTACAAGGCATGTATGACATTATGATTGTGAGCTGAGCCCCCTAAAAGCTTGAACCTAGAATCACACCTGTCACTGGGTAAAATGAAAATAGCTGATATCAAGTCCATTATAGTAGCTGATGACCCAGGAAATATCTCATTGTGAAATCTCATGCAGAGTACACACTTTACACTATTGAAACTGCTTTACTCTGCCTAGAGTTGCTGGCATATGTGGAATTCACTTTACACTCCACCTCCTTCTCAGCTCCACCTTTTGTGTTATATATTATATTAAAAAAAATACCAGGCTGCTTACATATTATATTTACATGAGCTTCTCAGCCATGAAACCCATTCCAGCTTACAGTTTTGTGCTCATACTAATGTCAGAGGAGGTTTGGAAGCCTGCAGTTACTTAGTCAGCAGAGTGTTGTTGACTTTTATGCACCATCTGCATCAGCAGTCAGTGATCCCACTCCCATGCAGGCACATGCAAAGCTGAGGGCACTGGCTTCCATTTAGTAAGTATTTATTACCAAAAAAGTAAATCTTGTGGTTGGAAAATCATTTCAAGTGTTTTATTTGTGCTCATTATTATGAAATCACAATATGCATTCAGAAATATTTTACGAAAATATAATTCTGAATGAAATCTCAATAAAATACAATAGAAATACAATGGGGTTTTTGTCAAAGTGCTGCATTACTGAAATCCTCCATCACTCACGTTTCACTTTACGTTTACACATCCCAGTGTATATACACCTAATAAAGTAGAAAGTGGTTAAAAGCACAAGCAGCATAGCTCCAGTCAGGAACAAAACTACATCTACAGAGTGGTAGGAATACCAGGGCATTCTGTAGGACTGTGCTTTCAGGTGAGCTGCTCCTTTGTGCCTCATGACAAACTCTATCCAGAAGAGGGCGTTATCCAGTGGCTTTACTGGCTTATCTCTGTGTAGCCTGGAAAGTCTCTGCATGTTCGTCCTGTACGAGGGATCATTCAGGACTTCCTCTATGGCCTTCAGGAAGTTGTTGTCTTTGTCCACTGTAGCTAATGTAAGTATCTTAGCTCCTCCTCTGTCTTTCAGACGTAGCAGGTTGTCATACTGATCAAAAAACACAGGTATACCCACAACTGGGACTCCATGATAAATAGCTTCTTGGACTCCATTTGTTCCTCCATGTGCCACAAATAGTTTTAATTTTGGATGTCCTAAAAGGTCATTCTGTGGCATCCAGTCCACCAGTAAAGTGTTATTGCCCAGAGCGGCTGGTCTGTCACCTTTATACTTCCAGATCACTTTCTGTGGTAGTTTAGCAAAAGCTGCAGCGATCTCATTTGCCATGTCAGCAGGAAGTTCAGTCACAAAAGTCCCCAGAGACATGAGGATGAAGCCATAGTCTCCAGAACTCTGCACAAAGTCCCCCAAGTGCTGAGGCAGAGGTTTAGCAGGTTTGCACTGGAACCCTCCGATATAAACGACATTAGGCATTGTGGGCCGTGGGTACTCAAACACAAAGTCCACTCTCATCAGCCAAATGTCTGCATCAGTCATTAACTCATTAAAATCATAACCAGGCCCAAGATATTTGTCAGTTATTTTCTGGTATACTAGTTTAGCCATCAGGTTGTTTTGTGTTTGTGTTATGATGTGTAAAACCACGTTTGTAACTCGCTGAGAAAAGGTCATCTTGTCAGTATACCCAGTTCCAGTCACAGGAATGTAAGATAATGGTGATGGAGCTATGGAAAAATGAGCATCTGCAGTTATTACCCAGCGAACATTATAAACCAAAGGAAGGTTGAGATATTTGGCCACAATGACTCCACCACCCCAGCAGGGGTCAGCGAGTATCACGTCAAACTTGCTTTCATTTAAGTTTCTCATCAACAGTTTGTCATCTACTATTGCTGTTACAAGTTCACCTATAGTTCTGTGAATGTCAACAAATTTGCTGAACAGCCCTACACCCATGTGGATAAAACCTGACAAGGAAAGAGCACCTTGTTCAGATTCTATGAGCTTAGCCACCATTTTTGACATAATCTCCTGAGTCACAGGGTTTTCCACCGGAACTGTTAAAATATTATAACTAGAGGAAATATCCTTGATGTACCAGCTTTTACTGGAACACAGAATTGTTATGCTGTGTCCTCTAGAGTGCAAAGCCTTTAGTAGAATATCCATATTTACCCAGTGGCTGCCTTCTGAAGGAAACACTAAGATGTTACCTCCTTCACAGGCTCTGGGAATAGAAATGAGCAGCAGCAAAGCAGTGCAGCAATAGATCACCCTCATCTGAAATGAAGAAAAAAAAATGAATTTACTGACATGAAAAAGATGTTCACAGTGGAAACGGACTATGAAAATTTCAAACTACATTTTTTTACTTTGTCAATGAAAAGTTTGAGAGTGATGCAATCACAAGCCATCCATATATGCTCTTGCACTTTCATGATTTATTAAGCAACTTTCTGTTTCATCACTGAAATTTTTGAATTTGTAATAATATTTATAATAACATATTTGAAGTTGGTACACGTTTTGTCATTGGTGCAGATAATTTATTAGCTTGAGGTAGGTTGCACGTTTTAAAAAAAGAAGGCGTGTAACTGCATAATTGGGAGGTTTTTTATTTTATTTTTTATTTAATTAATAAAAAGATACTGACAGCGAGCTGCTGAAAGCGGATGACGTAAGAGTCTACCGAATGTTGATTGTTTGACAAAATAGAGAAGCAGAGCCACTGAATGTAGAGAACGGAGCTACGACAGAGTTCACCGGGAACGGAAGAAGCACGAAACAAACAATAAAGATTAAAAACTGCAGTATTGAAAGTGCAGACGGTGGCTGCAATCGATACTTTTCATTGTTTTCAACGTTCTGCTTCGGCTCTTTGTATGCTATAACTCTGCTCTTCTCCGTGTCTGACTGATGGATCAACAATAGCATAAGCATGCGTAGCCCACACACCAGTTGTACCACATATTTTTGACACTGCTTCCAAGGACAATAAACCCTCTCTGCAGCTAAACAGGAAGCCCCAACTACCCGGGGACTGGAGCAGAGACCCTCGGTGGTTTTCAACACCGTTTTTTGGGCGGGGGGTCCACAAAAACCCACAAAGCTTAAGAGTAGGCCACTAACTCCAGTCGCAATTTGAGCAGAGCTTTTACGTGGAGTAGCAAGGTTAAGTTAATTTCCCGTATATACAGTCACATTAACACAGAGCGTTTCTACTTACTGCTGGACGTTTGGTTTCTCCACACAAGAAATGTAAAGAGCCTGTTTTCCAGAGCGCCAATGAACGAAATCTGTTCAATTAATGTTGCTATGCAGGATAGAGAAGAACTGAATCACAATCCAGGATGCACGTTGAAGCCTGGAAGGCAGGAAGTAATAACCAGAGGTGTGGACTCGAGTCACATGACTTGGACTCGAGTCAGACTCGAGTCATTAATTTTATGACTTTAGACTTGACTTGAAAAAATGTTCTAAGACTTGTGACTTGACTTGGACTTTTACACCAATGACTTGGGACTTGAATTGGACTTGAACCGGTTTACTTGAAAAGACTTGATATTTTACCCCAAATATAAAATTTAACATGCATATTATATAGAGATTGAAAATGTGACGTCATTCACGGGTAGAACCGCAAAGGATTCTGGGAACTCGTGGCAAGCGGTACTAGCGCACACAGGCTTTCAATTAAAATCAGTCACACAGCGATAAAAAGAAACACAAAAATGTCAAGAAGCCGTTGTATTATTAACTGCAATAGCCGGTCGCATGACAGCCACGGGAAGCCGACGGGTAAAGAGATCGGTTGTTATCGGATTATGTCGTGGAAGAGAAATTGTTCAAACCATGTTTCCGAAGTAACAAAGAGGCGACTGGATTGCAGCCATTCAAAGATCAAATATAACGTCCCAGAACACTCCAGCTCACAGGTTAGTCTGCTCCAAGCATTTACACAAAGGTCAGTCTGCTGTTGTAGTTAATGCGTCATTTTTCTTAACATAATTGGTGATATAGGTTACAAGCAAGTCTGGCGCTGAACAGAAATTGTTGCGCTATGCTCCTTTGTTTATTGTGCATAAATAGTAAATTATCCTGACACAATATTGCGTTTCGCTTCTGTTATTATGGTACACTGACAAAAACACATACTTTTATTCACAGGATAAAACAGGTTTTTTGTATCACTAATTGCCCAGTACGATTACAGCATACAATATTGTTGTCACTGCTACATTTCTGTGATGGGTACCAGAAATTATTTCCACTACTAATTAATTACCGTTGAGCTCAAAGGTCCTATTAATAAACGGTTAACGAATGTGTATTTATGAAGACGATTTGTGAGACTGGTAAACTTATGATACGTACGATGGTCTTTACTTTCTACACGGTGCATTTCAAGGTCCTGCACCCATCCGTCGGTAAACTGTACCTGGGCTTGTTGCAGTGACCTGAAGTTACTAAACTTCATGAGTGTATGCACTCACTCCAAGAACCGTATAATTATAAATATGCATATAAATATGCTAAGATGAGATAGCTGACTTCATCTAACTAGCAAATGTTTTCCAGGCTACGTTGGTGATACAGTTTTTTTTAATGTGTATGATATTTTTGTCATGCGATTTTAAAGCTGGTCCTACAAGCGCATCCAAGAATAACATGCAGCTTATCTCAGAACTGTCGGTGAAAATTATTCTTGGAGCTAAGTTTAATTGAGCTGCATTTTAAAGAGGTGCAATTTCACAATTTGTGTATATTTTCTAAGTTCACTATTTTGTATGTGTTGAGAAAAACACAGATTTTAAAATTACATGGTCTAATATTTACATTTAGCATAACTGCAACATTATTTTTTCGTTTGTTTTTTTTAAAGACTCGAAAGGACTTGAAATTCAAAGTTTCAGACTTGTGACTTGACTCGGACTTTTACACCAGTGACTTGAGACTCGACTCTGACTTGCCTGACATTACTTGGGACTTGACTTGAGACTTGAGGATAAAGACTTGAGACTTACTTGAGACTTGCAAAACAATGACTTGGTCCCACCTCTGGTAATAACCCTATCTATCTGTGTTCAAAGGTGACGGGGATACTTGGAAAGCAAAGGTGTGTTTATGTACTCTGGATCAAAGTTAGTGCGTCATTTATGAATTAACTGAAATTGTACACTTTCATTTTCACTGAATAAGGAATTAAATTCCAGTGTTTTGTCAGCACAGTCTGTAGGCGTTAACCATTATAAAGATTCTTTTTGTTATGCATTGAAAGGTTTATATTGAAGCTGCATTTCTTAATGGATAAGTCATTCTGTATTCATTTTGTAATTTTGTTTGAATGATTCTTAATTCTTAGCTTTATATTTGTTTCTGTGTAATGTCATGTAAATGTTATGCGACCCTAATGAGGTTTGATCGTTTCTAAATTTGCAACCATTCTAAATTTATTGGTTTATAATATATAAGACTTTCATATGTCGATATATAGCCTATGTAGATGCATGTCGGTGCATCTATGGTGGTTTATTGCACATACTAAATCTTTGGCTGTGAAATAACTGCAAGAGATGAATGTCTTCTGCTCATCTGCAAATCCTGAAATGTTTTTTCCAGGATTTGATTTTTTTTTGTAAAGATTTGCATGTAACAGATAATTCTGATATTTTTCAGAAAGGTCTCCCATTACCGTTTCACAGATGCTATGAAAAGTATAATAGGTTATATTTAACAGGTTTTAATACTAAATAACAAGACTGCTTTTACACACATAAGCCCTGCATACTCACACAAAATTGTGTTTTGTTATGTATTTAGTATTTTATAAAACAAAAGATAAGACAGTAAAATGTAAATATGCTGCACTGACTTTGGAAAATGGTTTTCCA
The DNA here is from genome assembly GCF_057382185.1 of Mchenga conophoros. NCBI lineage: Eukaryota > Metazoa > Chordata > Actinopteri > Cichliformes > Cichlidae > Mchenga > Mchenga conophoros. Next base: position 11,498,072 of record NC_140526.1, read on the forward strand.
ACAGAATTTGGTTAATATTTATCTTCCCCTTGCATGTTAACATTTCTGCATCCCACAATATGCTGTCACCATGGAAGCAAACATATTGACACAGAATTGTGGGGGGGGGGGACAAGTATCACAAAATACATCATCATGTGTGGCAGTGGGCACCAGGTAATGATCTGGAAACTGTTGGTTAGATGCAAAGCAGAGTGGCAGTGGCAGAGCTTACCATTAGCTGCTATGGAGAGGCAATGAGGTGGCTGCATGGAGGGTGCAATTATTCTTGCCTGTTATTAGTGACCACGAGAATGTTAGAGAAACGGGAAGGATGGAAAACGGTGATGGTGCTGGGGGCTGGGGGCGGACTCTCCTAAGGAACAGGAGGAGGAGGGGATGAGCATGCGTTGCCTGTTCACAATTGGAGGCAGCAGGGAGTGAAGCAGCATCTGTGTAAGGCGAGAGAAAGAACCTGCATGTAATGGAGGAGCAGTACAGCAGCACTGCCGCTGTTGTTTGGACACTAACTACCTTCACATCCACTGTTAATCACTCTTAATGGGACAACCTCAGAGCAGGTATGGATACAGCAGCTGCATGCTCACATATTAAAATGTAATTTTTATCTTGGAGAGGGTCATCTTAGCAAGGTGAAGGTAGAACATATTCTTGACTTATGCAGATATTGTTCTGGATGTTATAAGTGTGGTTGCAGTTTATTATTTAGTGTAGATGATGCTTATTTGTTTTTCACAGCCTTTCCCCTGAAATCCCTAAATAAGATTTTATTCGGCTTTAATAAAGACGAATAACTTGGGATTTGAGCGTTTACCCAAGGCAAGATTTATTTACCCAGATGTATAAAGAAGCCACGGTTTTTAATAACTATTGTTTTGAATATTTTATTTTCCAGCTCTGGGATGCCCAAGGTACCAGCTGTGTGGATCGAGTGCCACCTCTGATATGATGTGGAGAGCAGGAGGGGCAGCCACCTCTCTCACACTGCTGCTGCCATTGGTGTGCTGGTGCTACCTGTGCCACTCACTACGTGAGTGTTTTATGACCTGGGGATGCCTGATGACAGAGTAGCAGAGTTTTCTACAGAATATTGAAAAAAAATTGCAAGAGTTCAGCTACAAGGAGTGACTTGTGTCAGCATGTTAATATAACATTTTATAATTTGTGCATTTGCTGTGAGTTTAGAAAAACAAGTTAGCTATCCTCTTACTGATCAAATATGTAAAAAATTCTAAAGCTAGTAACTAAAAGACTGTTCAATTTTAAATAGACTTCCTCTGAAGAAACAGAGTGCTTACTTTTTACTATGACACACGATTTTCACCTACATCAATAATTAACACTCTGTTTTCATTCGTTATCATTGACTGAAAACAGAGGGTCTGTGTGGATAAGTGGATGGAAAAGATAACCTTTGGTTATGACAAAAGAATAACTGAAGTCACTCTTGGAGAATTAACTTAGTAGAGGTTATTGGTGGGCAGGTGAGGAACAGTAGAAAGTGAGAAAGGACAGGAATAATAATATAAACTATACCAACGGGAGGGAAGAAAGATCTGCTGCCATCATTAACGTATATACAAATATACTTTATTTGTCCATTATTTTGTGATCTCTTGTTATTAATGTTTTACATATTTGCCTGACTGTGGCAGCATGTGATCTTTAGAGAATTTATCACTGGAATCCTCAGCAACTCACATTATATATTCCATGTTTATTGCATTACATGCTTAGTGTTTTGAGATGCACTGAACAAGCAGAAGCTAGCATTCATTTGAGTAAATGATTTAACATGAAATACTTTTTACGCAGTATTTATGTGTAAATATCATTTGCTGATAGAATTCAACATTTGCTGACACTGATAATGAATGAGCTCCAGGTTTTTCTCATATACTAAACACCAACTTTTTACTACATCATTTATGACTGAGCACATTCCCAGGTTACCAATAAGTCATCAGTGATGAATGTAGAATCCAGAAGATTCTCCTGCCTGTTTTTCACCCAAGCAGGATGCTGGTGACAGTGCAGAAGAAGCTCTGAGAGATGATGAATTTGCTGATCACACAGTCATTGATTGAGGCTGTTTGAAGCCTTGTCTTTATTGATCCACGCAGCCTGAGAGTGACACCACATATTTGTGGTCAGTCTTGAGGTAGATTTGGAGCCACATTCACTATCCATAAATTGAGTTTATTACCATGGAGGTGAAGAATCAGTAGCTTCTTGTTTTTACTGGTATTCTGATACAGCAAAGCGATGCAGCAGTTGTAAAACAGTTGAACCCTTAATGTGGTGGAATTGGTTTAATGCCATGACCACAATCTATGCCACCTACTCTATAAGTGCTTTGATTATAAAGAAATGTAGTTTATATAGTGAACAAACTAGGATTAGATGAATTAAAATGGTTGTTAAACACTCAGTGTATTTTAGCACCCTGTAGTTGTTTGTGTTTTAACAAGTCAGCTGAAGAAAAACTTCATGCCTAAAGATATTCTTGCCTAAAACTATTTTCCTAAAATTTGGCATCAACAGCAATTCCACAATTCACCGTGAACAGTCCAAGTTCAAGTCATGTTTAAAATTTCACATCTTATGTTTACTTTTGTTACATATGCAGTAAAGATGGCGGGATACATTAGAAAGCAGTGACTTTTATTGAATAGGATTATCCTTCAAATGAGAATGTCCGCATTATTTACAATCGTTGCTGCATATGACTCACAGTGCAGTGATGTGATGAGAAAGGTGTATAGACATATCAGGTACTCACACTAGTGAAGGAATGGTACAAAGTAAATAGGAACTGAGCCAAATCGCTGCAGTGCTTCCTCTGATTACATTTTAAATTGCAGACATACATTTCATCAGTACACGTGCATGAAGCACAGTCTAACTGCAGTGTTTTATTTGGATATTGTTCTGAGGCTATACTCTGCAAATATTAACTGATGGCATCTTACAGACTGGGAACCTAAAAGAAAAAAAACTATTGCTTAAATTTGTCTCTAGCTAACCCATCATCACCCAGAACATCCCAGCTAAACACTAAAAATGTATTTTGAATGCTATATTCAAAAATACATTTCTTTTTGATCACTCCATTAGCAAAGGCTAAGTAGAAAATATTTGCTACCATGCTTGGCACTCATTGTAAAGGCTTCATACATTCTCTTTTGATGTAGTAATCTTAATTATATATTCAGTATGAGTTTGGTTCCTAACTTTGGTTTGCAGAGGTCATAGCCAGAAGCGCTACACATAAAACTAATATAAGTTCAGAAAGGTAAATGCAGTGCTGTTTGAAAACATACAGGGAATGGTTTAACTTTTTTTAACATGCCTGTTAATAAGTAATGCTATATTTTCTGAATTACCTTAAAATAAACCAGTATAGCTAGATAGACAGATAGATATAGATATTTTAAAAATCACGTCTTTTCCATCTCTTAGGTATTCCAAAACTCTCCGCCTACGCAAAAGCAGAAGACAAACTATTCAAATATCTCTTTAAAAACTACCAGAAATGGGTTCGTCCAGTGGAATACCTAAACCAGACAATCCGTGTGAGGTTTGGACTAGCTATTTCACAGCTTGTTGACGTGGTGAGTATAAATCAGCACTGATTATTACTGTGATAATGTTTATCTATTTGTTACCAAGAAATCATATAAAGGACATAAAATAGTTTGTTCAAAGATTAAATGCCATTTAAATCACTGCTCTGTTCTCTGCTCTCTAAAAATATAATGTATCACTTAATATAAAATGTGAATGTTTTTTGTACAAAATGTGTTGTTTTACAATTCTAGGATGAGAAAAATCAGTTAATGACAACTAATGTTTGGATGAAACAGGCAAGTACCTCTATATCTGTACTTACAAAATGATGTAACATCATGTTGCGCCATTAATATTTTTATAGCACCTTTCTAATCTAAACTTACAAGAAATATTAAAAAATACATAAAGCCCTTGAATAAAAAGACGGCATATAATAATAGGAGGATGCTTATTCCACAGTCTTTGGGCCAAAACAGTAAAGGTACTCACCGGCTTTGTGTTAAGGCTTGAATGTGGAAGCTGTGACAGCAATTGATTCTCTTATCTGAGAGATCTGCTTGCTTAATGAAGAGTTAAGTATTTTGAGATATAAAGTGGAGCTCTATCATTTAGTGATTTAAAAGTAATCAATACAGTCTTAAATTGGATTCTGCAGGAATTGTGAAGCCAGTGTAGCTCTGCAAGAGCTGAAGTAAAATGTTTCTTGCATTGAGTGTTTGTGAATAGCGTTGCTGCCGTGTTTCGTACTAAATGTAGATGGAAAACTGCTGCATTGTTAAATGAGTAGCAGCATTCAATTATATTATTATATTCTGTCTGACCTTGGCAATATTTATAATCTGTAGAGATTAAGATTGAAGGGTTAATAGTCTCAGGATTTTGTTGTCCAACAGCAGGAAATTACACTATTAGGAATATAGTCAGGAGGAATGGGTGGTGGTTAGTGGTTAAGTTGTGATATTACTCTGGCCTAAGTTTTAGTGGTCTTGTATTGAAGTTTGTTTGCCAGTGACAGGTGGGTCACACATGGGCCTTAACACTTTGTATTAACTGGATAGAAGTAGCAGTCTTCACTCTGGGAATGGCTGCTTTGGCTTTTTAGGATGTATTATAACAGAAGAGCATAGACTGGACAGGAAAGCTGGGATAGAGAGCCAGGAAAGTTAAGTGGGAAATGCCCCAAAGGAGATTTGAATCTAGACTACTGCAATAGCCTTGAGGCATATGAGTCACACTCTCAATCCAGCAAGCTATACTAACACCCTATAAACCTGATTTCGTAAGGGGAGGCTGAATACACGCCTGCTTCTGTGTAAATAATCATTCTGTACAATACGATAATTTTTAATTCAACACTGTTTATAACTTGCATAGTTCACATTTCTGTATAGCTGTATATCTCATATTTCTCTATAGTTTTTTTATTTCATAGTTTTTCATATTTATATCCTGTTCATACATAGTTCGTACTCACTACAGCCTGTACATACTTATAGTTATAGCATATTCATAACATACCTTCATACCGTGTACATTATAACATACCATAATAGACCCATTTCTGTAATATATTTACATATCTATATTGACAGTCATGGCTAAAGCACTTCTAGATGGATGCAAACTGCATTTCATTGCCTTGTACCTGTGACATGTGCAATGAAAATAAAGTTGAATTCTATTCTATTCTATTTTTATCATAGTCTGGTACATTGCCAGATAAAACTGACATAGCTGTTCATTGTATGGAGCCATGTTCCCAGTGTATTCATGGTTCCTTGTTTTATCTCTTAACTGGTTAAATAATAATTGGCAATGACTTATGGCTTGGATCGTATTTCTACCACCAAACTATCTTCTCAGAACCTCTTACCAGCCAAATACCAATTACCTAAAGACAGGATTTGTTGTGCTGTCATCTCCCTCCATTATGATAGCTTGAGGGAAACCAGATGTTCGTAACCGTCCTTTTTTCTTCTATCCAGTCATCTTGTTACAGTCCTTATCACTTTCCATTTTCTTTGCCACCACTACCAAATTTCTCTAGTCTAAAGAATAAGTTGTTGTCACTTCTAACTAGCGGTTCCTCCTTGTTCCCAGTCTCTGCGCTAAGTCAACCAGCTACTAGCTCAGGTGCAATGAAATTATTACAAAAACTGACTTTCAAGAAAGGATATGAATTTTCAAATAAGTTTAATATGTATTTTAGCAACCCATTGATAGATTAGTTGTGGTTTTAATTGTTAAATGGACTCTTTTCCCTCACGTAGGAATGGACTGACATGAAACTCAGATGGAATCCTGATGAATACCTGGGCATCACATCGATCCGTGTCCCCTCAGACAGGCTATGGCTGCCGGATGTTGTACTGTATGATAAGTATGTCACTGTACTGTATATAAATAGGTTATTAAAAGATATAATGAAAAGCTTTTTCTTTTTTTCTTACATTTTCCTAATTTTCCAAATGATTTTCATAGTATATAAAGCAAAGAAAAAAAGTGGGGAGATTAAAATGAAGTAAAGGAAGTTGTTGTTCTGGATGTTGTAGGAGTACTCTTAAAGAAGCTGTTAGCTAAAATGTGGGCATATTTTTCTTAATAGTTCTGATGGACGCTTTGAGGGAACTATCACCAAGGCCGTTGTGAAGTACAATGGTACAATATTGTGGACACCACCAGCCAACTACAAGTCAGCCTGCACCATTGATGTCACCTTCTTTCCTTTTGACCTCCAGAACTGCTCAATGAAGTTTGGCTCCTGGACCTATGATGGCTCCCAGGTGAATTTCTATTATATAACAGCATCTGCAGTACATTAATATTGTAATAAACACTGATTAATTAGATTCCCTTTTTGATTTAACAGGTGGACATAATTCTGGAGGACTTCCACGTAGACAAGCAGGACTATTTTGACAATGGTGAATGGGAGATAGTAAAAGCCACAGGCAGCCGTGGTCTGAGGACTGATGGCAGTTCTTCCTATCCCACCATTACCTACTTCTTCATTATCCGCAGGTTGCCTCTTTTCTACACCCTCTTTCTCATCATTCCCTGCATTGGCTTGTCCTTTCTTACCATTCTTGTTTTCTATCTGCCTTCAAATGGTGGTGAGAAGATCTCTCTCTGCACCTCAGTGTTGGTGTCGCTTACCGTCTTCCTCCTGGTCATTGAGGAGATCATCCCCTCCTCTTCAAAAGCAATCCCACTCATTGGGGAGTACCTGGTCTTTACCATGATCTTTGTCACACTTTCCATCATTATTACTGTCTTTGCCATCAACATCCACCACCGCTCTTCTTCTACACATCACAGTATGGCACCCTGGGTGAGGAAAATTTTCCTGCATCGACTTCCTAAATTGTTATGCATGCGCAGCCATGTGGATCGTTATGCCACAGCTGGAGTAGCCAGGGCTAGAGAAGCGGTGGGACTGGAAGGGATAAAGAGCTCGACACCTGAGCTCACTCAGCTCCTCTACACTCGACACAACCTAGAAGCTGCTTTGGAGTCTATTCGCTACATTACCATGCATGTGGTTAAAGAAAATCAGGTCAGAGAGGTGAGTTTTGAGGGTTTTTTCATTTGTAAAACAAAATCGCAAATTACAACAAAGACAGTAAACTTGGAAAAATTACGGATTCATTACCCTGAGTTAGCTTATATATGTGTCTCCCCATAACCATTAAGAATATAGAGACTGCCATGTGCTTCTTCTGTTACAGGTTGTTCAAGACTGGAAGTTTGTAGCCCAGGTTCTGGATCGAATGTTTTTGTGGGCCTTCCTCTTGGTGTCAGTCCTTGGTTCTGCTCTCCTCTTCATCCCAGTTATTTACAAATGGGCCAGTATCATTGTCCCTAGCCATGCTGGAAGTATCCTCTAATAACCACAGTTAGACTAACCAAAAATTGAAGCAAAGCACATAAACAGCTACTTCTAGTCATATTTGAGATATGATTATAGTCCTGCTCGGGGTTATTCTGTTTGCTATAGGTGTGCCAGAGCTGCACAGCTACAGCTTTGGGTGCCTTGTTTGCAGAGTGGAGAGAAACAGGCTTTGTCTCAAATCCATAACATGTACTGTTCTTATGTAGGCTTTCAGCATATAGTTGATTGATACTGGAATAATGAACAAACATGTACTCAGAGTAGACATATGTACTGAATACTACCAATTTGTAAATGTGTCTATGATAAACAATATTTTTCAACAAAGCACAACTGAAACATAAAAACCCTTAAAAATCTTTAGGGAAAGGGTATAATATGAGACTTAGTGTGTAGCAGAGTACATAATCACTATAGGATGAACTTGATTTTAATCTAAATTCTGCATTTGAGATTAAATATTACTTAGAAAAGATCATCTGCATTTCTGTCCACATTTCACATATAAATAAATAACAGTACAATATGATACATGTATTTGGCCTTGTCTGTTTACTGGCATCATTGAGTGGATTTATTGTTGGTTCTGGAAAAAGCACAATACAATATGGCAAGAACAAATCCCAGAGATTCCCATAAATCCCTTCATGAGGACATGAGGAAAAGCATACCCCATGAAGGCACTAGGACACGTTTTAAGCTTTATGTACTAGTTTTTGATGATCTTTTGAACTGTAGAACATAATCATGATTCTCACTTTTACACAGTATGCCCTATCAGCAATGTCAGATTCATTAGTAGTTTAAAAATAGACTATTCTTGCAGGTAAACACAAAATCTGACAAGGTGCACAATTGTGAAAGAGAACAGCTGGTCTTGGTAAATAAAAGATCAGCATTTCTCCACAATTTCCTTGAATTCCTTTGCCTTTTAGAAGGCTACAGTTATATGACCACAATAGATACAATTATTATTATGCTGACTGCATGTGTGTCAGTTATGTTCTTATATGGAAATAGGGTTGCCAACTCCCTGAAAAATAAATAAGGGACACCTCGTGGCCAGGGCCGGGCGACCCAGTTGTCTTCACCCTTCCCAGTGTGGTGAATTTTCTAGCTCTTTTTTTGTGTGTGAAATTATTTTTTTAACCATTTGACTTGAAGTTGATTTAAGTAGATGCATATTCTATTCTTTGTGATATGAACACATGTGAAACAAATGATCATTTAGCCATTTATTTTTAGCTCAAAATGACAACATTAACACGATAAAACAGGTCTCTTTCTTAAACAGAAGCCTGTCATGCTTAACTTTTGAGAATATAAGTAAATCTTTCTTTAAAAGCACTCTGTCCTGCTTAACTTAAAATAATAGAAAACAATAGAAAGAAAAACATTCTTGTAACAGTGCACATTTAGTGCATTTAGTACAATTGGCTTCAGTTGAGGTATTATTTCAGCTTTTCTAATGCTAATCAGCTGCTCCTGTTTGTAAACCCGCTTGTTCCCATGATTACGCATCATAACTCATCATCATTATTCATCTATGTATTACTTTTATGTATTAGTCATCAATTTGTTGTAATCATCTATCCTTGCAGTTGTTTATTACACAAAATAAATTATATTATCACACTTCTGGCCACATAGCGCTGATATTCACTGCACATGCCCATATTAACGTTTTCCAGCCAGGTGTTTTCCTTTTCCCATTCTTCCCTTTCTCTGAGGGGAACAAACATTGCTGCTCTAACGCTGGGCTCACACTGTGCGATTTTTGGCCCATTTTGAGCCGATTTTTGAGTGATCGGACCGATTTTGGCCTTCATCGTGCGTCGTGTAGTATACGTGGGGTAACGAGAAGTGATTAACACCTCACGACCAGCTCCCGATCATCAATCGCTCGTGAGGGTGTCACCACAGGCGCACTGCTCACGCGCAAACGTAAACGTTGGTGAAAAAGACGGCGCAGCACGGCTGTGCAGCGTGTGAACTGGACACAAGCGATGGAGGCACAACTTGTAGAACTTTGGAAAGCTCATCCGAGCCTTTTCGATGTGGCATCACAAAATTATCACGACCACAACAACCGTGAAAATAGTTGGATTTACATTGCTGCTCAATCACAGCTGCCTGATCAATGTTTTTCATTAGCAATTTAGCAAAGTTGATGGTGGTGGTGTGTCTGTGTGAGTGAAAGACAGAGAGAGCGAGCGACAGATTTTCTGTTATAACCTTCATGTTATGGAGGCACAGTGTGAGCACTCAGGTCGCATCAGAGCATCGGGCGGTATAGTGTGAGAGTACATCGTGACATACGAACTTCTAACCCCTGCGAGTCAATCGTGCAGTTTGAGCAGGAGCTGAATAACGTGACTGAAAAAAATCGCACAGTGTTTGCCCAGCTTTAGGTGTACTGTCATCCGAGACTTGCACCGCAGAGTCGGCGTTTGTTTCCCTGTTGGCCATGCTTCTTGTTGTGGTCATCTGTTGTCTTCCGGTATTTTCTCCGCAAGCGACCTTTCCTCGACCAATGAGATGAGCGGTAATCTGAATTGTCATACTCGAATTGTCATAAGTGTGCTGTCAGCTCATTGGTCACAAAGCAGGAGAGGGGCTGGGAATTATGTTTTCAAACAAAGTGTTAATTCCATAAACATTTATAGACTACTTTTGATTCTCACTGTATTACGGGACAAAGTGCGTCCCTTATTAGCTCAATACGGGACGTGTACTTTTGTTTCGAAATACGGGACGATTCCGTATTTTAAGGGACGGTTGGCAACCCTATATGGAAACATTGTCATTTAAATAGTTTCTTTATTCATTCTCCCTCGCCCTCTTTGAGAAAGAGCAGACTCTCTTGCCAGGACTTGAATTTCACAGCACTTCCTTTCACCTTGAGGACATTTACTGCATACTTTGTGGAGACTGTAAGACAATCCATGGTCGCAGCACAAAAGACGCTTCAGGGACGGGATGTTTTTATTTCACTGAAATTTATTACAGAATTAAAAGCTATTTGAGGATGTCTCGCCAGATTGTTTTGTTGTATGACTGATTTTTCATACCTCAGATAATTCTTTCTAAGTGGAAAAAATGGTGGGGAGGTTTACTTCACTTCTGGAAACGTTTGAAAAACCAGGAAGACTGCTTTTGTCTCCGGCCTTTAGTTGAGCCTGCACTGCCCCCGCATGGCCTTATTTTCACATTACAGCTATGTGAGCGTATTGATGAGTGACATTTGATTTTCCACTACACCACTAAAATACAGAGACTATAAGTTGAAATAATAAACATAGTTGGAGGGGGGTAAAGGATGTTAGGAATAAGGACAGCTAAAAATGCAGGTGAAAAAGGATTAATTAGCACAAAGCTAGGTTTTTAGCTTTTTGAGTTTGCAGGTTGAAATGTTTAATGATATGATGGAATCATATGCAAAATGGCTATCATGCTTGAAGATGAGAATTTGATGAGTAATTTAAAGGTGCACAAATATGACCTAGTCCTCACTGACCCAGCATGGGGTGCAGGCATATTAATCGCCTGAAATTACCTCTGATCTATAATGTACAATTCGCAACTAGTGGGGAGGGACACTTGGCCATTGCACCTTCACCATTATCGTATATCCCAATAACTGGTTCTGGGCTGACAGACAGCATGACTTTCATACAGACAGTCAAAAATCTAATTTGCTATGTCATCTGGTAAGCACAGGACATATTTTTAATCCATCCTCAGTATCAAGCTGTTTTCAATAAATTCTTTGGCTCAGATGTTACATATTGTGGCTTATTACAAGGAGCAGACCTGTGGCTCATGAGAGTGGACTTTGTGTTTGAGTTCCCTCGACCGACCATGCCTAATGTTATCTATATAGGAGGATTTCAGTGTAAACCTTCAGAACCACTTCCTGAACACTTGGAGGACTTTGTGCAGAGTTCTGGAGAGCATGGCTTCATCCTCATGTCTCTGGGGACTTTTGTGACTGAACTTTCTGCTGATATAACAAATGAGATCGCTGCAGCTTTTGCTAAACTACCACAGAAAGTCATCTGGAAGTATAAAGGTGACAGGCCAATTGGTCTGGGTAATAACACTTTATTTGTTGATTGGATGCCACAGAATGACCTTTTAGGACACCCTAAAATAAAATTATTTGTGTCACATGGAGGAACAAACAGAGTCCAGGAAGCTATTTATCATGGAGTTCCCATTGTGGGCCTACCTGTGTTTTTTGACCAGTATGATAACCTGCTTCGCTTGAAAGAAAAAGGAGCAGCTAAAATTCTTACATTAGCCATTGTGGATAAAGATGATAATTTTCTGAAGGCCTTACATGAAGTCATGAATGATCCCTCCTACAGGGCGAACATGCAGAGACTTTCCAGGCTACACAGAGATAAACCAGTAATGTCACTGGATAACGCTCTCTTCTTGATAGAGTTTGTCATGAGGCACAAAGGAGCAGCTCACCTGAAAGCAGAGTCCTACAGAATGTCCCGGTATTCCTACCACTCTGTAGATGTAGTACTATCTTTTTTAGCTGCTGGTGCATTAATTACTTTTTTTTAAAAATCTCTTGTGTTCTTTAGGCTGGTATGTCTTGAAAAATGCCTAAAAATTAAAACTAATAGGTTGAATAAGAAATGATAAGACATGGTTTGTGTTATTTTGCAGATTTCAGTGTAGTTTTCCCCAGTTATGTTACAAATCAAAGCTACTGTCAAATGTGAAAGTTCATTCAACTGAATAAAAATTACAACCATAAAACCCTGATCCCTGTGTCCACAGTCTGTATGTCCCCATGGTGAGCAGTAGAATGTGCTTTTTCTATTTTAATTATTTAATTATGCAGGATAATGTGATAGCCTTCCCAAACCCCAACCTCAAATTTATTAAACATGTTCTGTATGGATTAGAAACAATTTATTGAATACAAATACATCTAATTACCACAATAAAAACATAATAATTGTAAATTTGAAAGCTATACACAGTGAGTATTTTTTATTGTATTATATACATATTATATACATTTTTATGATGGATTGATGGAAATAAGGGGTCACAAAAATGTGAACACATCTCTAGGAAAAATATAAAACACTAATGTCTGCATGCTCTAGAGTGAAAGCAAAATGCAGACTATTTTATAAAGCATGGTAAGTACATCTATGCCTTTGATCAAAATGTTTTATGAAGAAACAAGAAACAGCAAGTTGGAGCAAGTCTTTCAATTCCGCTGTGTTGCTGATAAACATCTGTGAATGCCGATGCTTCGCAGCCACTACACTTTCAGAAAACATTGCCACTCATTCTGAACATGATCATTGCCTGCAGTCATTAATTAGCTGAAACATAGAATGAAGAGGAACTGGGGGTGGGGACGCTGTTGTCTTTCTTTTTACGTTTCATTGATGAACTATATAGGCATTCTGGCCTTGAATCTGCAGGCACATCATCTGTGGTTGGAAAGTTTCAGTTAAATAGTGGTCACAAGTGTTATTTAGACATGTGTTTAATGAGTTTCAACACTCATGGTCTTGCCTTTCGCCTCTTTTCCGGTAACCATCTTTACTGACAGAATTAACTATTCTAATTCAGGCAGCATGAAACACTCTTTCACACATTTCCTGTGGTCTTCCTGTAAGACTGAGTAAAGCAACAAAGACAAACCTTCTGGTTTCAAGTATTAAAACACCATTTGTAATAAGTTCCCAACAATATGTTTTCTTATTCTAATAACTTCATGCTCAATCCAGCTCAAGACTAGAAGACATAATAACTACTCTTAGGTAATACATGTTGTATTTGATAATGCAACATGTCATCATGTTGCATTCATCTTACATTGCCAATTGTGATTCACTGAATATATTAATTTTAAAGTACTTTTAGTACCGTACTTTAGTAAAATGTATTACTTGGCATGCTGCTGATTAATGTTATGGGACTTATCATCTCTTTTATGTTCATGTTAGGCAATAAAGTCACCTGAATGACTGTTAAAAGGCATCAAAACTATGTCTATTATAGCACAATGAAACACAATGTGATCGCTTACCTACAACAGTGTACGCGTCTTCAAAATTTTCAGAAGGCAATGAAACCTCAGCTGCCAGATTGTTTGGACACCTGATGATAAAATGTTGTTAATGATCAGATTTCATTACTGCTCATGCTTTTGTTGTTATTACACATTTTTTAAGTGTACAGATGTTGAAAATAAAAATATATTCTTACGCGTCATCATACTCTATGCTGAAAGAGTCTTCTTTTTCTGATAAAAACACACACACAAAAACACAGTGAAATACAGAGAAAAATTAAAGTTCATAGCAATTTCTATTTATAACAGCTGTATATAGCTCACTTTTGAAAGCTTTGAAAAATTTAGTCGTTAATGAAACAGATGTGATTTGAATAGTTTTAAATAGTTTTTTTGTTTGAAAGAATATGAATGTATAACTGTTTGTGAAATTACACAGAAATCCTTTCTTGGATTAGAAAAGAGCAGAACACAGATAAGATTTTCATTCTAAGTCATCATATGTAACTTTATCAAAAATTCCCTACAGTATGTCTTGACTGTAACTCCATTTTGACCATACCGTCTTCCCACTCTTCCTGCTCCTGCTGTTCCTCCAACATGTCTGAATTTGCCTGCTGAGTCGTTGCACTGTAAAACAAAACAAACGAAACATATTTCAGTGGTACATTCACTTTTTCAGTGATATAGTGCATTCAGTATATAGAACTTTACACACAAAGACAAAACATAAAAAAATAATTTTCCTAATAATAAAAATCACAGAAGTGTCCAAAAAATTATGCATATTGAATTAAAGCTCACCGTGGTCTGCAAGAAGTTGAGCGAACTGTTGAAACGCAAAACAAATATAATTTTAAAGCAAAATATTGCATGCAGGTATATTCGGCTATATTATGTGGTTGGTTTGATTAATCCATACAATAAACAATGACTTGTGAAAAAAATGTGAAGCCTAAAATTATTTTTAATTATACTTATTTGACCTATTTTGTTGCAAATCCACCAAAGACATGCCCCGAGTGATAGCATCAAGGTTATTACTCCAACATGGAGTAATACTGTAGACACCAAATCAACTGGAAAGTAAAATAAGATGATTAATTTATTTAAAAATATATTTCAGTATAAAAATAATACATTATTATAAAAAATACGTCTATTTAAAGCATTTTTGAAACATTCAGAGAGCCTTACCTTTGACCTGAAGAAATACTTTGTTTGTTCCATGAACTGTGTGCTCATGCTCATAGAAGCATTTTGATGGCAGCACTATGCAGCTGTAATGACCTGAATCCCTCAAAACCGCACCATCGATGATGAAAGTTGTCAGCATCTGAGAGACATTAAAGACTTGCACTTGGAGAATCGTGACATTCTTCCTCAGGTAAGCGTAGATGAATTTACATCCACCAAGAGTTTGAATATGTTGAGACACTGTGCACTGGAATTCAATATGGTGTCCCTCATGAACAGTGGATGACCCAACTATTGAAATGTCTGCTGGGAGAAAATTGGCTGCATGGAAACAGGAGAAAATGAGTGGAAAGAAATAACAATGACATCATGTGTTCAGGAGTCAAAACACTTACCTATGACCAGAATCTGAATGATGTCGTCTCCTTTCTTGGCTACTTCAGAAAGTGTATAATGATTCGGGGAATAAACACAGCTGTAATTTCCACTGTGATGAAGACTAGCTCTGGATATGGTGAACAGGGTGTCACTTTGATCTTGTTTCTGGGTGCGATTCTGGATTCCGCACCCATTTATTAACAAATAAACATGGACACTTGAGTCTTTCTTTTTTCCAAATGTGCTGCATGTTACATAAAGGTCACTGTTTTCACTTATAATTGTCTGCTGGGCCAGGATCTTTGCAGGAAAAATATCTGTGAGACATCATAGTGATTAACATATGTAAAGATAAGTGCAGCTCAGTAACATATGGGAATACAGAAGAGACATATCTTGTATTGAGGGAAACTGAACTTACCTTCGGTTTGGCTTATGACCTGATTTGTCAGAACACCTTGAAGAAAAGAAGTGAAAAATCTAATGAATCCTGTCAGCTTAAATAGAAAACAGTTTGACTGAAAGACATAGATGTTATCTGTTAGTGCACTCACACAGAAGAGCAATTATTATGTTCATCGTTATAGACAATGAGCCGCCCTTACAGACTCTCTGCAGCGTATCTTCTGAAAGCTTCTCAAAAGTCTTGCTCAAACCACAGAGAGTAAAAATGGAGAAACTATATTGAACCACTTCCTGTTATTTGTAAGGTGACACGTTCAACATTTTTGACTGGATAAAAAATAATATCTACAAAAAATAAAATTCAGAGGAGTGTGTTCTTAAACCATTTTACTTTCAAATACATCATATCACAAATTGATTTCCACTGATGTTTCTTTAGTTGTATAATAAGTCATTCTGACATACAGACAATTATACCCAATACAGGATGCTTATCTTCTTTCACTCGCGCTCACTGAGGAAATATACATAATAGATTTTCACACATATTTAAACACACATATATACACTCACAAAAGTGAGGCTTTCACCATAACACAAAGCTGAACACTGATTTAAAAGTGCACTTTGACTGATTCTGATTCAGCTGACTTTAACAGATTAGACTGACTGGTTCTTTTTCTGGATATCCAGAAAAAGTACAATATTATTTGCTTTGCATTTTTGTAAAGGATCCAGTGTCCAGTGTGTCTGTATGCTTGACAATTACAGCTTTTACCCCAGGCATGCTGGGGTGTTCATAAAAGATTTATGAAAAGTTTCAGAAAAATGAAACTTGCGGTGTGTGTGTGTGTGTTTCATAAATATAATATTATTTACAGATTCACTCAAACCTATCTTCTTACAATTCTAGATCAACGTGTATTCAGGAGTGGGTCACATGCTTACGTTTGCATGCCTCAAACATTAATGATAACAACTTCAGTATTTATCAGTTCCATTCTTTAATTCTCAGGCTTGCAGCGGCAACATAATCTGCAGCACTAACTTGTTGCTCTAATGTTTTCCTTCCTTTTTCCTAACCCCCTTTCCGGCTTACATTCGACCTTTTCGAAATAAAATATCTGTAAACGTCACAATGGTTACACTACTTTTTCCAAAGGTCCTTTTTGTCTTTGTACACAATGTTTAAATATCCTCAAAATTCACAAATTACATTTTCTTAAATTATTACATGTTCCAGAAAGTAACTGCTTCAGAGTTAGGCAGGACCTCTTATAATGCATTTGTAACTTTTAATGTCCAATCAAATAAGGGCGCATGTATTGCAGCAATCTGAACAAATTAAGTTACATATCTCTTTAAAATGACTAGGAAGTAACTTGTAGTAACAAAGATTTACCATGGGATGTCAGCCTTTGAGCAAAGTGCCAAAGAGTCTCACATGAAACTCTAAATTTAAAAAAAAGTGGAATCGTTTGATGTGGTTTCTGGAAACTAAAAATAAATTAACTTACACCATCTTTCTAGGTTGATTTTATATATTTAATTTAAGCAAGGAGAAAGAGTCACAGTCTTTCTTTGTTAGTGCAGTAGATCTGATTTAGCATCTTTTTTCCAAGTGTGTCTTAGGTCAAGACAGGGAACTTTAACTCATCTCGTCATCTCATTTACAGGATAATTTAAAGATCCCAGATAAAACTCATGTAAGCTCAGCCTGCCTGGGTTTAAGCCCAGGACTGTCTCAATGTGAAGAATAGTGCTAACCACTTTGCATGTGGTACTGGGCAAATGTTTTAGCCACTATTGAGGCCAGTGATTCCACACAAAAAGCCACAGGGGGCAATTTAGTGACAAGAATATCATAAAAGAGAGCTTATGGCAAAGGCCTGATTTCAGAATCCTAACTTCAATATGAAATTGCATTTTCTTTTTTCAAATGGGGGGTGTTGCTGTTTTTGCAGAGTATCTAACGAATGAAAGCAACAGGTTATCAAATGCATCGTCTGAACACTGCCAGCAGTCACCTTCTCAGGATCACTCTCTGCTAGGTTATTAATATCAGCCTGGCAACAGTTGGAGGTTAAGACGCATGCTTTAATCAGCAATGCATGGTAGCGGATGTTCAACAGAAAGCAGTAGATGACGAGGTATATCTGATGGCAAAGGGTAGGAGAGTCATACACATCGTGATAGACAGATACACAGTGTAACTTTTTCACCACAGTCAGAGGGCAGGCAGAAGACAAGCACTGTGAGAAAGGAGATTAGGATTCATGGGATGATCATGTTAATTGCAAAGAAAGGAGGGAGATGACGGATGCACAAAAAGTGTGTTATATCTTTGTAGATCTCCTTTCACTAGTTCTACTTAATGTTGTGTTTATAACCAGGTTCATCAACAATAACCCATTTGTCTGTCTCACAGAAGTCCTTGAGGCTTGTAGTTGAACTAATCAGCCCCAAGTTGGCCTTGGCTTTGTTGTTTGTCCAAGAATCAAACTTTTCTTCATTGTGCAGTTTAGTTGATCAAATTGGTGAATGGACTAACATTAACTGGAACATGGATTAAAGAAAATATGGGGCTGACAAAGCTGTTGCCTTTATTTTAATGTTTGAAGGAGGCGGCACACAGGCATGCTGGCAGCTTACAGGCAGATTGTCTGTGGTTGGAAACGGTCATCTCTATTTAGACACTTGTGAGGTTGCCTCTCCCCTCATTTCTGGTTACCGTTTTTCATGACAGAATTAACTATTCTAATTCAAGAAGCACACCTGTTCTGTGGTCTTCCTGTAAGACTCAGTGAAGTAACACAGACAAACTTGCTGGTTTGAAGGGACAAAAAAGGTTTATAATAAGCTGCTCGTGTTTGTTTTTGTTATTCTTATCAAACTTGTCCTCAATCTAACCTTATTGAGCTGTAAAACTCAAAATGACAAAACAGCTACTGACAGGTAATAAATGTTGGATTTGACAACTGCATTCCTCATACTGCCAATTTATGCATGTTAGCAGTGAAGTCACCTATGTAATTTTTAAAAGATATCATAACCATGAGTTTTACAGTATAAGGAAGTCAAACGCCATGCAATCATAGTATACACAGATTCACGACTGCCAAAATATGTTGAGCACTCACCTTTCTATATTGTTTTGATACTTTTTTATTTGAGTTTTGTAAAGTGTACATAAAAGTATTACCAGTATTTTTATACTGGTAATACTTTTAATACCTGTTACTGGTAATACCTGTTATAAATCACTCTATACTTCTGGTATAGAAGTATGGAGTGATATAAATGATGTAAATCACTCTATACTTCTGGTCCATTTGTCACCCAGCTGTAAAGAAACACTCTGAAATCACAAACACTTGTATTTATTTGCATTTATTTAAACCGAACCTCTGCACAGAGGGAACTAATGCAATTGTAACCAGCAGATCTGAGGGTCAATCCCTCAGTCCTACACATATATACATTTAGCCTCACACTTTGGGGGAGGGTCCCCATGAGCTTTAAAATATGCTATAAAACCCTGGGGATTCCCTTATATGGCAACAACAGCAACTCATGGCCAGAGTGGTGTGTGTGGGTGTGTGTGTGTGTGTCTGTGTGGTACCAGCCTGTGCTGATACTTGAGTATGTGTGTATATATATGTGCTACGTAAGCATGTGCAGAGTGGATGTTGGACGCACGGTTAGTCATGAGAAAAACCATTCATGTAACCAACATCTTACTGAAAGATTGTATACTCATGACATCTGTCTGCTTTTACCCTATTCTGTGCATACTATTCTTCATATTTCCTTTTATGACAGGCAGACCCCCACTGTCAATAAATTCCTCTCTCTCTACAATTACACACACCCAAATCCTTTCCCATTCCTCTGATCTGATGACAGCTGCACCCTACCATCTAAACAAACTTGAGCACATTTTATTCTAATCATAATTTTCTTGTACTCACAAACTTTAAACCAGCCTAACAGCTGTATATACAGTAGCTACCTTAAATGAAATTTCATTAAAGCTTTGGGAAACAGATATTATCAGGAGTAATAGTTTTAAATGTTTTCTTAAGCACTGAGCGTATGAATGTTAGTGGAATAAGACTGTTGTCTTTCTTTGGATTTGAAAAAGAACAGATCTCGGATAGATAAGTTTTCTATTTCAGTCATCGTGTGTAATTCTATTAAGAATTCCCCAGACTATGTCTTTACTGTAATTCTATTTTCACTATACCTTCCTGTGCTTCCCTCTATCTGCTCTTGCTGTTCCTCCAATATGTCTGCATTGCCTGCTGACTCATTGCAACAACCTGGGAGTGGCTTAAAGTAACAGAGATTTACCGTTGGATGGTACTTTCATACTTTGAACACAGTTTGTGCCGCTTGATTTCCAAACACGAACATCTAAATCAAGTTTTTTCTAAATGAAGAGTGTAATGTGGTATCTGGAAACACAGAAGAAACCAACCAACAGAGACTTGATATCATTCTGTTGTTCGGGGCCTGATGTTTTGTCCTGGTTTTGCATGGGACTTAATGAATGGTACAGACTTTTTATCTAATAGTCTGAACACTGTTAACAGTCACCTTCTCTCTCTGGCCTGGTCATGAAAATCACTCTGGGCAGCATTTCAAGAAACCCACTTGCATGGTTATACATCTTTGGTGTCATGGTCTCTCATATATACATGGTGTTACTTTTTCACCACAGTCAGAGGGCAAGTAGAAGACAAGCACAGGGAGAAAGGAGATGAGGAGGCAAGGACTAATCGTGCTGACTGCATAGAAAAGAGGGAAACTGCAAATCCATAAAAAGTATGTGATAGATCTGTTCAGATCTCTTCACAGCACTTTTACTTGTTATCACGTTTATAAGCAGGTGTGTCAATAATTGTAGGGTAATTTCCAATAAACCAAGTTCAAGAAGAGAGTCTATGGCTGACGCGTGTTCCTGGTTTCCAAAAGAAATGCTTCCAGTTGCATTATGATGTGAAGACTGTTTATTTATTGCAAACTGAAGATATAACAATGAACTCCTTCCTAAGTAAGCATGAAAGTTCCAAAAAATAAGCAGTTATCCAGAACTACCTGTGCACACGGTCAGAAAAACCATGTGACTCCTAACCTCTCTGTCCATGCTCCTCCCCTTCCCCCTCACACAGGGTTTCATGCTACTATTGCACTTACATACTTAAAGTGAGAGGTACCCCTTTTTAGGTTCCAATCCCAAACAGTGACATAACATTACTTTATGTAAACACATAATTAATCCTGTAAAGATGACTTATGTAATGAATCTATGAATTATGAAACGAACACAAACTCAATTGTAAACAAAAATATAAAGTAGATGTCTGGCACCTACAATAATAATCCGTTCGCCTTTCTCCCAGAAGTATTTGAGGTTGATAGGATCCCCTGTAAGCACCAAATCAATTTGGGCTTTGTCGTAGATCCATGAAAACACATCAGAAAAAAAAAAATCCCAAAATCATGCTGAAAATCTACATATTTTATATATACTTTTTCAAATATTTGATGTAAATGAAAATGATAAACCTACAGAGGGTGGAAATCTGTCATAGTGAGTAATCCAAACCACACAGCAGCATAGTGTGCATACTGTTTAATGACTAAACACATGTTTTGGATGGATCATCTTAGGTGACATCTTGACTGAAGTTTGGTCTGTTTTCAGTGTCTTTGCCCTGTCATATGATTGCATTTTTTCTCCCCATCGGGGAAAAATGTTTACATTCACCTGCCATCTTCATTGTGCTGATTTATTTATGTATTATTATTTCATTATTCTAACAATAGTATTGTAGGTAGCCATCAGGTAGCACAGCATTATATGCCAGATAGCACAACTTCATTAACCCTACAAACATTGACACAACCTTGTTTCTGTCTTTCTGTATTCATTGAAGAAAGGTAGCAGTCATCAGCAGCTATCTCTGTTTATACACGTATGAGCTTGACTCTTTTCTGTTTTTCAAGACAGAATTAACTATTCTAATTCAGGCAGCATGAAAGACACGCCACATCTATCCTGTGGTCTTTCTGTAACACTCAGTGAGCTAACAGACACAACCCTGCTGGCGTGAAACAGCAAAAACAGCATTATAATGAGCAACATTTTGCATTTGATAAGCAAGGGGACTTCTCATATTCTCATGTATTTGTATATTGTATTATAATGATAACCATATTTTACAGTGTTTAGTGTTAAAAATATGTTATTTGGTATGCAAACTCATGACCTCTTATTAGGTTATTGTTAGAAAACTCAATGACTGTCAAAAGGCATTAATGAGATAGAACTTTATTAATCCCTCGGGTGGGTTCCTCTGGGAAATTCGACTTCCAAAAAAAGCACAGCAACGACCAAAGTTACAGTTACAGAACTGTTATATATACACACACACACACACACACACACACACACACACACACACACACACACACACACACACACACACACACACACACACATATATAAATACAGAGACAGCAGGGGTGGGGGAACTCCAGACTTCAAGGGTCGGTATCCTGCAGGTTGTAGATGTGTCCTTGATCCAACACAGCTGCTTTAAATGGCTAAATTACCTTCTCAACATGTCTTGAAGTTCTCCAGAGGCCTGGTAATGAACTAAACATTTGATTCAGATGTATTGACCCAGAATGATATCTAAAACCTGCAGGACACCGGGCCTTGAGGCCTGGAGGTCCCCACACCTCCTGTAAAGCCTTCAACCATGAAATAATTGCCAGAAAAATCTTCTGAAATTAAAAAAAAGAGAAATTTAATATTAAATATACAAAGTAATAAGGCAAAAAAAAGAAAAAAAAGACAGATTTCTTTTATAAATCTTCTACTATTGAAATTTCTATTTTTGAGGATTACAGTTTAAAACAACAACAACAAAAATCCAAAACTTGACAATCTGGGCAATGAGCTACCAGAACTTTTTCTGTAATTTTACATGTTTATATTTTACAATTTAAAGAGTTGTGCCGATATATTTATTTTCCTTTATCACATAGAGAAACAGTTAAATATGTAACTTCTTTACAATGAAAGGAAGGGGAGTTTCATCACTTCAGGGGCGTAATTTCCAGAGGGTTCATGACACCCCCCCCCCCCCCCCCTCCAATAATCAGACTCAACCAATATACCCCCCACCCCACCTCACCTCCCCATAAAATTATGAATTATCTTGCATAAATAGGCTGTTGATTTTCTTTACTCACTTCAGGTATTACCAGCAAAATAGTTGCATGTTTAGTCATCTGGGAATCAGATTTATTTAGTCAGAGATATGCAACATAAAATCAGTTTGACACTCCTGATCTAGATCGTCCCCCTCTCTCATCCCATCATTTCCTCAGCATGTGTGCATTTGCCTGTTTGTTTGATCCACAAAGGGACGCCACCAGTAATACCATCAAGGTTATCACTCCATAACGCAGTAACCCCAGAGAGATGAAATCCACTGGAAAGCACAAAAAGACAGCATAAACAAGAATTTAAAAAAGCATTTTTGAAACATTCAGAGAGCCTTACCTTTGACCTGAAGAAATACTTTGTTTGTTCCATGAACTGTGTACTCATGCTCATAGAAGCATTTTGATGGCAGCACTATGCAGCTGTAATGACCTGAATCCCTCAAAACTGCACCATCGATGATGAATGTTGTCAGCATCTGAGAGACATTAAAGACTTGCACTTGGAGAATCGTGACATTCTTCCTCAGGTAAGAGTAGATGAATTTACATCCACCAAGTGTATGTAGGTGTTGAGACACTGTGCACTGGAATTCAACATAGTCTCCCTCATGAACAGTGGATGACCCAACTATTGAAATATCTGCTGGGAGAAAGTTGGCTGCATGGAAACAGGAGAAAATGAGTGGAAAGAAATAACAATGACATCATGTGTTCAGGAGTCAAAACACTTACCTATGACCAGAATCTGAATGATGTCGTCTCCTTTCTTGGCTACTT
Source organism: Mchenga conophoros (assembly GCF_057382185.1). NCBI lineage: Eukaryota > Metazoa > Chordata > Actinopteri > Cichliformes > Cichlidae > Mchenga > Mchenga conophoros. Next base: position 11,521,591 of record NC_140526.1, read on the forward strand.
CAGAAAGTGTATAATGATTCGGGGAATAAACACAGCTGTAATTTCCACTGTGATGAAGACTAGCTCTGGATATGGTGAACAGGGTGTCACTTTGATCTTGTTTCTGGGTGCGATTCTGGATTCCGCACCCATTTATTAACAAATAAACATGGACACTTGAGTCTTTCTTTCTCCCAAGTGTGGTGCATGTTACATAAAGGTCACTGTTTTCACTTATAATTGTCTGCTGGGCCAGGATCTTTGCAGGAAAAATATCTGTGAGACATCATAGTGAGTAGTATATGTAATGATGAATGCAGCTCAGTAACATTTAGGAATACAGAAGAGACATATCTTGTAATGAAGGAAACTGAACTTACCTTCGGTTTGGCTTATGACCTGATTTGTCAGAACACCTTGAAGAAAAGAAGTGAAAAATCTAATGAATCCTTTCAGCTTAAATAGAAAACAGTTTGACTGAAAGACATAGATGTTATCTGTTAGTGCACTCACACAGAAGAGCAATTATTATGTTCATCGTTATAGACAATGAGCCGCCCTTACAGACTCTCTGCAGCGTATCTTCTGAAAGCTTCTCAAAAGTCTTGCTCAAACCACAGAGAGTAAATATGGAGAAACTATATTGAACCACTTCCTGTTATTTGTAAGGTGACACGTTCAACATTTTTGACTGGATAAAAAATAATATCTACAAAAAATAAACCATTTTACTGTCAAATACCTCATATCACAAATTGATTTCCACTGATGTTTCTTTAGTTGTATAATAAGTCATTCTGACATACAGACAATTATACCCAATACAGGATGCTTATCTTCTTTCACTCGCGCTCACTGAGGAAATATACATAATAGATTTTCACACATATTTAAACACACATATATACACTCACAAAAGTGAGGCTTTCACCATAACACAAAGCTGAACACTGATTTAAAAGTGCACTTTGACTGATTCTGATTCAGCTGACTTTAACAGATTAGACTGACTGGTTCTTTTTCTGGATATCCAGAAAAAGTACAATATTATTTGCTTTGCATTTTTGTAAAGGATCCAGTGTCCAGTGTGTCTGTATGCTTGACAATTACAGCTTTTACCCCAGGCATGCTGGGGTGTTCATAAAAGATTTATGAAAAGTTTCAGAAAAATGAAACTTGCGGTGTGTGTGTGTGTGTTTCATAAATATAATATTATTTACAGATTCACTCAAACCTATCTTCTTACAATTCTAGATCAACGTGTATTCAGGAGTGGGTCACATGCTTACGTTTGCATGCCTCAAACATTAATGATAACAACTTCAGTATTTATCAGTTCCATTCTTTAATTCTCAGGCTTGCAGCGGCAACATAATCTGCAGCACTAACTTGTTGCTCTAATGTTTTCCTTCCTTTTTCCTAACCCCCTTTCCGGCTTACATTCGACCTTTTCGAAATAAAATATCTGTAAACGTCACAATGGTTACACTACTTTTTCCAAAGGTCCTTTTTGTCTTTGTACACAATGTTTAAATATCCTCAAAATTCACAAATTACATTTTCTTAAATTATTACATGTTCCAGAAAGTAACTGCTTCAGAGTTAGGCAGGACCTCTTATAATGCATTTGTAACTTTTAATGTCCAATCAAATAAGGGCGCATGTATTGCAGCAATCTGAACAAATTAAGTTACATATCTCTTTAAAATGACTAGGAAGTAACTTGTAGTAACAAAGATTTACCATGGGATGTCAGCCTTTGAGCAAAGTGCCAAAGAGTCTCACATGAAACTCTAAATTTAAAAAAAAGTGGAATCGTTTGATGTGGTTTCTGGAAACTAAAAATAAATTAACTTACACCATCTTTCTAGGTTGATTTTATATATTTAATTTAAGCAAGGAGAAAGAGTCACAGTCTTTCTTTGTTAGTGCAGTAGATCTGATTTAGCATCTTTTTTCCAAGTGTGTCTTAGGTCAAGACAGGGAACTTTAACTCATCTCGTCATCTCATTTACAGGATAATTTAAAGATCCCAGATAAAACTCATGTAAGCTCAGCCTGCCTGGGTTTAAGCCCAGGACTGTCTCAATGTGAAGAATAGTGCTAACCACTTTGCATGTGGTACTGGGCAAATGTTTTAGCCACTATTGAGGCCAGTGATTCCACACAAAAAGCCACAGGGGGCAATTTAGTGACAAGAATATCATAAAAGAGAGCTTATGGCAAAGGCCTGATTTCAGAATCCTAACTTCAATATGAAATTGCATTTTCTTTTTTCAAATGGGGGGTGTTGCTGTTTTTGCAGAGTATCTAACGAATGAAAGCAACAGGTTATCAAATGCATCGTCTGAACACTGCCAGCAGTCACCTTCTCAGGATCACTCTCTGCTAGGTTATTAATATCAGCCTGGCAACAGTTGGAGGTTAAGACGCATGCTTTAATCAGCAATGCATGGTAGCGGATGTTCAACAGAAAGCAGTAGATGACGAGGTATATCTGATGGCAAAGGGTAGGAGAGTCATACACATCGTGATAGACAGATACACAGTGTAACTTTTTCACCACAGTCAGAGGGCAGGCAGAAGACAAGCACTGTGAGAAAGGAGATTAGGATTCATGGGATGATCATGTTAATTGCAAAGAAAGGAGGGAGATGACGGATGCACAAAAAGTGTGTTATATCTTTGTAGATCTCCTTTCACTAGTTCTACTTAATGTTGTGTTTATAACCAGGTTCATCAACAATAACCCATTTGTCTGTCTCACAGAAGTCCTTGAGGCTTGTAGTTGAACTAATCAGCCCCAAGTTGGCCTTGGCTTTGTTGTTTGTCCAAGAATCAAACTTTTCTTCATTGTGCAGTTTAGTTGATCAAATTGGTGAATGGACTAACATTAACTGGAACATGGATTAAAGAAAATATGGGGCTGACAAAGCTGTTGCCTTTATTTTAATGTTTGAAGGAGGCGGCACACAGGCATGCTGGCAGCTTACAGGCAGATTGTCTGTGGTTGGAAACGGTCATCTCTATTTAGACACTTGTGAGGTTGCCTCTCCCCTCATTTCTGGTTACCGTTTTTCATGACAGAATTAACTATTCTAATTCAAGAAGCACACCTGTTCTGTGGTCTTCCTGTAAGACTCAGTGAAGTAACACAGACAAACTTGCTGGTTTGAAGGGACAAAAAAGGTTTATAATAAGCTGCTCGTGTTTGTTTTTGTTATTCTTATCAAACTTGTCCTCAATCTAACCTTATTGAGCTGTAAAACTCAAAATGACAAAACAGCTAGTGACAGGTGATAAATGTTGGATTTGACAACTGCATTCCTCATACTGCCAATTTATGCATGTTAGCAGTGAAGTCACCTATGTAATTTTTAAAAGATATCATAACCATGAGTTTTACAGTATAAGGAAGTCAAACGCCATGCAATCATAGTATACACAGATTCACGACTGCCAAAATATGTTGAGCACTCACCTTTCCATATTGTTTTGATACTTTTTTATTTGAGTTTTGTAAAGTGTACATAAAAGTATTACCAGTATTTTTATACTGGTAATACTTTTAATACCTGTTACTGGTAATACCTGTTATAAATCACTCTATACTTCTGGTATAGAAGTATGGAGTGATATAAATGATGTAAATCACTCTATACTTCTGGTCCATTTGTCACCCAGCTGTAAAGAAACACTCTGAAATCACAAACACTTGTATTTATTTGCATTTATTTAAACCGAACCTCTGCACAGAGGGAACTAATGCAATTGTAACCAGCAGATCTGAGGGTCAATCCCTCAGTCCTACACATATATACATTTAGCCTCACACTTTGGGGGAGGGTCCCCATGAGCTTTAAAATATGCTATAAAACCCTGGGGATTCCCTTATATGGCAACAACAGCAACTCATGGCCAGAGTGGTGTGTGTGGGTGTGTGTGTGTGTGTCTGTGTGGTACCAGCCTGTGCTGATACTTGAGTATGTGTGTATATATATGTGCTACGTAAGCATGTGCAGAGTGGATGTTGGACGCACGGTTAGTCATGAGAAAAACCATTCATGTAACCAACATCTTACTGAAAGATTGTATACTCATGACATCTGTCTGCTTTTACCCTATTCTGTGCATACTATTCTTCATATTTCCTTTTATGACAGGCAGACCCCCACTGTCAATAAATTCCTCTCTCTCTACAATTACACACACCCAAATCCTTTCCCATTCCTCTGATCTGATGACAGCTGCACCCTACCATCTAAACAAACTTGAGCACATTTTATTCTAATCATAATTTTCTTGTACTCACAAACTTTAAACCAGCCTAACAGCTGTATATACAGTAGCTACCTTAAATGAAATTTCATTAAAGCTTTGGGAAACAGATATTATCAGGAGTAATAGTTTTAAATGTTTTCTTAAGCACTGAGCGTATGAATGTTAGTGGAATAAGACTGTTGTCTTTCTTTGGATTTGAAAAAGAACAGATCTCGGATAGATAGGTTTTCTATTTCAGTCATCGTGTGTAATTCTATTAAGAATTCCCCAGACTATGTCTTTACTGTAATTCTATTTTCTCTATACCTTCCTGTGCTTCCCTCTATCTGCTCTTGCTGTTCCTCCAATATGTCTGCATTGCCTGCTGACTCATTGCACTGTAAGAAAACACATTTCAGTGGTACATTCACTTTTGCATTGGGTGTTTATAGGCACACTAACACATTAACACACACTTCAACAGTCATAACAAATAATTTTTCTACTAAAATGTCCATGTACACACGATACATAAGTATTTAAAAACATCAGACTAAATTAAAGCTCACCGTGGTGTGCACAAAACTGAATGAACTGTTTTAAAACATAAGATTTTAAAAGAAAACAAAACATGCAGGTTTACTGAAGTACAATATGTGATCTGTCTTATTACCCTGGAACGCCATATAGAAAAAATATGGAACCAAAATTTTTTTGATTATTAGGTATTTGATTACACTTGACCTTGTAACCCTAACCCTGGACCCAGAGTTGACTCAGCCTCTTCAAGTGCTCTGATTCTATTGCTGTACAGTAACTCAGTCTGACATACCGACAGTAGTACCCAATATAGGATCCTATCTTCATTCACTCTCACTGCTCTGGGAAATTATATAGGAAATCAAAATTGACAACAGCTATAGCTATTCAAATGTAAAATAATCTCTACAGAAATTTTACATGTTTTTTCAAATGTCTTTACAAGACATTTTATTTCATCAATCTGAAGAAACTGCGTTACATATCCCTTTATAAAAACAACCTGGGAGTGGCTTAAAGTAACAGAGACTTACCGTTGGATGGTACTTTCATACTTTGAACACAGTTTGTGCCGCTTGATTTCCAAACACGAACATCTAAATCAAGTTTTTTCTAAATGAAGAGTGTAATGTGGTATCTGGAAACACAGAAGAAACCAACCAACAGAGACTTGATATCATTCTGTTGTTCGGGGCCTGATGTTTTGTCCTGGTTTTGCATGGGACTTAATGAATGGTACAGACTTTTTATCTAATAGTCTGAACACTGTTAACAGTCACCTTCTCTCTCTGGCCTGGTCATGAAAATCACTCTGGGCAGCATTTCAAGAAACCCACTTGCATGGTTATACATCTTTGGTGTCATGGTCTCTCATATATACATGGTGTTACTTTTTCACCCCAGTCAGAGGGCAAGTAGAAGACAAGCACAGGGAGAAAGGAGATGAGGAGGCAAGGACTAATCGTGCTGACTGCATAGAAAAGAGGGAAACTGCAAATCCATAAAAAGTATGTGATAGATCTGTTCAGATCTCTTCACAGCACTTTTACTTGTTATCACGTTTATAAGCAGGTGTGTCAATAATTGTAGGGTAATTTCCAATAAACCAAGTTCAAGAAGAGAGTCTATGGCTGACGCGTGTTCCTGGTTTCCAAAAGAAATGCTTCCAGTTGCATTATGATGTGAAGACTGTTTATTTATTGCAAACTGAAGATATAACAATGAACTCCTTCCTAAGTAAGCATGAAAGTTCCAAAAAATAAGCAGTTATCCAGAACTACCTGTGCACACGGTCAGAAAAACCATGTGACTCCTAACCTCTCTGTCCATGCTCCTCCCCTTCCCCCTCACACAGGGTTTCATGCTACTATTGCACTTACATACTTAAAGTGAGAGGTACCCCTTTTTAGGTTCCAATCCCAAACAGTGACATAACATTACTTTATGTAAACACATAATTAATCCTGTAAAGATGACTTATGTAATGAATCTATGAATTATGAAACGAACACGAACTCAATTGTAAACAAAAATATAAAGCAGATGTCTGGCACCTACAATAATAATCCGTTCGCCTTTCTCCCAGAAGTATTTGAGGTTGATAGGATCCCCTGTAAGCACCAAATCAATTTGGGCTTTGTCGTAGATCCATGAAAACACATCAGAAAAAAAAAAATCCCAAAATCATGCTGAAAATCTACATATTTTATATATACTTTTTCAAATATTTGATGTAAATGAAAATGATAAACCTACAGAGGGTGGAAATCTGTCATAGTGAGTAATCCAAACCACACAGCAGCATAGTGTGCACACTGTTTAATGACTAAACACATGTTTTGGATGGATCATCTTAGGTGACATCTTGACTGAAGTTTGGTCTGTTTTCAGTGTCTTTGCCCTGTCATATGATTGCATTTTTTCTCCCCATCGGGGAAAAATGTTTACATTCACCTGCCATCTTCATTGTGCTGATTTATTTATGTATTATTATTTCATTATTCTAACAATAGTATTGTAGGTAGCCATCAGGTAGCACAGCATTATATGCCAGATAGCACAACTTCATTAACCCTACAAACATTGACACAACCTTGTTTCTGTCTTTCTGTATTCATTGAAGAAAGGTAGCAGTCATCAGCAGCTATCTCTGTTTATACACGTATGAGCTTGACTCTTTTCTGTTTTTCAAGACAGAATTAACTATTCTAATTCAGGCAGCATGAAAGACACGCCACATCTATCCTGTGGTCTTTCTGTAACACTCAGTGAGCTAACAGACACAACCCTGCTGGCGTGAAACAGCAAAAACAGCATTATAATGAGCAACATTTTGCATTTGATAAGCAAGGGGACTTCTCATATTCTCATGTATTTGTATATTGTATTATAATGATAACCATATTTTACAGTGTTTAGTGTTAAAAATATGTTATTTGGTATGCAAACTCATGACCTCTTATTAGGTTATTGTTAGAAAACTCAATGACTGTCAAAAGGCATTAATGCTGTAAAGCAGGGGTGGGGGAACTCCAGACTTGAAGGGTCGGTATCCTGCAGGTTGTAGATGTGTCCTTGATCCAACACAGCTGCTTTAAATGGCTAAATTACCTTCTCAACATGTCTTGAAGTTCTCCAGAGGCCTGGTAATGAACTAAACATTTGATTCAGATGTATTGACCCAGAATGATATCTAAAACCTGCAGGACACCGGGCCTTGAGGCCTGGAGGTCCCCACACCTCCTGTAAAGCCTTCAACCATGAAATAATTGCCAGAAAAATCTTCTGAAATTAAAAAAAAGAGAAATTTAATATTAAATATACAAAGTAATAAGGCAAAAAAAAAAAGAAGACAGATTTCTTTTATAAATCTTCTACTATTGAAATTTCTATTTTTGAGGATTACAGTTTAAAACAACAACAACAAAAATCCAGAACTTGACAATCTGGGCAATGAGCTACCAGAACTTTTTCTGTAATTTTACATATTTATATTTTACAATTTAAAGAGTTGTGCCGATATATTTATTTTCCTTTATCACGTAGAGAAACAGTTAAATACGTAACTTCTTTACAATGAAAGGAAGGGGAGTTTCATCACAGGGGCGTAATTTGCAGAGGGTTCATGACACCCCCCCCCCCCTCCAATAATCAGACTCAACCAATATACCCCCCACCCCACCTCACCTCCCCATAAAATTATGAATTATCTTGCATAAATAGGCTGTTGATTTTCTTTACTCACTTCAGGTATTACCAGCAAAATAGTTGCATGTTTAGTCATCTGGGAATCAGATTTATTTAGTCAGAGATATGCAACATAAAATCAGTTTGACACTCCTGATCTAGATCGTCCCCCTCTCTCATCCCGTCATTTCCTCAGCATGTGTGCATTTGCCTGTTTGTTTGATCCACAAAGGGACGCCACCAGTAATACCATCAAGGTTATCACTCCATAACGCAGTAACCCCAGAGAGATGAAATCCACTGGAAAGCACAAAAAGACAGCATAAACAAGAATTTAAAAAAGCATTTTTGAAACATTCAGAGAGCCTTACCTTTGACCTGAAGAAATACTTTGTTTGTTCCATGAACTGTGTACTCATGCTCATAGAAGCATTTTGATGGCAGCACTATGCAGCTGTAATGACCTGAATCCCTCAAAACTGCACCATCGATGATGAATGTTGTCAGCATCTGAGAGACATTAAAGACTTGCACTTGGAGAATCGTGACATTCTTCCTCAGGTAAGAGTAGATGAATTTACATCCACCAAGTGTATGTAGGTGTTGAGACACTGTGCACTGGAATTCAACATAGTCTCCCTCATGAACAGTGGATGACCCAACTATTGAAATATCTGCTGGGAGAAAGTTGGCTGCATGGAAACAGGAGAAAATGAGTGGAAAGAAATAACAATGACATCATGTGTTCAGGAGTCAAAACACTTACCTATGACCAGAATCTCAATGATGTCGTCTCCTTTCTTGGCTACTTCAGAAAGTGTATAATGATTCGGGGAATAAACACAGCTGTAATTTCCACTGTGATGAAGACTAGCGCTGGATATGGTGAACAGGGTGTCACTTTGATCTTGTTTCTGGGTGCGATTCTGGATTCCGCACCCATTTACTAACAAATAAACATGGACACTTGAGTCTTTCTTTCTCCCAAGTGTGGTGCATGTTACATAAAGGTCACTGTTTTCACTTATAATTGTCTGCTGGGCCAGGATCTTTGCAGGAAAAATATCTGTGAGACATCATAGTGAGTAGTATATGTAATGATGAATGCAGCTCAGTAACATTTAGGAATACAGAAGAGACATATCTTGTAATGAAGGAAACTGAACTTACCTTCGGTTTGGCTTATGACCTGATTTGTCAGAACACCTTGAAGAAAAGAAGTGAAAAATCTAATGAATCCTTTCAGCTTAAATAGAAAACAGTTTGACTGAAAGACATAGATGTTATCTGTTAGTGCACTCACACAGAAGAGCAATTATTATGTTCATCGTTATAGACAATGAGCCGCCCTTACAGACTCTCTGCAGCGTATCTTCTGAAAGCTTCTCAAAAGTCTTGCTCAAACCACAGAGAGTAAATATGGAGAAACTATATTGAACCACTTCCTGTTATTTGTAAGGTGACACGTTCAACATTTTTGACTGGATAAAAAATAATATCTACAAAAAATAAACCATTTTACTGTCAAATACCTCATATCACAAATTGATTTCCACTGATGTTTCTTTAGTTGTATAATAAGTCATTCTGACATACAGACAATTATACCCAATACAGGATGCTTATCTTCTTTCACTCGCGCTCACTGAGGAAATACAGTGGGGCAAAAAAGTATTTAGTCAGCCACCGATTGTGCAAGTTCCCCCACTTAAAATGATGACAGAGGTCAGTAATTTGCACCAGAGGTACACTTCAACTGTGAGAGACAGAATGTGAAAAAAAAATCCATGAATTCACATGGTAGGATTTGTAAAGAATTTATTCATAAATTAGGGTGGAAAATAAGTATTTGGTCACCTCAAACAAGGAAAATCTCTGGCTCTCACAGACCTGTAACGTCTTCTGTAAGAAGCTTTTCTGTCCCCCACTCGTTACCTGTATGAATGGCACCTGTTTGAACTCATCATCTGTATAAAAGACACCTGTCCACAGCCTCAAACAGTCAGACTCCAAACTCCGCCATGGCCAAGACCAAAGAGCTTTCGAAGGACACCAGGAAAAGTATTGTAGACCTGCACCAGACTGGGAAGAGTGAATCTACAATAGGCAAGCAGCTTGGTGTGAAAAAATCAACTGTGGGAGCAATCATCACAAAAAGGAAGACATACAAGACCACTGATAATCTCCCTCGATCTGGGGCTCCACGCAAGATCTCATCCCGTGGGGTCAAAATGATCATGAGAACGGTGAACAAAGATCCCAGAACCACACGGGGAGACCTGGTGAATGACCTGCAGAGAGCTGGGACCAAAGTAACAAAGGTCACCATCAGTAACACACACTACAACGGCAGGGAATCAAATCCCGCAGTGCCAGACGTGTTCCGCTGCTGAAGCCAGTGCATGGCAGGCCCGTCTGAAGTTTGCCAGAGAGCACATGGATGATACAGCAGAGGATTGGGAGAATGTCATGTGGTCAGATGAAACCAAAGTAGAACTTTTTGGTATAAACTCAACTCGTCGTGTTTGGAGGAAGAAGAATACTGAGTTGCATCCCAAGAACACCATACCTACTGTGAAGCATGGGGGTGGAAACATCATGCTATGGGGCTGTTTTTCTGCCAAGGGGACAGGACGACTGATCCGTGTTAAGGACAGAATGAATGGGGCCATGTATCGTGAGATTTTGAGCCAAAACCTCCTTCCATCAGTGAGAACTTTGAAGATGAAACGAGGCTGGGTCTTCCAACATGACAATGATCCAAAACACACCGCCCGGGCAACAAAGGAGTGGCTCCGTAAGAAGCATTTGAAAGTCCTGGAGTGGCCTAGCCAGTCTCCAGACCTCAACCCCATAGAAAATCTGTGGCGGGAGTTGAAAGTCCGCGTTGCTCGGCGACAGCCCCAAAACATCACTGCTCTCGAGAAGATCTGCATGGAGGAATGGGCCAAAATACCAGCTACTGTGTGTGCAAACCTGGTAAAGACCTATAGTAAACGTTTGACCTCTGTTATTGCCAACAAAGGTTATGTTACAAAGTATTGAGTTGTATTTTTGTTATTGACCAAATACTTATTTTCCACCCTGATTTACGAATAAATTCTTTACAAATCCTACCATGTGGATTCATGGATTTTTTTTTCACATTCTGTCTCTCACAGTTGAAGTGTACCTCTGGTGCAAATTACTGACCTGTGTCATCATTTTAGGTGGGGGAACTTGCACAATCGGTGGCTGACTAAATACTTTTTTGCCCCACTGTATATAATACTTCTGAAGTTGCAGTCTGTTTGGCCTCTCAGGGCAACTGTAAATATATGTAAAAGATTTCCATAGATTTTCAAACACACACATATACACTCATAAAAGTGAGGCTTTGACCATAACACAAAGCTGAACACCGATTTAAAAGTGCACTTTGACTGATTCTGATCCGGCTGACTTCAACAGATTATACTGACTTGGGCCAAACCTTTTCCTCTGGATATCCAGAAAAAGAACAATATTATTTGCTTTGCATTTTTGTAAAGGATCCAGTGTTGTTTTATTCAAATGCTTGACAATTTCAGTTTTTCCTCTGGGAGTGGTGGGGTGTTCATAAAAAGTTTCAGAAAAATGCAACTTGCAATTTACTGAACTTGCGCAAGGTGTGTGTGTGTGTGTGTGCGTGTTCTATGAATATACTCTAATTTACAGATGTGCACTCAAATCTATCTTCTTACAATTCTAGATTAACGTGTATCCAGGAGTGGGTCACATGGTTACACTACTTTTTCCAAAGGTCCTTTTTGTCTTTGTACACAGTGTTTAAATATCCTCAAAATTCACAAATTACATTTTCTTAATTATTACATGTTCCAGAAAGTAACTGCTTCAGAGTTAGGCAGGACCTCTTATAATGCAATTGTAACTTTTAATGTCCAATCAAATAAGGGCGCATGTATTGCAGCAAGCTGAACAAATTAAGTTACATATCTCTTTAAAACAACTAGGAAGTAACTTGTAGTAACAAAGATTTACCACAGGATGTCAGCCTTTGAGCAAAGTGTCAAAGAGTCTCACATGAAACTAAAAAATTTTTTTAAAAAGTGGAACAGTTTGATGTGGTTTCTGGAAACTAAAAATAAATTAACTTCCAACTTCTCTTTAGGTTGATTTTATAGCAACAGGTTATCAAATGCATCGTCTGAACACTGCCAGCAGTCACCTTCTCAGGATCACTCTCTGCCCTGGTAATTAACAAATAATTTGTATTTTAAATACTTAACGCTGGTACATGTATTCCATTACTCCCCAACACTGGAAGATAAGCACAGTGAGAAAGGAGATGAGGAGGCAAGGACTAATCATGGTGACTGCATAGAAAAGAGGAAAATTGCAAATGTATAAAAAGTATGTGATATCTGTTTAGATCTCTTCACAGCACTTGTATTTATTATCACGTTTAGGTGCATCATTAATAATTCATTCACCTTTCCTCCAGAAGTTTTTCAGGTTAATAGGAGCCCCTATCAGCACCAAATCAATTTGAGCTTGGTCATAGATCAAAAGACAATCACAGACAAAATCATGCTGAAAATCTACATTGCATATCCTTTTTTATTATTTTAAAAGAAATAAAAATGATAAACCTACCAAGAGTGGCCATAATCTGTCATATTAGTGACTGAACACATGTTTTGGATGGATCATCTCAGGTGATATTTTGACTGAGGTTTGGTCTGTTTTCAGTATCTTTGCCCTGCCATACGATTGCATTTTTTTCTGCCCATTGGGTAAAAAAAAAAAATTACCTTCATCCCCCATCTTCACTGTGCTGATTTATTTATGTTCTATTATTTCATTATTCTAACCATAGCATTGTAGCTAGCCATCAGGTAGCATATCATTACATGCCAGCCCAACTTCAATACAAACACTGACACTACTTAATTTCTTTCTGTCTTTATTAATGTCTGACAAGCCATACGTTTTAGTTTTTTAGAAATCTCTGGGTCAGTACATGGCAAATCATCTTTAGATAGAAATGATAGCGAGCTAACTTCCTGCTTCTTCAACTTCTAACTCTGTTGAACATTGAAAATCTTTTTTTCTATGGATGCATGTATGTTAAACCTTATTGTAACACATGGGAGAGAAGCCACTACAATCATTTTATTGGAGATCTAAATTTCTGGGCTCTTTTAAACTCTCAGTGGTGCCACAGAGTCTGTTTGAATTTGGGAACAGAAGTTTGTACCGGGGAATAGCTACTGACATCAGACTTTTTAGGCAGTTTTTGCAAAAAAGCAAAAGCAAAAAACCTCTTTCACAGCTTTGTATGTGGTAACCCTACTGCTGTAGAATAAAATGGCTAGGTAAGTGGCCTGCACCTGTGAAACCTTTTGTGCTTTGGGGGTTATCTTATTGTTGCCCATCCAGCGTAGCTAAAGCCGACAACACCGGTCTGCTAATCAATTAACCAAATCAACATCCCAGAAATGTATTTGACTTGATGCTATAAGTCAGAATGAAAAGTATCCCTTTCATTTTTAATTGCATTAGCATTCGCTTCGGTCATGAATTAGCTGGAATGTGGACTGAAGGGCAAATAGGGGAAGAAAACTGTGGGCTTGATCTTGCAGGCAGATCATCTGTGGTTTGACAGTTTGAAGTTAAGTAGCAGCCATGGCCATCTCTGTTTAGACACTCATAAGCTTGCCTCTTTTCTGTTCACCATTTTTCATGACAGAATTAACTATTCTAATTCAGACAGCATGAAACACACACCATATATACCCTGTGGTCTTCCGGTGACACTCAGTGAACTAACAGATACAACCCTGCTGGTGCAAAAGAACAAAAACATCGTGATAATAAGCTGAAAATGTTAGTTTTATTATTCTTGTGAATGATGTGATCAATCCAGCCTTTTTATTCTACAGATCAAGATAAGAAAACCAATTAGTTACCCATATTTTACAGTGCCTTTAGTGTTAAAAAAACATGTTATTTGGCACACTGCTGATCATGATCTTCATAAGATCTCTTATTTGTGTGTTAGAAATCAAAGTCACCTCAATGACTGTCAAAATGTATTATTGCTGTAAAACCTTGAAAAAATTGCTAGAAAATTCTTCTCAAATTAAAAAAATGAAATTTAATATTAAATATACAAAAATGAGCTATTTATATCTTACAATATAAATATAAATATTTGCCCTCTAACTGTGGTGAGAAAGTAACACTGTGTATCTCTGTCCTGCTGTCTTTGACTGTTTTTCTTCTCGTCATCACAGAGACCATAAGTCCAAAGAGTTGTCCTGGGGGATTTATTTCTTCATTACAGCAGCTTTTTCTTTATCATTTAGAAAAACAGTTAAATATATAACTTCTTTCCACTGACAGAAAGGGGAGTTTCACCACTTAACTAGTGGGCTGTGTGTGGCCTGCAACATAAAATCAGTTTGACACTCCTGATCTAGATCGTCCCCCTCTCTCATCCTGCCGTTCCTCCAGCATGTGCGCATTTGCCTGTTTGTTGTATGATCCACCAAAGGCACACCACCAGTAATACCATCAAGGTTATCACTCCATAACGTAGTAACCTTGAAGAGATTAAATTCACTGGAAAGCACAAAAAGACAGAATAAACTAAAATTTAAAAATTTAAAAATTATCTATTTGAAAGATTTTTGAAGCATACAGACATTCTTACCTTTGACCTGAAGAAATACATTGTTTGTTCCATGAACTGTGTACTCATGCTCATAGAAGCATTTTGATGGCAGCACTATGCAGCTGTAATGACCTGAATCCCTCAAAACTGCACCATCGATGATGAATGTTGTCAGCATCTGAGAGACATTAAAGACTTGCACTAGCAGAATCGTGTCATTCTTCCTCAGGTAAGCGTAGATGAATTTACATCCACCAAGAGTTTGAATATGTTGAGACACTGTGCACTGGAATTCAAGATAGTTTCCCTCATGAAGAGTGGATGGCCCAACTATTGAAATATCTGCTGGGAGAAAATTGGCTGCATGGAAACAGGAGAAAATGAGTGGAAAGAAATAACAATGACATCATATGTTCAGGAGTCAAAACACTTACCTATGACCAGAATCTGAATGATGTGGTCTCCTTTCTTGGCTACTTCAGAAAGTGTATAATGATTCGGGGAATAAACACAGCTGTAATTTCCACTGTGATTAAGACTAGCTCTGGATATGGTGAACAGGGTGTCACTTCGATCTTTCTTCTGGGCGAGATACTGGATTCCGCACTCGTTTATTAACAAATAAATAAAAACCATGGAGTCTTTCTTTTTCCCAAATGTGCTGCATGTTACATAAAGGTCACTGTTTTCACTTATAATCGTCTGCTGCGCCAGGATCTTTGCAGGAAAAATATCTGCGTGACATCATAGTGAGCAATATAGGTAATGATGAGCGCAACCTAGTAACATTTAGGAATACAGAAGAGACATATCTTGTAATGAAGGAAACTGAACTTACCTTCGGTTTGGCTTATGACTTGGTTTGCCAGAACACCTTGAAGAAAAGAAGTGAAAAATTAAATGAATCCTTTCAGATTAAATAGATAGAAAACAGTTTCACTTAAAGATGTAGATGTTATCTGTTAGTGTACTCACACAGAAGAGCGATTATTATTCATCATTATAGAAAATGAGCCACCCTTACAGACCCTCTGCAGCATATCTTCTGAAAGCTTCTCAAAGTCCAAAACCACAGAGTGGTTAAAGAGTAAATAACCATATGCAAACATGCAATTATAACATACCCCTACCTGCTCCTTGTATGGTAGCAAGAGATATTTACTTGTTAGGATTAAAAATAATATCTACAAACAAATAATACTTACCACACTGTACTGTTATACTATTTTACTCTCATATACATTATATACCCATTTAGCTTTTGCTAACACTCTATTTCTCTCTTTTTGTCAGATAATTTGCTTCTTCAGTTATCTTACCTTACTCTGATTCTGTATAATAAGTCAGTCTGACGTACTGACAACTATACCCAATACAGGATACTTATCTTCTTTCACTTTTCACTTTGCACTGAGGAAATGCACCCGTCCATTTTCCTCTGCTTATGCAATTTGGTTTGGGTGGGAGTGTAGTGGGGGGTGGAGGCAATGGCAGGGTACACCCTGGACAGGTCAACAGTCTGTCACGGGGCTAACACAGACAAACAGGTGGCAATTTACACTCACACCTCTGGGCAATTTAGGATCACCAGCTAACCTCCACTAACTGTATGTCTTTGACTATGGCACAATGGAGGACATATATATACAATGAAAAGTGAAAATAACTATAGCGATTCAAATGCAATACAATCTCCATAAAAATTTAATCCACAAATTAAGCAAACTAAAAAGCAACCACACACAGAGACACACACGTTAGCTTTTCTGAAGAGTGCACTGGTTGACACTGACTAAAGAAAGATTCTGATCCAGCTGACCAAACTAACTTTGACCAAATCTTTACCTCTGGATTTACAGACAATAATTCAGAGGTAGATAAATAGAGAATAAACTCAAAGAATATTTCTCTTTGCTTTTAATTGCATGTAAATGTTTGTCAATGCCACTTATTTCCTACAAATGCAACCTAAAGTTGTGTGTTTGTATGTGTGTGTGTATGGTGTGGTCATATGGTTCCAGTATCCTCACAATTCATAAATGACATTTTCATAGGTTTTACACTTTCTGAATAGCAACCATTTTAAAGGTAAGCAGCAGCTGTTTGTAGTGACTTCAGATGTGTGATCAAATAAAGATATTTTATAGCAACAATCAGAACAAATATATATCCCTTTATAAAACGAACAGGAAGTAATTTGTAGTAACAAAGATTTACCACAGGGTGGCAGTCTTTAAACACAGACTGCACTGCTTGATTTTCAAACCTGAACATCTCCATTAAATTTTATAATGTTTGACAGTTCGATGTGATATCTGGAAGCATAAAGAACCCAACTTAGAATTGTCTGTGGCCTGATTCGATATACTTACTTTAAGAAAGAAGTAAGAATTAGCCTACAATCTTTCTTTAAATGGTGGAGAGTCCCAGGCATTTAAATCCCAGTGGCACCTGCCCCTTATCTTAAAACATGTAGTTA
Source organism: Mchenga conophoros (assembly GCF_057382185.1). Taxonomy (NCBI): domain Eukaryota; kingdom Metazoa; phylum Chordata; class Actinopteri; order Cichliformes; family Cichlidae; genus Mchenga; species Mchenga conophoros. The sequence continues at coordinate 11,538,693 of NC_140526.1, forward strand.
TCCTGACTGGGCTTTCATTAAATCAGCAAAGATACACAGGAAAGAATGTCGGACACCAACTAGGGAGAAACAGAATGACAAACAGAACAATATTGTCATCCCTTATATAGCAGCTTTGTCGGAGAAACTGAGGAGGTGTTTTGTTTTGTTTTGTTTTTCCCGAGCACGTCATCCCGGTGCACTTCAAACCCAGCCAATGTTCAAATTTTTGTACAGAGAAGACAGATGGTCTGAAAGAGCAGTGAAAGAGGCCCACAACACAGGGGGTGGCTTACAACACCAACTGTCTGCTACCTACAGGGAAGTTTTGAGATCTCTTCTCAGGTGGCTCAACTCCCACTATCGTCTTGTGCCAGGTGACCCTGGACCATCACGCTAAGAAGACCATCTTATATGTGATACCCTGCAAATGGTTTTACCCAATATTGATGACAATTATTCCAAGTATACTGCCGCAGTGGTGAATTTGATTTTTTCCCCTCCCACTCTACTGTACTAACCTTTGTATGAAGTAAAAAAAAAGGTTTGTTTAAAGTTGATTTTTATTGTTAAAAAGCTCAAAGCAAGTACCTGAAATATGTCTATCTATATAGACATATTTCAGGTATAATTACTCACTATTTATCAATCCAAACAAAAATCACAGGTCGATTGCAAAACAGTTCTGTAGACAGTACCTTGTGAAGTGCTGCATCCCATTCAAGTCTCATTCTGAGACTGAAGCATTCCACAAGTCATAAAGCCATTTGGCTTGTCTTGACTTCTTGTAGCTGGTTTTATAATAGTCACAAACATTAGCAGAGCTTAACTACATACAGAAGATAAATACAGAAGGATACACGACCACAGAAGTCTGTCACACATGATATTATACATCACTTTAGTGAGACTATTAAGTAAAACAGCCAATCAAAACAAAATATCACAGCTATAGAAAGGTTATGTCATTTTCATGTAATAATGTGCCCCAGTCTTCACTTCTAGTGAAGCTTACCTGTTGAATGATCAGAGTATCTGAGTCTGTGTTGGCTTTGGCTTTGGGAAACATTTAGCATTTTTAAAGACACTTAAACATTTTCAGTTAAAATCACCCTAAATGCAGCCATGTCCTTAGGATTTATGAATCTATGAAGAAAACGAAACACTTCTATTGAAATACCATCAACATTTGTCATGATTTCGACTTGGCTTTGAAACTTTTTCTAAGCATCTGTGAAACATATTCTCGGAATTCAGCAGTCTGCAGTATTAGTATTAGTTTTGTCAAACTGAATCAAATATCTTCCCCAAGTAATAGAGGCTGGAGGAAAAGGCCAGCTGTTCCTAGGATGCACACGAGCACAAAAACCCATAGGAAGATCCTGTCGATAACCATGGCAACATATTTCCAGTCATCTTGAACCTATGAGAGGATCAAGACAAAAACATGTTCAATGTTACAGCAATATTGTAATTCTTTATTTGAAAGCTGTATGACATTAAATGGTTTTAGCCTTGCTTTTTTGAGTACTCACCTCCTTTGCTTCATTCTGTAGTCTCATATTTTCTGCTATGTATTTGACACTCTCAATAGCTTCCCTGACCTCAGGAGAAAGACACAGAAGAGGCATTATTCCTCCATCCAAAGACTCTGAGCTGGAGCATTGACTCCCCACTCCAACACCCACAGCACTGCCTCCACTCAATGGTCCTAGGCTGCTCAGTCCTCCACTCCCTCCTCCAGAATCTGCAGGCAACTTGCCGGTTCTCTTCTGCCAGCAGCAGTTGCAGCGGCCCTCACAGCACAAGAACCCAGAGCTAGGACATTTGATCGAGTCTCCACCCAAGTTATTGAGATTGGAAAGCTCTGTGTTATTAAAAAGTCTTTGCCGGTTTGTTAAACTTGACACCAAGCTGTTGGCAAGGGCCTGAGGTTTGTGCTGCTTTTGTAGAGTACCTAATGAATGAATGGCGCAGGATTTCGAATGCATCGTCTGAACACTGCCAGCCACAGTCACCTTCTCAGGATCTCTCTCTGGCCTGGTCATGAACATCACCCTGGGCAGCAGTTCAAGAAACACACGCTTTACCCAGCAGGGCATTGTATGTGTCTTCGGGGTGCGGTAGTGGACGTTCAACACAAAAACAGTAATGACAATAGAGAGAGTGACAAAAATCATGGTGAAGAGGAGGTACTCGCCAATCAAGGGTATCACTAGTGAGGTGGAAGGGATGGTCTCTGTGATGACGAGGAGGAAGACGGTCAAAGACAGCAGGACAGAGATGCACAGTGTTACTTTCTCACCACAGTCAGAGGGCAAGTAGAAGACGAGCACTGTGAGGAAGGAGATGAGGAGGCATGGGATGATCATATTGATTGTATAGAAAAGAGGGAGACGACGGATGTACAAAGAGTATGTGATATCAGTGTAGATCTCCTCGCAGCAGTTGTACTTAATATCATGTTTGTAACCAGGCGCATCAATGATCATCCACTCGCCTGTCTCCCAGAAGTCCTTGAGGTTAATAGTTGAGCCAATCAGCACCAAGTCGATCTTGGCTTTGTCATAGGTCCATGAACCAAATTTCATTGTGCAGTTTTGGTAATCAAATGGGAAATATGTGACATCAATCTTGCAGGAGCTCTTGAAGATAGCTGGAGGGATCCAGGTGACATCGCCATTGTAGCGAAGCAGGGCCTTTGTTTTGTCATCAACCTGGAAATCTCCAACTGCGCTGTAGAAAAAGACAAAAGAAGAGTGAGAATGGAACATTGAAAGGAAGGACAGTAAAAGACAACTGAGCCACTGAATACTAACCAGATAGATATAAGTAACTATTGAGTTATGAAAATATCAATTAAAAAGATGCCCTGGGGTTTCAGTAAATGCACCATGTGATGTTATGTATAGCTTCCCTAAGAATCTTCAAAAGAAGAAATGACCCATGCTGAATGAACAATGTAGATCGATAACATTTTGTTACTGTACAGACATCCTTTGCAGCAATAAACAATCAATGAAGACTCTGTGCCAGGTTTTTGTTATTATGCTCACTTGTTGTACAGCACAATGTCTGGCTTCCAAATCCTGTTGGACGGCACTCGGATAAACTCGACGCCTCCGAAATCTTTTGGGTTCCATTTAAGTTTATAGTCATTCCAGATCTGAGAAACAAAGCAGAAAAATTTCTTTTACATAAAAAAAAGTCTGAGAATTAACAGGTATGAGTTTCAGAGTCAATTTGATGCATGTGTAAAGGGGTTTTAAATCAGTTTTCTGGAGATCTGTTTGGTTAGATTAAAGCTTGAAACAGAATGTGACAGTTCAATAATTACCTTCCACCCTGTTCATTCAAAAATGTTTTTAAACATATTTAATCGCTAGAACATATTAGTTACAAAAACATCGGTATGTTAAAGAAACAACTAATACAAAGCAACAGTTGGCGGTATATCAAAAGAACTAGTCTATAGTTGTGTCACAGTAGGATTTTGGCATGAATGGAAATGTCAGTAAGCCAGCATGTATCATAATAAGTATTATAGCCTATCTTTGTGATAAACTATAGTGAAAAACCACAGTGTTAGCCATGGAGGTGCGTGCTGAAAAGTTAAAAAAAGTTAATATAATGAGTCCGAAAATGCTTCCTCCTGGTAATTATCTCTTGTCCGTTTTTATATGCATTTGCTTGTAAAATGCTCCACATAAAATAAAGAAATAATGTCACTATCTCCAAAGGTAGCACATAAACACAAGGATATATAGTACACGTGTGACTTGAATCACACTTTATAGTGTGTTTTATGGATCTTTTGAACACTGCTCATCAGGACGACCAGTGATCCTCATGAGGCTCATGAAACCAGTACATCAAAGCAACCCCAGAGAGCTGTAAAAAATTTGACTTAATTACAAAAACAGCATGTATCCAGAGTGTATTGCAAGATGGGATGGAGAGCAGGAGAAATGTGTCTCGCCCCTGATGAGTATTTCCCAGAGATATGCTAAAAACAACAGATGAGATTAACATAAGAGAAGCAATGCTCCAGCCCTGAACTCCTAAGAACAATTAAAGCTCAACATTTAGTAGAAGACTGGCTCTGTCACAGATGTGTGCTTGCTCAGTACATGTAAAATTGGAACAGGAGACCCGCCCTACCTCATCTGACTCATTACTAGTTCATTGCACTATGCAGCATTGCAAAAAAAGAAAAATAGCGGATAATCACTGAACTTTCTCTTCCAGATTCACTTTAACTGTACGAACCCATAATGGATGAATATTCCATATTCGGATATTCTAGATTTCTTAACTACTGTCATTGCATTAAAATGCAAATTGGTTATGAAATGTAAGTGCATTCAGTTTATTTGATTTTCTTTGAAAGAAAATATGATCACACGGATCAATGTGTTTAAAAAGCTTCCTCCTATGAATAATTCAACCTGTCAGTCTAGCTCCAAAGAATCACGCATGACAGAAGGTTGGATCTAGACTTGGTGTCCTTGCTCAAGGTCTGTTTGCACAGTCTTGAACAATAAACTTACATGTCTCAGCCACAAATTGGTCTCCATGATCTGATTGACTTCATCCTGAGAAGAGGGTAGAAGATAATAGATAATGAGGACACTGAAGCAAAGAAAACTAAGTACATGTTATTAATAAAGTTAAAACAGTAATAATAACTGTCACAGGCAATCATCCAATTCACTGCTGAGATTTTTGTCTGTGCTTCTGTAGCATCAGCGCAAAAGGTTTCAGAGATCTGCACCTGAGTCCTGCATGCCTGGAGCATAATACACATGACAGCTGGGGCTTGTAGGTCGCAGCCTTTAACTTTTTTTTTTTTTACTAGCAATTCAGTGATACAGCTGGAGCAGAGGGACTAAAGATGGGAGACAAAACAACTGAGGGTCAGATTTCTGTGTGACTTAGACCGTGAATGAACCAATCTCATGACTGAGCGCAAACATTAACCATTCATGTGACCATCTTGTATCCAGAATAGCTCTTAGATTCAATGGTTGACAGAAGGCTTTAGTTTAACCTCTTCTGAATATCTTTGGGAGAACAGTTATTTCATGTCACTTGGATAGATAAGACACACACTCTGTGGTTCATAATTAAATCACTCAAAATCCTAAAAGACGCAAAATAATTTTTTGTAGTCAAAATCAGATGATTAAATTAATATTTGCAGATTTTGTTTTAACAAGGATGCAGAACTGAATGTTGGCTGTAGATCATATACTACATCTACTATCTTTAGCAGAACAGCCTCTGAGACCAAAATGCACATTGCCATTACCAAGTGATCATGTGGTTTGATCCCTGATTGTGAGATAATGTTAGTTTGCCCAGCCCATAAGGTATTGATGCTCTAAATTAGCTCATATAGCCATGTTGGAGTTGTTGAAGGTGAACCAAATGCTTCTGAGTTTGGAGCACCAGGTGTGCAGAGGGAATAACAGTCATCCATCAGCACTCTAGCTTGGCTTGCTACTTTAAATGAGTTAAGGATCATGTAACAAAATATCTCTCTCTCCATATCATCATTGTCTGATCAGACAGATCTTTAATATTTATTTAGATCCTTTGAAAAAATAAAAACACCTTGTTTGCACAGAGGCAAAAGAAGATGCATGAGGTGTCACCTGATGGTTACTAGTTTATACACAGTGAAATACTGTTACCTGTTTTTGACCGGCATTTTCTTTCTGTTAGACCATTATAGCACCAAAGTATTGTTTGACATAAAGGGTTAAAAGAGAGCAATGGTGCAATAAGGGTAACAATAAAAGAAAAAAGAGGCAAACACTAAAAAAACATATTCCTTAAAAAAGCAAATAAATAGTACATTCTGTATTTCCAAACAATTTATTGTGTGAATGAAGCTGTATTGCTTGCCAAACAGTCCTTTGCTATGCTTATTAACACCACCTGCGCTCAACCTGTCTGCGTCAAGTGACACAGTCGTCTGTCTGGAACGGCAGTCTGCAGTCAACAAACTCTAGCAGAGAAATCTAGGAGTGCCCATCTGAAGTGGCAGTGACTGAGTGATAGGGGGTGCCTGAGAGGTACTCAGACAGCTGACATTTCCCACCTTGTCTTGGCCAGAAAAACAGCCCAATTGTCCGCCCTTTCATCTAGGTCCCAGGAGCTACTGTGTAACGTGAGAGGGTATCTCAAGCTTACGATACGGTGTCTAAATTACCACCTTCCCCTAAATTTTGTTTCAGTAAAAGTCTGCAAAGCAGCACACAAACTATATCTTTGAGATGTAAAAACACAAGTTTTAAGCCTTGTATACACACAGATCTTCTACAATTTCTACTCTTTATAGGCAAGAGTAATCTAAGGTCATGTTTATTAAGCAGAGTGATATTTGTTTTATAGAGGTGAAATAGCTGCCCCATAAATCACAAACACTCCGGGCATCAGCTCCGACACTGAGGAAAAACATTTTCTTGCTACTTACCACTTTGACCAGCTGTGACATGGACACCTCAAACTGCACAATGACTGGATCAGATACATTTTCCACCGGCCGTATATACTGGTTGTAGTTGGAAAATATCCCAGAGAAGAGCTTATGCTCTGCATCTGAACATGTGCCTCCTGGACAGGAGCACAATGTCAGCCATGGGAATCTCACTGCATATTTAAATGATTATACAGTTTAACTGTGATCTATTTTTTTTCTGCTTTACCATTTACCACCCAAAGTAGAACTCTAAATTTGACAGTTTCACAACCTTTTTTGTCATTTTTTAATTTCAAGTTCTTTTCTTTCTAACTTGAGTGATTTGGCATCATTCTTAACACAGTATGTCTCTTACAGAGAACAGCAACTACATCAACATATTACTGTTATCCTGGTTGTATAAGATTAAGGATTTGAACACATGCATGATTCCTTGATGCACTGCATTAAATTTTACATAACCCAATAGACGTAGCCTTCAAAAATAATTAGATCTATTGCTTTTTTTTTTTTTTTTTTTACATTTCCCTAAAGCAACAAGTAGATTTCATGCTACCAGCTTCTTACTCACCTGACAGAAGACACAGAAAGAAAGCACAGGGACCAGATAAGAAGTGAAACCTGGTTTTCATCCTGTTCAAATTGACAAATGCCAGATAATTCCAGGGTCAGCTGCAGCAACGATCCACGGAGCACACAGGAGGAAAGTGGAGGAATAAGAGCTCGTCCGCATCACCCGACAGAACGAGCGAGCAGAGGGAGCGAGCGAGTGAGGGAGGCAGAGCCACACTGAGGCATACAACCAGTCACAGTCAGGAGCCATGCACTGCAAAAATAATAATACAAAATATGCAGAATATGGCGACTTAATCGGGTAAACGGGGGTAAAATGTTGAGTGGTGCAAATCTTTCACCTCCAGTCACACCATTGGATGGTCAGCTTCCCAAGACTTAACAGCCATTGTCCTTCATATCTGACACACAGTCACATCACCCCAAACAGCTATATAACAGATAAAACTGAAATTATCTCTCTGGAAATATGTGTATTTATTTATTCCATGAGTGGACTGCAGTGTATTAAATCCTCTTGGGAGACACAAGCATTAAAATAAATACTCTGCTAAATATATTTGCATATGTATCCTAATGACAAAAAACTGCTGACATAAGGCTTGGGAATGATTGTTGAAAACAAAACTCCTTTTGGTCTGAACCAGAAGAAATATTTTTTATGGATATGTGCCGTGGAATTGCAACATCCTGCTTCAATAATAAATGGAAGTTAACAGGCGCATGAAAAAAACAGTTAACCATTTGGAAAAACTGTAAACTAAGATTAAAATAAAGCCAGTCGATCCATAAACACAGATGTTTATTGCTATCTCTTGATTTACATGCATGGCTCACAAAATACCCAAAGTCTGCAGAACCTTTAATGAGCACACTCAGCACTGTTTAGTGAGCTGTAAGCATTGTGTCGTTTCATTTGTGTGTTAGTGTAGGTTGCGTTTGTCTGCTTTGTTTTATTCCATTTATGTGTGTGCTTACAATTGCCCATCTGTAAAAAATGAGCACTTATCAAAGATTTGGTGCTTTTAGTGTCAATGCACAAATGAGCCTTCATATTACTGCAGCATGAAACAAACAAATTCTAGAGTATCTCTTTTTTTCTTTTCTTTTTTTTTGTTTTGTTTTGTTTATTTAGACCCTTGATATATATATAAATTTAGGAGAAATAGTTACTAACAGTTACATGTCAGTGATATGGAATGGCTATGGAAAGTACTCAACCTTAAAACACCTTAAAATAAAGACCAGCTCTAAAAGTTTTGTTGTGTCAGTATTTTTTGCGTTGTCTTGCTTTTTTTTTTGCACTGAGAGTGAACAACTGTTTTATCTATATGATAAACCATCCTAACTGGCTCACCCTAAATGAACACATTGGCTCTGATCTTTATCACCAGCAGTACAGATTAAATAAGCACATTGGCAAAACCCTGACATCTTTAAGACTTTATAGGCAATTTCATGCATTTAATCAAACTAAAAGAGCACACAGCTCTTCATTGTATTTCAGTGACACAGTAACACAGATGACAGGTCACACTACATCTGAGAGCAGTCATACAGTATATTTATCACATTATGTATATTACTGCAACAGTTCAGCATACTTCAGTGCAGTGAAAGCTACACCCATCCTTTGAAGAAACAGCAGCCTCAGTGAATGATGCTGCATTTTAACATATGCAAATGTAACTATTCCTTAACATATTGGGTGATTTACTGTTTTAGGGCATATTGTTTTAAATACTATATGATAATAAGTGGCTTTTATTTATTTTGTACCATACCTTACATGTTTACAAGTACTTTATCAAACCCTCTGGGTACGATTTGGCACAGACGACATTGTATCAGTGATTCTGTTACCTGCCAGCACAGTGCTAAGCAAAAACTAAAAAGACATCAAAACTTTTACAAGCCTCTATACCCTCATACATAATATTGTCCTAATAGCACAGTTTCTTATGAAAACCCTGAAGTAGCTCAGTCTTTCTGTATGAGGATCAAATGCGAGGAATGTCCGAACTGGGCACATGGTTGGCAACAATCTGACTCTGGAAAAGAGGCTGGAGAAACAGGCCCAGGGTTCCCACCACACACACTATCACAAAGATCCACAGAAACAGACGATCCACTACCATGGCCACATACTTCCAGTCCTCTATAACCTGCAAAAACACAGAAATCAATAAAATAATTTCAGTTAGTCAATGTACATGGTTCTTCATGCTGATATTTTTTTCAAAGTATAATATTGCAGAGCAGTAAGATTAATTAATACTGTTAGAACGTGTTGAAATATAGAAACCAAATGAAGACAATAAATAAAAAAGCAAATGCTTGTTAGTTTTAATGGGAACACATAATATTCTATAAAACATTTCTTCATGCATTTCATGGAACAAGGCAAAACCCTTAAAGGATCGGTCTCCATAGTGCTGCATTCTGTACATTGGAATATCTATTGACCCTTTCACCTCATCATCAGTGCTGTCTGTAGTGGTTCTTGAAACGAGCTATTTCTCATTCCTGGTTTCCTCCCTATTGATCTGTTATTGATTTGCTGGTATCTATTGATTTGAAGGGAGAAAGTGAATGATAAAATCAAAATCTGCCTTCAGTTTGGTGAGTTACAGCCACTACTTAGGGTTAGTAGTTTTCCCTCCTATACCTCAAGCGCCCTGGAGTGTGAGGAAAATGTTATAATTTGAGTACAAATGGCTGTGACCCAGTTTATTGTGACCAGGCTACGTGCTGGCATCTGACACCTGATATATTATATATAACAACAACAACTAAAATAGTTCCATATTCTGTTTACCTCACCTAATGAATGAAGTGGAGGTAGACTGCAATTAACTTCATAATAAATGTGGTTGAACTAACGTTATTTCCCTAGGCAAAACTGGTGATAGCAATAATGGCACTGTAGACAGATTAATGGTGATGCTATTCCCACAACAGAGGCCCATCAGGACCATCATATTATTCCAATAAAGAGAATAACAAATGCATGAGTCTTTCTATCACATGAAATCTAAGCATCCACTTCACATACACAGATTAGTATAAACTAAACTTATAAAGTTATATTTATCTGCATGTAAATTCTGTGTCATTTGTTTCAAAAGTAACACGCATATGTGGACTGTCAGAAATGTCACCTTTATATCACTCTTTTTGTTAGCATTATAAACCCATTCTGTGAACAGATCAATATCTAGATAGGTTAGCTTAGTTAGTCAGCAATTGGATTTGTGAGGTCTACGCCTGCATTATGATTTATGGTGCATGTTTTTTCACCTTTTTACTCTCTTGATTAAGAATGTTTTGAAAAAAGGACAATATAAAGCTCTTCTAGATGCCGACAACAAAGACGCTCAGCTGGTTATTAAATGCTGAAATATTAGCAGACTCGAAACAAAAACTCAACTCAGTTAAAAACATCACATTCCGTTGAGCACCCACATCTGTCAAGTTTCTCCACAGGTTGCCTTGTCACTGTGTTGCACTGTTGTTGCTCATGACATCTTTACAGCACACAGCTTATAACCGATTGTCTCTTTTATGATATTAACATATGCAACCAGAGTAAACTTAAAAACTGCACCTTATTAGTAAATTTCTTTGCAGGTAGATATTTAAACTTTAGGGCCCAAGTTGTTTACTTCTGCTGCCACACATGGTAAGCTAAGCTAATTGCCTTCTGGGTCCAGCCCAAATGTTAAACTCTGGGGATTTTAAAGAAAAATCTAATAAGATCCCAAATGCACAAGTTTAGAGCAAAAACTATGCTTACAGTCTGGACCCAAAATAATTGGTCTCTGTCGCTGGCTAAGTTATGAGTCCATGACAAAGTATTTTCTGTATTTTTTTTAATAATTCATCAGGTTAAGTTTATAAAGTTTGCATTCTAATGGGGGAGGCCTTTGAGTAACAGTTGGATTGCCAATACATACAGTAACTGACAGCAGACGTCTGCTAGGCTTCACCTGAGTTAAGCTGAGACATTGAACTTGATCTTTTGTGTTAGAGCCTTGTTTATCCTTTTTAATTACACTATCATGACTCTTAATTGTACAAGGAAAATATCTTTTTATATAAATGGTAAGACAGCTGTAGAACTGGCAAGTACTAAGCATGCTTATGCTTAATATTTTAAGGCTCACAGGGGACTGCACAATACACACTCAAAACCCAAACGAGTTATACTGTATACGTACTGCTATAGTAACAAATATTAAAATAGCTACAGTCACTATATAGAATATGAAATAATAGCCAGGTGAAATATGTGCTACAAAAAGTATACATACACTCTGATCATCATCATCTCCCATCATGTGTTCAGCCACAAAGCACACCCCATTCACTGCCTCCTGGATATCAGCAGCCCAGTCTGAGTTGTCCCTGTGTTGGAAGTCCTGGGTGGATGTGAAACTAGTGGGAAGGAAATCAGTAGAGCGCTGGTCTCCCTTCCTATAGGAGTGACTGTATCCTGCTGGAGGAGTTATATTTTTGTGTCCTGGTGTAGAGAAGGCAGAGTCTGAAGACAGCAGCGCAGAAGCTGACATGGTGATATCTGCCTTGGATGCAACTGGATATCCCAAGCCCAAAATGGTTCTTTTAGCTCTTAAGCATCGATGCTGACGCAATCTTTGGCGTGCAGATTTGTTATGAGGGCGCCTCATGAAGAGTAAAGCAGGCAATTTCTCAAGAAATATCAGCTTGACCCAAGAAGGCATGGTATGGGTGCTAGGAGAGCGGTGGTGCACGTTGAGCACGCACACACTGGTGATGATGGAGAAGGTCACCAGGACCATGGTGAACATCAGGTACTTGCCAATCAGGGGAACATCTAATGATGTTGGAGGAACAATCTTTGAGATTAAAAGCAGGAACACGGTGAGGGCCAGAAGTACAGAAATGCACAGGGTCATCTTCTCGCCACAGTCTGAAGGCAAGTAGAAGACTAGAATGGCCAAAGAGGTGATCAAAACACATGGAATGATGAGGTTTATGGTGTAAAAAAGAGGCTTCCTCTTAATGATAAAGTCATATGTCAGATCCACATAAGTGGGATCCAGAGGGTTGACAGTCCGTCTCCCTGGCAGAGCTAAGATATCCCACTCTCCACTGGGAGTAAAATCATCCATACTAGCCATCTCAGACTTTAAGATCAGGTCAATCTCTGTATGGTCATATGTCCAAGATCTGAACTTGAGAGTGCAGTTCTGCTGGTCAAAGGGAAAATGTTTGACTTCGATTTTACAGGCGCTTTTATAGATAGCCGGAGGAAGCCATTCGATGCTGCCGTTGAAAAGGACGATGACATTAGTGAACACCGTTACCTCATAGGTTCCGTCAGCACTATGAGAAAGAGAGGAAATAGAAATAAAACAGCATATAAATTGGCCTTTAAAGCTATCATTATCAAAATTATAGAAATTTACGGTAAAGCTATTTTTAATAATGTGTAATAGTGGCATTAATTATTTTTAATAAGAAGATAATTGTTAAAGATTCAGTTAATCACTAAAGCAAATGCATAGACATTCATTAATGCAGACAGCTGGTAAATATATTGATAGAGGACAGAAACCAGGAGGGTGAAAACATGAAATATAACTTACTCTATGATATGACTGACTTTTCACTTTTTTTCATTTTATTTATTCATTTTACAATAACGCTGTTACAGTTCCATCCAAAATGTTTGATAAGGGCATCAGAGGATATTTACAAATATTTTACAAATTAATAATATCTTTTTTATTTAACACCAGCAATGTGCAGACAGAAACTCTCTTCAAAATACAAACTGAGAAGTCAGCCGAGCTTACTTGTTGTACAGGACAATATCCGGAAGCCACACATGTCTGGAGGGAATGCGCAGTTTGACAATACCTTCATACTGTGCAGGATCCCATGACAACCTGTAGTCCACCCAGTGCTGGAGAGACAGAGGGACCCAACCATTCAGTGCACTTTCCCAATAGCAGTTCATTTATAATTACATGCTACATTATCTGTAAATTATGTTTGGGGCACAATTACAGAAGCGGTTTGTTCCACATAGAGAGAGGAAGAATGGATACGGATACGATTCAAGTTCAAGATGAAGGACATTTAACACACATTCTCACTCAGTACAAAACAAAATGCTTCATCACACCTACCTGAGTGAGCCAAACATTTGTGGTCATGATCTGTTCCCTTTCATTCTGAAAATGAAATATTAGGGGGAAATTACCTATATTGGTAATACAAGTTTAAGACCCAGACACTGGCCCTAGAGAAGTAGGAACTCGTGTCTGACATTTACTCTTTTTATATTTTTGTTCTAGTTAATTAAAACATGAAGAGCTGAAGACCTATTGGGGTATATTAATGTTTAAACAAAAACTGGAAATTATATGCTTCTGCAATTTTATTTAAAAAATAAAAATAAGTCCTATACTGATTTGAGTCATGGTTGGACCTTCCTGTTTACTGTCATGTTTACTCTGGTTAAAAGTAACCTTTAAAAAAAGAACTGCACTGCACAAGAACACTCCTTTCATCTCAGATTGCTTGTTAACATGTTTTTGATTGCACTGTCATCAAACTGCCGTGACATACACTTCCAATAAAGTGACACCAAATGGTAATTACCCCAAGGGGTACAATGCAAACTCATAAACAGAAGCTGTGAACGAGCCTTGCTACTTTAGTCTGCAGCTGGGAGGACCCTCCACTGTAATTCAGAGAAGAGCCTCTATCACTGTGGCCAAAACAGTTTTATGGCCCCTTTTAATCCAATGTGCTGAAGTTTCAATCTGGACATGACAGAGGCAGAGATCACGGCTGACCAGATCTATCCTCAGCTTCATCCATCCATTTAGAGCTATGGCTCTTCAGCAGAGCTTGCTCTTTAATTAACTACTTCCTCGAAGCTCTTTTTTTTTTGTCTCTTGCTGTGTGCTTTCTATTACCCGCCATCTTTCACACTTAATTTCTCTTTATATCCTGTTGTGTCACCATCACAAAGTCTCTAACAAAAAAACATAGAAATATACATAGAAATGTAAATAAGTATACATACTTCTTAACAATGGGCAAGAGTACACACTTACCACACTGATGAGCTGAGCCAGAGACACTTGCAGCTTTACTGTGACTCTCTCAGTTCTGTTGACAGCTGGGCGAATGAGGGGATTGTAGCGATCTTTTCCCAGCAGCCAGTTCATGAGCCGCTCTTCGGAGTCAGCGCTGCTGCTACCTGGTGACATCACACTTTTCTTCAACATTTATGTACACACATCCACCTCACCTCTGTCCAGACAACTTAATCCCAATAAAATGGAGAGACTATAATCTCAAACAGAGATTGGAAAACAATCTTTAACAGCTTTAGATCAATAATAAAGAGGAATGAATGAGATCACATTTTTTAAATACATATATTTTATATAGATATATTACATTATAAATAATCTACAATATACAGTGTAATACACAAATCAGTTAAAGACAAAATACCTTATTTAAATACAACAGAAAAAAATCAAGACCACATTAAACAAGGTAGTAGGAAATGGGCATTTTAGGTGAAAAGAGAGATTCATTTTTCTCTATTATTGTTGTACTTTCAGTGTACAGTATTTAGAAACAAAACTTTTTTTTTTTTAAAAAGTGTAAATCGAAAGATTTCTTTTAAAACTGTGTTAAAAGCTTGTATTATTAAGTTTGTTAGGTTTCTATAAAACCTCATACATGAAAGCTACACTATTTAATGGGAAGTTGAAGATTAGGGATGTGATTGGTTTTGTGTTTTTAGTAAAAATGCTTGAACTGATGGTGCCACAATACACAATCTACCACCCTGGCATGAGCACACTTACTATATATACTGTTAGATACCTTCCAGCTTTAACACTAAATTTTGGTAAAAGAGAATACTCATCTAACCATACTCCTGTTTTGTTTTGTTGTTTTGTTTTTTTGTTGTTGTTGTTTTTTTTTGGGGGGGGGGGGGGGTTGGATTAACATGATTTAAGTACTTGCTTAATCTCTGAAATTCTAAGCGAGATAAATGAGGATTGCTTCAGTCACACTGCTTGTTTAGTTTTTAAGGAAGGTAGAATTACACATCTGTGGGTTTGCTTTAAGCAAACATGAAGCAAAAGCACAATTATTAACACCCAAATATGTAAACTAGGAAGGTTGTGTGTTACTGGAAATTACATAAAAATGTCACAAAGTCCCAAAAAGTCATTTCCCAAAAAGGTAATTACATTTTGTAGAAGGGCAGATATTTTCACAACATGTTAATAACTGTGCTTTTGTAACAGCTTTGCTTAAAGCAAACCACAAATCTGTATTTTAAGTAAAAATAAACTATGAATTCCAACACATGAACTCAGCCTTCTCTCCTATTCCTGATAAATAATGTCTAAGTAAAGTGTGAAGGCAAGGCTGATTAAAACAGATGGTCAGTTCTCTTCTGAAGCAGAGCAGATACATGTAATACTACCTCGTCTATTTCCTTTACTTGCAGCTGGTTATTGATGTCCCCACAAGGTTTGGAGTTGCTGACTTGACTTATGTGTGGCGAATGCTCTAGTAAAGCAAGACTTGTACTAATGTGCTCATTGAAGAAAACTTGTTACTTTTATCACTAACTACAAGGGCAAAATTCAAGGTTCAAATAGTAAATCTTTGCATTGATTTTTCATAAAATGTAGTCAGATATTCATAAAAGCCACAAAAATATATCTGCCTAAACTGATAGCTTTCAATGGCTGGTAATTCATCGAACACACTGACTAATCATTAACATTCAGGGCTAGAAAAAGTATTTGCACTTCTGTGCTGATTACTTCTTCTAAGGCTTATTGGGAGTTCGGTTTTTCACAGCACTTTAGAAGACGCATTATAGGGATACACAAAGCTGGAAAGGCTACAAAAGCTGTTCTAAAGACCTGAGCATTCAGTTATTGACAGTTAGATAAATGCTCTACAAATGGTATTCTCCTTAGGAGATCCTAAGGAGCAAAGATCACACCAAATGTGAAAAAACAGTAGCAGCAAAAAAATCAATAAAATCTCGAATGAAAGACTGCCACACTAGTCTTAAAATAATAAAAAAACAGTTTTAAAACTTTACACCTCTTAACAAGATGGCAGACACTTATCTGGAAATTTAACTGACACAACGTCGCCAATGAGAGCAATGAGACAAAGTTTAAATTTTCTTTGGAGGAAAAAATGTGCACCACATCATGGTGGAACACTTCATGATTTGGGATTTCTTTGTTATCCTGTTCCAGTTCAACATTTTTAGGTGAATGTCAGGGCAGCAGTTCATGACCTGAAACTCAGTGTGGGTAATGCAACAAGACAATGAGCCTAAAACAGAATGATGGGGGAAAAAATCCATATTTTGGAATTGTAAAATCAAAGCCCTGACCCGACCTTAATCCAACTGAGATGCTGAGGGCTGACCTAACAAGGGCTGTTAAAACATCCTAGAAACACAGCTGCACTAAACAGCACTGTAGTGACATATTGTCCAAAATTCCTCTCAAAAGTCTCATAAACAGGTATAGGAACATCTAATTAGGGTCATTTTTGTTAACCTAAATTGCAAATAAACAGATAGACCTGTAGAAAAGATTTAGGTATATGTCTCGTAAAAAATTACTAATAAATAAACCCACTTTTACACTTTTCTTATGCAATATTATTCTAAGAATTAAGTATAAATTAATTGACTTTTGTCCTGAAAATTCAGAAAGTCTCTTGCTGTCGTTACATGATGTGTTTAATAAAGATACCGAGAGCACAAGGGTACATGGTTTATTAGTTTAGGCACTTTATGTGTAGCCAGTTCAGCAATCCTGATAATTTCAGACTTTTTCTTGCAGCTACATGTGATGATGGTGTGCGGTTTTAGAAACAGTATCCAGCTGTGTGTGTCATCATCAACTCACAGACTCCTGCAGCTTTGCGAGGTGTGGCGTAATATCAGTCTATCCCCCACAGGTCAGTAAATAATGCCATGACTGTGCCTTTATCAGACACTCACCAAGATCCTATTCACCACAGCAGGACTTCCATACCACCACTGAGCAGATGGTATGTCGTTCAAAGTTCTTGGAAGCCAGACTCAAACAAGTTCCCTCTTCCTCAGACCTAAAGACTGCTTGAGCCAGACCAACTGTAGGCAGCTGCTGTGAATAGCATCTAAAGTGTATATGTGCATGCAGGTTTAATATGGGAAATTAATAGTGTTGACGCTACACTGATTGAAAATGAGGTCAGGCATGTTAAACAAATTTGTAAGCTGTTTTGGAGTTGATAAAGGTCATTTGGTGCAGCACACCTTTAAAACCCATTATTTTACATTGTAATGGAGTTGGAACCTTGATCTAATCAGTTTAAAAACTACAGCAACAACAAAACGGAGAGCCAAAGATAGCTGCGGTTTATATACTATTAGATATGACATAATATACTAATATGATATAAATGGCAAAAAAAAAAGGGGGGGGGGGGCATTTTATTTCTTGGACACACTTGAAGAATTATCTCATAAATGCAATAATATGGCGCCAAATCCTGTAACATAAAGTGTGAACCAAAAATGTTCGCTAACTAATTGTTTCCTAAATTGTCTGATGTTATAAATGTTGTTTTGTTTTATTTTGTTTTGGGTTTTTTTTGTTTGTTTTTTTTAAAACATGGATGGTACTGGTTGTGACCCGAAACCAGATATTTTAAAACAGATAGATAGATAGATAGATAGATAGATAGATAGATAGATAGATAGATAGATAGATAGATAGATAGATAGATAGATAGATTCATATCATATTTCAGCTACATTTAAAAAGCTTAGCTATCTATGTCTTCTACAGAAATATTGGTTTTTAAAAAAATAATTAAAAGGTGAGTTGAAAATAGCCTAAACGAGCTTATGCATTGAAAATTCTACTTTTGGACAATAAAAGCATACATTCTTTTGTAGTTTCCTCAACATGGAGATACATTTGGCGGTGACGCACACACAGTACCAAATGTTAGAAATATTTTAAATTGCTACTTAAATGAAAGGGGAAACACACTTACAGTGAATCAAAGGCAGAAGATAAGCGAGGATCGAGAGTGCGCGACTCATGTTTACGGTACCATCTGGTCCGTCGTCAGTGATGAAGACTCAAAGCTGCGCTGTTCCGTAGCAAAGCTTTCGGACATGCCGGATTCTACAAGCGTGAGATTTAGTCACTTTATCATCACAGCGCGGTGTCTCCTGTCACATAGTGAAGTTCTTTCGTAACAATCCAGCTTTGAAATCCACTGAAGCCCCCATTTGGGACCACATCGGCAACCAGGACTTTGCCCTCCGCCAAAAAGGAGCAACCTGCTCTAGTGCGCTGCTGCTCTCACTTGCAACTCATCCAGATCTGTCCTGTGCCGCTGCCTGTAACCGATCTGTGATCAGTTAGTTCAAGTTTACACCAGCTCTGGAGCGATTTCAGATAATAGGTAATTAGAGGGCAGTTATATTGAACCAGTAATGTCAGCATAACGACCCAAATGTATTTATTTAATCTCTGTTTCACCTGTGCCCTAATTAGGCTCCATGATAGTCAGTATCTCCGCGAACTACAGGAAAAACATTCTCAAAGAAACCTTTTTTTCATCTTTTAAAGATTAAAGCTTTTCCACAGACAGCAGCATGAGGGGGAAATAGGCTGATTTCAGCATTCACACCTATGTGACTAACAGCACTAATCAAGCACCAGTCTCAGTAATATTTTCTCAAGCATCCAAGTACAGATGTTGATATTTTGGACTTAATACTCTTCCAGACCCGCGACATAATTTGACAGTGTCGGTGTCTTGGGATCATTTGCTGACTTCGCGCTGCACTGGCGACTGTGCGGAAGAGCAGTAAATTATTCTCCGGTTCTGTATGTGAGATTTACCGAGGTGAGGTCCAGTCAGATCTGAAGCAATGCAATCTTAGCGTAGCAGATTTACAGTCACCGAGCTGCTTAAAGCCTCATTATAATGACCAGCAAAGGAACTGTATCAGGCATGAAGAACAGCCCCAAGGACCCTCCGAGGATTATAAATTTAAAGTCCAAAGACTTCTGGACTGGATCAGTGCAAGCAGATCAATAGGGCCTGATTAGGTTTTGACCCTCTCTTGTTTTTATCAGGCTGACGGGGAGAGGGCCATGGACTGAACAGTTTGTTCACTTGTTTTTAATAAATCATATGTTAGACCAGGTACACCAACTGTACATGCAGAAAATAAATGTTTTCTTAAATATCACACTTTTTACTCTGCACTGATACATTTCTGAAGTTTCACAATAGTGCTTTAGATTGCTATTTTTTCTGTGTTCATTTACCTCTGTATCATTACTGTTTCAATAGCCAGAGACTTGAAACAATGCACTCTTGATCTTTTGACTAAGTGTGAACTTAGAGATGAATTACTAAACTAGAGAGCATGTTAAACTTATAAATGACGGTCACTGTGATATAATAGCTACCATAGCAAGTTTCAAGTGTACAAGTGCAAGTTTGTCTTCATAGTTAACGAAATTAACAAATAACAACGGCTGCGAGATAGAAATTAAATATTTTATTTTTATATGATGAGGTTACGTTCATATTTAAATTAGCAGATATGTCTTTGTGGAAATACTTATAAAAATTTTCTGATGTAAAATGTACATATGTATATATGTATGTATATAACAGTTTAATATGCATTGATTTGCAAGCATAAAATATAAGTTTGTACTTTTTACCTCAGTGAATCTTTGTCCTTTTGTTAAACATGTTGATAAGGTCAGACTCTTCAGGAGATCTTTTCACATTTTTGCTGTTTTTTCTTTGCTCTTGCTTTCACTGTGGACTATGCTGCCCTGAAACACAGTGAGGAAAAGAACGCTGGAATAAATAAAGGAGTTGAAATGAACTGGCAAAATTTACAAGCCATACCCTTGACCAACACATTCTCTTTTCATTACTACAGCTCACACTGTGGCATCAAAGACTGAACTAAACAGTCAATAGATTTAACACCTTGACTACAACTTAAATTTGAACTCTGACTCTAGACACAACTGTAGACTTTGATAGTGTACTTTGAATATGCAAGGGACTGCAGTACGTTCACGTCACAAAAATGAACCACGAGCCATTTCATTTTGCAAATGGCCAACAACTTCATTATATTAAAAAGTGATGACAATTTACTGGGACACATTCTGAAATGCTCAATATTGATAATATAATTCCTTATTGGAGAGTAGGAAGGCTGTTTGGACACTGGATTTAAGCCAAGCATCCCATCAATAATAGAATATCATCCATTATACTTGAATGGAAAAGAAGATAAATAAGTAATTCATTCCAAAATATTGTTTGCAGAAAGTAACACGGTTTTAGCACCATTCCAGGGTTTTCTTTACTTTTTAATTCAAGAAAAGAAAAAAAGAAAAAAAGTCACACGTCAGAATAAATAAAAGAAATTGTAACAACTTTTTAATTTGTTTGATGTCAATTTCAGTCCTGGTCCAGTTTCTCAGAAGGTCTACTAAACAACAATATGTTTGCACATGTCACACCTTGTGTGATGCAGGCATATAGACTATGTGGAAACCAAGTGAGATGTTGGCAGCTCCTTTTTACTAACTCCAATGATGAGGCCCTGGGGGGAAATCCTCTCTGGTTGGTTGTGAGTCATTAAGTGCAAGGATTTCTTTTACTTCAGAAAGCTAAAACATTTCAGTGGTTTAAATGCCACTAAGTAAAAGCCCAACCACAAAGAAAATAGCTTTGCCATTATACAATTCACTGCTTTAGCATTTGAACAAAAGTATACTTCTGAGCTTTTTGTTCACATATTCTTTTTTAGGCACGCTAGTGACATGATTGTTTCAATGAAATATTTTCATAACTAACAAAATGATTGTTTTGGCACAAATATCCATATCTGGCTCTGGATGAATTTTTACAACTTGGAATGTTTTGACTTTTTAGCTTGAAGAAACATCAAAACTTTAACTTTTCCAAAATTCTAATTTATGACCAACATTCCTAGAGGTACTTCTGTGTTTTCTACTAAAATATATGGTAAACAAATGCAGCAGCATAAGGATGTTAACATTGTTGCTGTTAGCAGGGGTAAAAATATTTGGCAAGAAGAGCCGGTTACAATCTGGCCCAGAATGACCCCAAAGAGTTCCTAACGATGCTGCAGACTCCCATGCTAGTTTAACTTCTTAAAGATTTTTGCTTTTCGCAGTATTTTTGCATGTGTGTACAAAATGAAGATTTAAAAAGCAAAAGTTAATTTAAGTTACATAAATTGGAAATACATACAAATTAATACTTTTATTTTTATTGCACAAAAGAGTGCAAGACAACAACATCTCTTTGCAAACATCCCTATCGACCGCATGCCAACCCAAAGCTAACAAAGAACACAGAGTGTTACTAAAACTCTGTGAATGCAGATCACAGCACAGCTGCTAGAGCCTGATCTTAAACAGGTAATAAAGGCAGTAATTAGACACAGGCTTGCAGGATTATGTAGCCTCCATTTTTACCTGGACAGCGCATTCGCTTTGAAATGCATTTGTTCTTAACTTTGCTTTGGATTTATGATAAATCTCAAAGAAGTATTGCATGTATGTCTTCATTAGAATATGAATTAACGACAGTGTGTGGGACTGTAGCCTAGGGTCTACATAAGTGTTAAATGTTAAATATGTGACAATTCAGGCCATGCTGACAAATTGTTGTAATGTGGAAGTACTGTAATGTGTAACAAATTACTTTCTCTGTGGAGTAATTAAACAGATTAGAAAATCTGAGGGGTTTACATTAGTGTGGAGTTTAAAAGAAATTAGTAGAATAAGTAAATAAGTTTTGCAGGTAATCAGCACTTTTAACACTTCACTGGTTATTCATGGCTGGTTCAACCATTGTAGGAAAATCATTAAACAGATAAAGATGAAGTAGCTTTTGACTCATTTTACATGGGCTTTGGGCGCAAATTCTCCATTTGCATCAAAAGAAAAAGAGCTCAGGAATCCCTAAGCTTTGAACTTGGTTTTATAACTACAGCCTCATGTTTTCCCAACGTTATACAGAAGGTAAGCATTTAAAATTTCAGATTAAAGATGCAAAATAAAAACAAGTAAATTAAAATAAAGCTTCCCTCTGACACGGTTGACTCTGCGATATTAAAATGTAATATGAGCTCTGTGAGCCCCACGACAGGTTGACAGTGAATATGTTGACACATCAGCAAACAGTAAGTGTATGTGAGTGAGAGACTTTCTGTGTGCCAGGGAAGCGTGATGGAAGAGAAATGCCTAATCAAAGAATTGCTGCTGTTGCAGTACCATGTTGCTCCACTGCAATCCCACTCCATAAGGGATATATATCATGCAGGCAGTTCATTACCTGGAGTGCTTGGCTCCTCTACCAGAGTCTCAGCTTCATGTGAGGATATCGATTGACCACTTTCTTTGCCCTCAAAGGGATCAGCTCATCTGCATCTGCAAGGTGTTTTGGTGTTATGCTAATCTATGAATAAAGTTGAGTTTTTGGCCTGTCTGTTTGTGGCGGTCAGCATTTGTGCATGCAGATATCTACATCGCGTTTATGTAGATACACAAGCATCTTTATAAATGTATCAGAGGATGACATCACGCTATCATGCATCCTTCATTACACTTGCCATATCTTTGGTGTATATTCCACAATATTGCTGGATTAAACGTGTTGAATACTTCCAGTCTAAACTGAAAGCCTAAATCCCCCTTCAAAAAGTACTTAAGCCTCTTTTCCACTAGTAGCTACTCGGCTCGAGTCAACTCTTCTCTACTTAGTTTCAGTTGTTTTCCATTACAGCTGAGTACCGCGTACTGCTGCTCAGTCTATGGCTTTTTGTCAGACTTGGGAACCATGGTGTTGGTTTGTGTGTAGCCATTTCCCTTGTTGCTTGGTTTCAAAAATAGCGGTATTGATTTTTCTGAAGGAGTCGCTCTCTGACTCATCGAGTGATGCCATCGATGGTGGCATGCAGTCTGCTGACATCGCATCTTCAGATCGACTCAGCTCACTTGGACCAAACAGGTACTAAAAAAGAGGCTTGTAACAGGTACTAATGGGGTACTAATGGAAAACCCCAAAAACCAAGTCAAGTTCAGTGAATCCAGGTAGGTACTAGTGGAGAAGGGCTATTAGTGAACAAAGTTGTAAAAAGTGAAGTATATTAAGTAAAATTTTGTGGAATTAAACCTAATAATAGTAAATAATACTCACATTTGAAGTCTGGGTATTATTTTCTCCAAATATTTATTAATATGCAAAACATATGATCATGCAGATCAAAGTAGTGCAAACAAAACATTTGAAGGAGGTCACAAATCCTCTAAGGATGAGTGAGGAAAGGCATCTAGTGAAAAAATCTGTCAACTCAAACATGCAGAGCTACCCGATGTAGGTAGGACACAACTGAAAGTAGATTTTGACTAATTTTGCATTTAATAAATAAATAGCACTTTGACAGGAACCTACTAAAATCTTTGGTCAATCGGTTGAACTTTCGTTTTGCTTAACTGTAGATTTACTTCCTATATTTGTGTAAATAGTACTGCAAGTTTCCTTATGTTTTTTTACATGCCAGTCTTTAAAATTCGAGAGTGGCCACTGGCATGCCTTTAGTGTTTAGAATTTTTTCTTGGTCTGAACCACTGAAAAACCGCAAAATAATTCTGTGTGGAAGAAAATACCTACCACTCACTGACCACGAAATTAATTACTTATTGATACATCCTGCTATCATATCATTAGTGCAGGTATTTCAAAAATTACAGTCAGTTCATCAGAGGGTGATGGTACATTAGGTAAAACATGCTATATTTAGTACTGATTCTGGTATTTTGCATGTGCATATTTTGCACATGCCCTATGTCTAGTTTTCTTTTTTCCAAGAAAGCAAATAAAAAATATAGATTGAAAGAAAGAGGAAATTGATGCAAAACATGGCAAGTATGGGGGCTTATCTCAGCAGTCCATATCTATTTTGTCAGACAGAGCAGTTATTAATGAACAGCCTCTGGAGAAGACAGATTAGCCTGTTCATTAACTTATTCTGCTTCTCAGTGACAGGCTAGAAGATGAGGCCACTGTGATGGCCACTGACTCATACAGCGGGAGAGAAGAAGATAAATGGTTTTAGGTGACACGAACAGATAGAACAGGACTTAATATGTACTCTACATTGCTGTCTTTTTTTTCCCACAGAGCCCCACAAATCCTGACTGGATCGATTGGTCTGGGCCATCTCTGATCTCTACTTGTGCCCCTGATTTAGAGGTGGCCTTCCCCTGATGTCCACAGTCAAGGAGCTTGTGTGGTCGTTTTAGCCTTCACCAAAGTGGAATGAAAGTTGAAAGGCTTCCTTAACAAATTGTATGTCACAAATTATTACTGAGCCTGACAGATGTGGATGTGTGGTTGTTAAGCTGAAATAAATTACAACCTTTTTTTGGTGATCTTTAGACAGAAAATATAAAAACCAAAAGCAAAAACAAAGAGAAAAAAAGGCACAGACTCGTAATAGAATCACATGTTCACCCAACATACAGAATTATATATTTATCTGACTATACAAATATGTCAATATTTGTGTGTCTCCCTGTTTGTAATTTAAATGACAAAACACCTAGATGGGTCTCCACTCTTAAGAAAACTGTAAAATTGATCTCATTTGTCAGTGTGAGATCACATAGGATGGCACTATTCACTGACATGCATCCCTACAATCACAGCTGACTGGAATCAATTCTTTCTGCCCTGGATGAGATCTTAATGCGTTTAGAAAGGTGTGTCTGAAAGCTCCCAGACAAGAGCCCAGTCGAACCAAAGTCATGCAAATCTGCAAGACTGCTGGTAAAGCTTTTCTTCTGTTTCCTCACAAACAAAAGTCGCATGTTAGGAATAAAAAATGCATAGGAAACTGATCAGAAATACTGTAAACTGATAAAGATTGACTTACTGAAATACCAAGGTCATCACTGCATAACATTAGCTGACAGAGGAATCGTGATTACCACATAAACTACATGTTATCGGGCATTTAATGAGTGGTTAGAAAGTCATGGAGAGAGAAAATATCTGAAACTACATAATTATAAAATAAGGTCAAATATTGGACATAATTTACATAAAACCTAGTGCTAACATTCTGTCTTTTTAAATCTTAGACCCAAATTATGCAGCAAAGAGAAGAACAGCAATATCAGCCGCTCAATCAACAATGTGTCCTTGAGTAAAACCTAGTCCTGGTTTTCTTTAAATCTCTTAGCTCGTTTTGCAAATAAAATTTCTGCCTGTCATAGCATACAAAAATCCTGATGCAAAATTCAATCACCTGAACTAATTTATGTTGAACAGGAAGAACAGGAGACATTGGCCCTGACTAGATATAATTATGATGGAGTGGGGCATCACTAGTGTTATGGACCATGGAAGCTAAAGCCATCTCCTGGGGCTCATAGTAGGGTCAGAGTTGCAGAGATTTAATCAGTGCCTATCAATGGTGGATGTGGAAATGACCCGCCTTGTGAGATGGGTAATATACCACTATGAGAGTGGTCCCTATGGGAGGATACATTTTAGGAGGACAAGATTAAGTCCAGTGTCAGATGAGGTAAAAACCAAACATAGAAACAAAAAAACTCCTTATCAGTTAGTTAAACACAATGGGAAAAATACAATTCTCAAAAGAGAGAGATGACTTTTGCGCATATTAAAAATTATACTTTTAATCATGACTTTCAGGACACTTAACTCTCAAAATTTGGATCTATGTAAATCCATCACTATAGCCACCATAAAACACCACAGTCACTAAAACAGACAGCTCAAGTAATACGAACTACCTGGAAACGTAATTATATAATGAACAGTTGACTAATTTTACAGATGTGTATATGACTGGTGCTTTCGTGACACAGTTTTATCCTTTTAGCCGTTACTCGGTGGATATGTCGGGTTAATGACGTCTGTACATTTGGTCAGGATTATGTCTCTGTGATTCAATTAAGTGTCTGGGTTTCCATCAAATCAACTCTTCAGGGAGACGGGCTGAGAGGATGACGCCTCTCAGCTTCAGGTCATCCATGGTACCCAGGAGACCACAGAGGCCCTCATCACTGCAGAGATCTCATCCTAAGGGGCAGGATTCAGATGATGAAGTGACTGATTGCTGCATGTCTGTCTGGACTGGCTGCTAATGAGGCAGGGCAGAGATAATCAACTAACCACAGGCAGCATGGCTGGTAGTAACTCCAAAATAAGTGAAACAGATTGAATGTAAAGGTGCATTTCCCACATGGAAATCCAACCATCCATCAATTACCTGAAAGCAAATACCCTCAGGTTGGAGAGGATAATTGTTATTGGTGGACTGGCTCTCGAGTGTAGATGCTTTACTCCTGTGTGCGTCTTGTATATTACACCACTATAATTTTGTAACTTTTGGACTAAAACATCTTTTGTCGAAAATGGGATATGGAGAGATATTTGTCACTGCAAATAAGGCAAACACTGATTGTGTAATTTTTACACAATCGTATTTATAAAAATAAAAGATCAAAGACACTTTTTCGGAATATCAATAATGATATTTCATTTTTTGCATTTATAAACTTCTACTGCATTAGATAACCATTGTATAATTCAATTCAATTCAATATCTTTTTTACAGCAGAGTGCACCAAATACACCACCAAATCACAACAACAGTGGCCTCAAGGAGCTTTATATTGTAAGGTGGACCTTACTATAATACAAACAGAGAAAAACCCAACAATCATATGAGCAAACACTTTGGCGACAGTGGGAAGGAAAAACTCCCTTTTAACAGGAAGAAACCTCCAGCAGAACCAGGCTCAGGGAGGGGCGGGGCCATCTGCCAAGAAAAGTTGGGATGAGAGAAGGAAGACAGGATAAAAGACATACTGTGGACGTCATAAGGCTACAGACACAAGCCAGCAAGCTTAGCACAAAGATACATTATCCTTAGTTTGATCATTTTAAGCCTATCATTGCATCTTAATATTAAAATTACATTTAAATTATTTGTAATAATTTAAATAATTTATTTCTCCTCATGTACAATATGGTAGTTGATTTGTGGAAGCAGATTAAATGAACATTTTTGATAGGTTAACTGTCCTGTGGTTTTCCATACACATTAGATACAGTCAGCTACAGCGGTTTCTTTATTTACTATAAAATCTTCTGTGCACCTAAACACAACCTGACAATGCTGAAAAGTTGGTCTTGTCCGTTTTGACTCCATCTAATCTCTCAGGCTATTGTCTCTGCACTGGTGAGCACTACAGAGAGGTTACTGACTGGGCCACAGGTAGAGGTAAATTGGATGTCACAGCTCACAAGAATCCAGATGGTATGTTGCTCCCCTTGAGACCCTCTACTTCTTCAGGATTCCACTGTGATCAGAATCATTGGTGGAAAATGTTATCTGCCACATACAGCTTCTCAGCACAGCCACCATATGTCTCCGCCTTTTCTCATTGTATGATATGACTCCTGCCATACTCACAGGATAGGCAAGCAGATGGAATACATAGAAACTTTTTAGATTGAACTGTTCTTTAGTTATACTACTTTAGTCTGCAAAACTAAACTCCATATCTTTATTCATACAGAGTTAAGCTGGCAGAAATACTGTACATGCCGAGTAAGATTTAAAAAAAATATGGTTGCAACAGGGTTTATGCCATCAGTCACTGTGTGTTTGTGTTTTCCACAAATCATTAGTTATAAGTTTTGTGTCTCATTGCACTCGCTCCCAGTGGGTAAATAGTACTGGCAGCTGTGCCAGTAAACTGTTTAGTTTAGGATTCCAAATAAATGTAACTGCAGTGTTTTGCCTAAATAGCTCATTGCAGTGTTATGTGCCACTGTTCAGTTACAGCAGCCAAGCATGGAATGAACGGGTGACTGAGGCCAATCGACTCTAAGGTGAGATGTTATTTGTCTCAGTGAGATATAAATCAATTTAAATTTAGTTAGATAAATTTAATGATTCATAACCATAATCATCTCAACATTTTAACATCTGATTATAATTGGAAACCCAGGAATTCTCCATTTGGTGATGGTGAGAAGAGCAAAAGTCAATTTTAGCAGTAAGAAAACTGGATCAGAAGCCAGGTCCTAGAAGATGGTCATCTGCCTCAACTGGTGGGGATGATGGAAAAGGAAAGACAAAAAATGAGAGCATAAAGAAACAACAAATAATATAAAGTGACCAAAACCACATCCACACAATGTGACAAAAGGAAAAGTAATGTCATCATAAAATAAGGCACTCAAAGTGCTGCATCTAGCTGAAGAAAAGAAAATTAGTAGAAATGGTGAGGTGACAAATCAAATGTGATGCTGAAAGAGACCCATAAATACATTTCCTCATTGCTGGTAAATCTATGAGTAAAGTGGTCGTGGCTGCTAGATTATCTGGTTCAGAAGGTTCTGCAATTCTGCAATTCAGAGAGGAAGGTTTAGACAATGACATGTTATCCAGATAAAAGTGAAAACTCCTGGTTTAGTTCCACAAAGATCAGAAAGGCTTGGTGGATTAACATCACACTCTTGGTAATACAGAATAAATAAGGCATCCTGACTGACATAACCAGATATTTAACTTTTGACCTCTTTTCAGTAACAGTTCAGCTGAAGGATAGTTGAAACAGCAAGTGTGGCTTAACTGAACCTGAGGGACAACTCTGGTAAGTAAGTGCTGCTCTCTGGCTGCATGTGCCTTCCATTTTAGGCCTGTTGCCCAGGGCCAGACGAGATATGATTTACATGATATTTGTACTCTTAGCTAATTGATTTAAGCTGGGCTTCTTTCCCCCATTGTCAATCTATAGGGCCTTTCACTGGCCTTGTAAACTATATTAGCATTAGGATCGATAAATTAGCAATGGTGCACTCATTCATGAGACCCCTGTCACCTAACCCCTTTGCTTCTTGCCAAAGCAGCAGTACCCAAGAAAGTAAACAGACTTTGGCCTGAATGTGATTATGCTGCTGTTTACTTAGTTAGACCATGTGAGGAACAACAGACCCCACTGAGCAGCAATGCTCCACAGATCGTTTTTATCAAATTAGACTGGTACAACCCACTCCATTTATCCATTACATTGTAAAACTGACTTTACAAAATGTTAGGAAAGCCAACAGTTTTCTTTGCATTAGCTGGACTGACAACAATGTTTACCTCAAAAAAGCTCTTTAATTCTTAACCATATGGCACGTCATACACATTATGCTTTACCCTGCAATAATTTATGCAAAACAGAAAGCTTTTCTCCTGATTTCAAAATGAACACAAACTATTATAGCTGCTATGTGCCATATTATTGAAACAGTGATAATGCTGTTACCATATTTGTTAATTTCCTTGAAAGTGACCTTTTTTGTAAATGTGATCATAATCAATGAATTACCACATTTGATTTTATTACATTTACCGTGTCAAACCTGTACATGCGATGTAAACTACAGGTGAAACTTTTTCACTGATGAATTGTTCAGAGGCGTTTGTTGATACCGCTGCAGTTCAAGGTGACATTTGCTCTTTATTCATTACTATTTGGGAGTAATGGCCCTCTCTAGACTCATTGGAGAGACACTTAAACTGACTAAGACCTATGGAAGTAATTATGTTTTGGAGGATACTGGTGTAAAACTTAAATCGATAGAGTTAGTATAATACATTTCACAGTTAATCTACAAAATACACAAAATTCCTCTTCTAACATATCTTTATTTCTTTATTTCCTCATATCAATAAAAGAAAAATCACATGGGAGAAATGCTCTTTAAGGTGTGGTTCATCTTTCTCCCCATGGCTAAAACTGTTGAGTAGATGTTCAGTGCAACATGGAATAAAGGAGTTTAGCTTTTTCACCAAAATGATTTCTAGTGTTCTCCTTTGTGCATTACAGTATATATTATATCACATTTATTGCTGTCTCCTTGAATCAGTATTTCAATTTTTTTTACAGGAAGTCTTTGCAGTGCTCTTGCAGGGTCTTACAAAAACCTCTGCGAAAATTTATCATGATCCTCTTAGAGGACAATTTCTCAAGATACTTGCCACGATTCAGAGAAAAACTTCCTTTAAATACTGGAAATAAAGTTAGAGGGCGTTGCACAAGTTCCTGCCTTTAGTACAAATCACTTCCGTTATTAAAGAGAATTAGCTGATGTTCTTATCCTCTTTTTTTTTAATTTGATGTTTTGGTTAGCAGCTGTTTGATCGAGCTATTTCAGTATGCCCTGTATTCTACGTACATAAAATGCAGGGTCTACTGTTGAATTCTTAAGAATGTACTTTCTATACATCCTCAGTAAACTAAATCTAAATTCCTACTTCCATCTAGTTCCTTGTTATAACCTAATGATTAAGTGCTCCAAATACATTTCTCTACTTAAACAAACATTGAAAAGCAATGAAGTGAAGTGTAAACAGGTATTAAGAAGATAGCAATGTCTGCTATCAGGTTGATCTCAGAAAATATAGACTGTAAAATGAAAAAGTTGTTATTAGGAGTCCACTGTACAGGACTACCATCAACATGCTGACCTTAATTAAACTTAGACTATACAAACTTCTACAAGAAATTAAATTCTTCAAAGGGAGCAATACCTGAGACATAGAAAACAATACTCTTTAGCCAATCACAAGCAGCACCCTTCCCTTTTTCATAAAATCTCTGAAACATCTATAAGCCAGCAAAAGAGATCAGACATGTGCGTTCTGAGTGAATCCAGTGGTGGCTGCTGTCCAGCACTGAATGGAAAAAATAATCATTCTCTGCAATTAAATTGGAATGTCTCTAAGTTGCGAGGATAATGCAAGGACATACAAACACTTATGAGGACTCTGCGTCCTGGATGTGAACTTCCATCTCAGTCCCTGCTCATATAGTCTCTGCTCCCCAGAGAAAAATTGTATATTGCTCCTCCTCAGTGAGAATGGTGCTGTCTCCTTTGACAAACAGCCCTGCCGTATGTGGTGAATCAGCAGCAGAAGTGGTTGAGGAATTGCATCAGTGATCCAAAGCTGAACATCCAAACGCCACCAATTTCCCACAATACACTTTTTAACAGCATGGTGGCTTAGACGCAGATGTCTGCTTTCAGCAACGATGTAGATTACAAATGACGTTAAATTATATGTCACAATATACAATTTAATATACAATTTAAATCTGTGTGAAGTTCTATTGACAAGCCAGGCATTTAAATTTGAATGAAAAAGATGTTACAAACTGACAACACAAAACAATTTGTAAGAGGACAAATGGAAACAAATGGTAACAGTCATTAATTGACATCTTGTAATGAAGTCTGAGGCCAAGCTAAAAAAAAGTAGATTTTTTGACACTTCATGCTGCCCTTTTTGACACCAGTTCTTGTTTTGCTCATACAGAAATAATAAAAAATGTGAATGGTGGGAGATGATTTGTTTTTGCTGTCCGGGGTGGAATGAGGTGACAAGGCATGCTTTTAATTAACTTTCGTCTTGTGCAGATGGAGGACAGAAGAGTGGGATAAATCACAGAGGACAACAGCAATCTGCCCCTTTATTAGAGCGTACACAGACGAGCTCAGACTAACCACACATCAGCTGCTCAGTCATAAAACAAGGCTGAAAAGACAATCAGGATTAAGCTAAACATTTTTTTTTTTCGTTTGTTTACCCCTGACAATCTTAGTGTTTGGTTTGTGACTTTTTTTTGACTGCATGCTCCGCCAAAATTGTTTTTATGTGCACTCGGCCCAATTTCTAAACAACACTGTGGTCAACATTTCATGTCTTATTTGACCATCACCTTTTCCTTCAGTTGTTTGTCCTCTTTACCAGTGAAATGGATGTAATACCCTGCACCCATGAAAAACAGACAGAAACATGATGTTTTTCGATTGAAATAATTGACAGCATTGTATCTTTTACTATAAATTTTAATTTAGTATTCATAAAAATTTAACAGAAGAAAAAAATTACTGTAATTTATCTAAAAGCTTGGATTCAATATTTGGATCTGCCATATTTATAATTTTTCTCTGGTTTACTTTTCATGTTTCTAGTTGGAGCTTTGTGTGTATATGTCCTGTGCTTCTCTCCCTGTGTCTCCCCCATTTAACTTTTCTTTATAGTTAAATCTTGTTTCATTTTGTTAATGACTTGCTTTTTGTTTTGTTATGTGTTCAGGTTCTGTTTTTTATCACCTGTGCCTAATTAACCCTGTATATAAATCTATCTCTCTATTAAATCTTGTCTCTCACTCTGTTTACCAGTCAGTGTGCTCCACATCATGGTCACCTGTGTCCATTCTGGCTGCTGTGTTTGGAATTATTTGTCTTAAGTGTTTTTGCTCCTATATTAAGGGTAAGTTATTAGTATTCAATAAACTTTGCAACTTTGTTGGCTATATTCATATACTCCTTTTGAACAATGCGTGATGTTCAATCTCTCCAATGCTGATGTTATGAGTTTAGTTAGCATAGGTTAGATAATTTCAAAATTAACTTAGAAATAAATTAAGTCATTTGACTAGGTCTAAGTTTAAGACATGTTGAGAAGTAACCTTTAAAACAACACTTTCATCGCATACTTAATGGAAATAAATTACACCTTTTAAGACATATAAATGGGTATAGATATTATAAAATGTGTTTTAAAAATGTATTTGCAGGTAAAACTGAGCTTACTACCCTTTTTGCCTGAAGCTTTTTATATAATGTGGTTTACAACAGTACCCTACCATCAGAATCATATCATTTCTCAAAAAACAAAGCAGCACAAACAGAACAAAAGGGAGGTGGCCATTTCCCCTGACTTATTCACACAATTACTCTTTAATGCCTGTGCTTTAATAACAAAACAAAACAAGAAAGAGTGGCGTCAGAATGTTCCTAACACCTGCCCATAAAGTAGTACCTCCAGTCTAGCTGCCACAAAACCTGCAAAATAAATTATGTTTGCTAGAGTGGAACCTTGACCTTTCCTGAGGAACCATTGCATTAACATTGCCCTGACCTCACTGCACACTCAGTGAGTTCAGGTAAATTGTGAGAGTATATTACATCCACTTGCAATAATCTACAAAATGAAATTAAGAATTGCCACCCACACAAAGATGTTGACATTTAGACAAGTGAGGGTAGAACAGAAAAAAATAAAGGTACAGTCAGTCATTTTTTTATTGTTTTATTGAATATTGTACTCATAAATATACACTGATTATTGAGTAATAATGTACT
The DNA here is from genome assembly GCF_057382185.1 of Mchenga conophoros. NCBI lineage: Eukaryota > Metazoa > Chordata > Actinopteri > Cichliformes > Cichlidae > Mchenga > Mchenga conophoros. The sequence continues at coordinate 11,572,120 of NC_140526.1, forward strand.
CCACCAAACTGATGCATTCTAATAAACTTCGATTTAATTCATTGAAAATACATGAGTGGATACCAGTTTGAATACCGTTGCTGAGATCAACATTACCTTTATGTCTAATAGCATTTTATGTCTGCAGTTAGAAACCAGCCACATACCTAATATTCCAAAGGTGTAGGAGAAAATAACTTATAAGTGTTTCCATACAAGTTTTAATTCATGTTTGCACCTTCAGGCCCAGCAGTATTATCTGAGAAGGGGTCCCCTTCACAAGAAGCAAAAATGAGAAAGAAAGAGAAAACGTGACCAGGATCTGAAAAAAACTTCATCCTCTTCACCTCAAGCCTCATTGCCTGGACTGAAGTCAGGGCTCTAACACACAAAAACATGCATAAACATGCTTATTTACTTCCAATGTTGTCATAGTTATTTATTGTTAGCAGGCCAGACTTTGGACAGTTGACAATGACTGGCCAACAGCTGGTTATAAGCTAAAATTATGCCCACTAATGTCAGCTAATAAACAGTTTGATTACATTTCCATATTATATGGTAGTTTATTCATTGTGTCAGAGTCCAATAATGTTACATCCATTTCACTAATGCCAACTAACAGTAGCTAACAAAGCAACCAAAAACCTTGCCAAAAGAAAAGTTCGGTTAACAGCAGTTAAAGTTGTTTGTCCTACAGTGGGCACCACAGCCAGGTTTATCCACTTAAATTGAAAGGGAGAAAGAAAATAGAGTTCAGATAACTGAAATATGCAATCTATTGACATCTAGTAGTGAGATTTTGTACACTGTAACTTTAAAGAACCTTCTGTAGGCCCACCACCCACAGGACACATTGTAGAGGTTGGATGCAATGAGCGGCAGGTGGCAGCCAAGGGCGAAGACCCTGGCAGACAATCCACATTTAGCGAGGCTGGCTATTGGGATATGGATCATCACCTTTCTGGTGGGGAAGGAGCCTGAGCTAATGTGTGAGGTTGAGAGGCACTGACTAGATATACTCGGGCTTACCTCAGTGTGTGGTTTGAGTTCTGGAACCAGGTACCTGGCGAGGGGCTGGACTCTGCCCCGGTGAGAGGTGTCGGGCTGGGGTGGGTATTTTGGTTACCCTTCAACTTGCCTGTACATCAGAGTTTTTCAAGAGTGGACAAGAGACAAGAGGGTGTTTTCCCTGCACCTTCGGATTGGGGAACTGTCGAATTACTGTTCAGAGTACTTGTGCTTCTTGGAGTCCCTCATAGGATTCTTGAGGGTGCTTCACCTGGGGACTCCGTCGTTCTAGTGAGAGACCTCAATGCTTATGTGGGCAACAAAGGTGAGACCTGGAGGGGAGTGGTTGGGAGGAATGGCCTGCCTGATCTTAACCCGAGCAGTGTTCTGTTACTGGACTCTGTGCAAACCACAGTTTTCACAGTTGTCCATAACAAACACCACCTTCGATCATAAGGGGGTCCATAAGTGCCCGTGGCACCAGGACACCCTGGGCCGTAGGCTGATGCTTCGCTTCATCTGAGGCTATTGTCAGGCAGTGGAAGGGAAGCTTCAAGGACCTCTTTAATTCCACTGAAATGGAATCAGAGTCTGGGGACGAGGTTGAGGTTGGTCCTGAGTTCGACTGCATCCCTCGGAGTATTCTGTGGAATGTATTCATAGGAAACTGCAGCTGTCTCCATTTTAGGGACGTGTCCAACACCCATTATCAAGACATGTTTGCACATGCACATCATGAATAAACTTCTACCCTTTAAAATGTCTGTGAAGGTTCTCAGTCATCCAGGTCATCGTAGTCAAAGGAGCTTGCAAAGAAAAGCGTCTGGACTTCTTTAAGTTACTTAAAGAAGACTGATCCACCATTTGACCTTAGAACTGAAGAAGCTTCTCGGATGAGAGGTGAAACATCCTCAAGTAACTTAAAGAAGTCCAGACGCTTTTCTTTGCAAACTCCTTTGACTTCTACCCTTTAACAACAAACAGATGGAAAATCAGCATGCCAGGCAAATTGCCACTAGTTCTATCTTTAGCTGCTCTGAGATCAGTTACAGTCTATGCTGTGTGTGCAATCACAATTAGCATTGCTGTAAAATGAGTGTAAAATAAGTTTCCTCTTGCTGAACACCTTAGCCAACATGTGTGGCATAGAGAAGATAACATGCGAGAGAGAAAAAAAACTCTTAATAACTTCTTCAGTACATTAGCAATGACGGAGAGGTCATGGCAGATCTGACCATGTCTCGGCTAATAAAACTGCCTTATTGACCAGGTATAGGCCCAGTCAGACCTTTCAGATCTGAAAGGACTATAGCTGCTAAGAAATAACTGGTTGACTAAATGTAATACATTCAATCAGCTGCATCTGATTAATTTATTTATCTTATGCTGGATAATCCATTTAACACTGATGGGGGTAGAGTAATTATTTTTACTTTTGATATTTTCTGCACAATTTTCCAATATTAGAGTTCTATCTGTATTAAGGATTTCATAGTCTTTATTGCAACTTTTTCTGCTCGCATTTCTGTAAATGTCCCCACATGCCACTGCTGTAAAATTCAGGATCTGGCTGGTGGACTGGGCTCAACATACACTTGGCTTTAATATCATTCTGGGTTCTTAACAAACCTTTTGTTAGCATGCTGACTGTGTAGACGTTTGCAAAGAGTTGAAGTTGTGTTAGCAGTATAATATTATTGTCTTTGTCCTGGGTGCATTTTGCACTATACCATCACGCTCATGTCCTTTTATGCAAAAAAAGTAATTTTCATATCTTCACTCCTGAAAAGGTGTAGAGAGCTCTGCTCAGCTGACTGCAGCAGGAAGAATATATTTATGTAATTAGTAAATTTAGTACAGTAACGCGTTATTAAAAAAGTTAATGTCAGGATAACTTATGATACAGAAGCTTATCCTGCTGTAGGTCCATACACATCGCCAGTGGCTTACGCAGGTTTGGACAAGCTGTCTGCGATATGTTGTTCATATGTTGTTCTAGACTAATAAAACCTCAAAATGCAACACAGCTCACAGTAATTTCTTGGCTTAAGTGTTGGGGTGACTGAGATATGCACATATGGCTACAATTAATACTAGCCACTGAGTTTCTGTCAGTAATGTTTGTGTGAGCTGTCTGTGTCCTCTACTGTCTATATCATGGAATACTAATTTTAAGAAGGCTAAACAAAATTAAGGTCATCCCTGTTGAAAGAAAGACCTTATGATAGCATAATTAAAGGTGACAGCACAGCACTATTGTTTGCCAGTCTGCTGCTTCCAAATCTCTCCTGATAAGAAACTTACAAAGAGAATAGGTTTTATAGCTTGCTTTTAAGGTTAAGCATGCTCCCCAAAACCAACTCTATCTAGTCTAATTAAATTCAAGATCTACAGGGACTGCTTCCTAAAATCGAAAAGATAAAAATATTTTTAGCCTCTACATTTTCCTTGAGAATGTGATCAAAGGCATTGCAGGTGCGTGTACAGTCTAAACACAGCACACCGACAGATTTAAACACAGCACTTCCATTAGTTAAACCGTAAATCTGTAACAGAGCAACAAACATTTAGTAGAAAGTATATCCAAAAGTGCAGGTATGTTTTTAAGCTTAGCCCCTTCCAAACGTAAACCCTTGTTTTTCAAATGTTGAGTCAACACTGCACCCTAGTGGGTATCATATAGTGCTTGAAACTGTAAGTAACTGTAAGTAACAATTAAAATACATATGTGCAATCAAAGTTTTCAGTATGGCATTATCATATTGTATGTAGATTAAACAGTAACGTTTCCAAATAAATAAATGAAACAAGCCATCCATTTTCTGCCACTAACCTCATTTTATATAAATAGATAAAAATGTAGGTTAAACTTTGTTGCATTCTGATTATTTTGATGATAGACTGTATGTGTAGTAAGTGCATTTTCCCTATTCATAGGTTATTGTTACTAAAAATAGAATGGTAAAGACATGTGTATATATCTATCTACTTAGCACTTTTAATTCTTATTCTTATTTTTATTTTCATGTCTATTTAAGCGTAATTTATGACAGTATGTTTGCACTGAAGCACCGCAGCAATTTCCTAATGTTGTAAACCTGCTCAACATTTGGCAATAAAACCCTTTCTGATTCTGATTCTGATTCTGATGTGTATTGTGACCAGTCATATAAAATTAATAACCCCCCTTGCCCTGTGGGTGGTCTTTATCCTTCAAGGTCAGGACCTCTGCCAGATGACTGGGAGCTTGAGGGACCTACGCAGTATCTTTGCTGTTCCTAGGGCTGCGCTCTTCTGGACAGAGATCTCAGATGTCATTCTGTCTTGGGATCTGCTGGAGCCACTCACCCAGTTTGGGGGTCACTGCCCAGGGTTCTACAATTACCACAGTAACCATTGTTGCCTTCCCACTCCACATCTTCTCAGGCCCCTCTCCTTCCTCTGCTTGTCTATCATACTATGTCCACTTGATTAGCCATCACTAGTTTGTCCACCTGTAACAGAAAGTCCCACAGGACCTTATTTTGGTCATTCTCCACCACCCTGGGGAGCAATGTTCCCTTTAAGCTGCGTGCGTAATTGCGCCCTGCTGGCACGGTCTCAGCGCACAGAAAATCTGCGTTGCGCACAAAAAAACATCGTCTGAATTAAAATTAAAATTAATACTTTAACAATTCTGTCTTGCAGTGTTAGTCAGTAAGTGACAGGCTGCTCCCGTATGGGATTAGAACGATGTCACCTTATCCCATAGTCCAGCCAATAATGCGATTCACATTCGTATATACGCAGCTAATCAACGTTGTTGACAGGCTATGACAGGTCGTGTCCAAATTCATGGGCTGCATCCTCCTGAGGCCGCATTTGTAGACCGATTACGTCACAGCAACACGCCGAAGGCTGTTCAAATTCATAGACTGCTCCGAATGCAGCCGACAAATGCGTCCTCCTTTTCCCCGAATTTGAAGGATGGGTCGGGTGTGTCCTTCGTGGCCCACCATATCCCAGAATTCATAGCGCGGCCCAGCCAAACTCCAGTTTCCAGCAATGGCGGCCGCTACTAAGTTTTAAAATTACTCTTACTAATCTTTCTGGGTCACAAAATAAACGTTTAACATATTTTCAGGCGAGAAAGTAGTTGTGTAAACATCAAATATCTGCTCGGTTTATCAAGACATCGCATATTTGCCAAAGTGCTTCGACGTTTTCGGAGACGTCTGCTACCCACCAGCTCGACAGCTAGCCGGGAGCTCGAGGGTTACTGATGCGGCCGAGAACGGCACAACTCCCGGCACATCATTTTCAGATCATCGCGGACTTTCGCTACTCGGGTTAAACGTAATATATAAGTCACTTAGACAACCTAAAAATGTTATTGTTGGGCTTTTTTCAGTGTTTTGTTTGTTCGTGAGTAAATCGGTTTGGCTGAGATTAAAGTTATTAGATTAGATTAGATAAAATAAAACTTTATTAATCCCCCTCCTCCTTGGTTTTTACACAGCTGACTAAACGTCAAACAGAAACCTGATTAAACATAAGTATGAGACAGTCGAGAATTTACGCCAGTGTCCTGTTATATTTTAGATAGCAAGGAGCAGACGGCTGAGTTTATTAAACTCCACCGAGACAGCGGCGACGCTAATCTGAAGGCTAGACCGTCCAATTTCACGGCCGTTTACTTCCGGCCTACCCGACCTTCTGAGGACCCGGCCCACGTAGACCGCGAAGGCCGGGTCCTCAGGAGGATGCAGCCCATGAATTTGGACACGACCAGTGTCCTTATGTGCCGACACCGGTGTTTTAGCTAGCAAAGCGGCGTGGCTGATGTGGAGTGAAGCCACTTAATGACAAGGTGTACAACCATTGGAGATGTGAGCAGGACAGACAGAACAATTGATGTAAAAAGTGTGGACTTTATACCAGTTTTTAAATTGTGTTGATAGGCCACGTAAAACCAGAGTTATGATAAAAATATATGCAATGTTTGGTTTTCTTCCTGAATACTACCGTTGTTTATATTTACAGCAGGAAGAAACAGTAAAAATGGCGTTTTATAAGGAAAACGCTTGAAAGCACTCTCCACCTGTGAGCAAAAACAAAACCAAAAAAAACCCCACCCTTTCCTATTGGTGGAAAAATGTACCATGTCGACCAATCAAAAAATGATATGGTAACATGGCATTTAGTTGTTTAGGAAAGGGGGAAGTTTTAGGAGTGATGGCGGTGTTTTGAGATGTGAGAGATTTGCCACGTTTAGCGCAAATCTTGTGTAGTTAGTGTGTAGTGTAGTCTATAGTTTTGTTGTGTGTCAGAACAATGAGGCGACTACTGAATGTTAGAGGTGTTACAGGAGTGATACATCTCGTTGTTAGGCCTGCAGGTATCAGGCTTGTGATGTTCTCCTTTATCTCATAGTGGACAGAAATAATTTTTTGGAGTGGCAGAAATAATTTGTATGGCATCAAATTTAATGCAAAACAGCTGATTGTTCTGTCAATAGTTTGAAATGTTTTTTTGTTGTTGTTTTTTTAAAACGCCTTGGCTGCATTTTTAGGTAAACAGCTGCAAAAAAACTTCATTGTTTGCAAAACTCAGTTACTTTTTTGAGGAAGTAACTATATAATTAATTGCCCAACAATGGTCATTACATACTATATTTTGCAGACAGAGAGTTACAGGACTCTCTCCCAGACCACTGACTCATACTCATAATACAAGTCAGAGAAAGAAAGAAAGTTGTGTTTTCAAAATTGGAGTTCAAGTTATTTTTACTTCCAATAGTGTTAACATACTACACAGGTCATGAACAAGATTTTTTATTTTATTTTAATTGTAAGTGGGCTAAAGCAGTTAATTAAAGGTAGTCTAAATGCTGTAATTTGATTATTTTAATAAACCATGTAACTTGGATGGATTCGATGCTGGCGTGACCAAAGTGCACACGTCTGCTGTTGCTCACAATGGTCCAAGAGACCACTCAGGGAGTTTGTGTGTTTGTTCAGACACATGAAAAATTAGAGGGAACGTTGCTGGGGAGCATATCCCATTTTGACCTCGGGATTTCAAAGTGATACTTGGCACAGATGTTCCTGTAGAGTTCCTGCCAGCCACTTGATTATGTCGTTCCATATATGCCCTGCCTGCTAACATCTGCACCCTGCTGTTATGTACTGGATTGTCTCATGGGGCATCTTTGCACAGCTTGCACCTGGAGTCTTGCCTGGTGTGGTAGACCCCAGTCAGTCTCTATGGAACTTAAACTTAGAATTTGTTCCTGTGCTGCCATAGTGCCTCTGTGCTGTCTTTCAGTCCAGCTTAGGGTCCAATTAATCTTGTGCAGTTCTAGGCATTCAAAAATCCACGTGTTGAGTTTTTCTTTTTTTCTTTTTTTGGGAATTTTCTTGTAGTGAGTGCAGGAAGTGCGGTCAGTCTGGGCTTATAGTTCAGCTGATGTTTTGCCTGTCACGGTCTGCGGCAGGCGGGTCGTGTGTGGGAGTGTGAGGTTCCAGGTGCAGACATAGACGAGGAGACAGTACTGAACTTGAAACGAAAAGCGAGCCTTTATTTGGGCTGATTAACGTGGCAAACAACAGAAAGCACAGAGGCAAAACTAAACTAGAAGCTGAACTGGGAAAACTAAGAACTGACACTTAACTCAGACAGCAGGGAAAGCGAAGACAGGGTGACAATGATACATATGACGGGGACAACTACAAACAGGACTCTGTACTTGAACAACAAAGAACTATGAAACGTATACACGTAAGCAACATGGACATGACCAGTAGTGATGTCGAGGCTTCGAAGCTTGTGTCGAGTAATTGAGGGAGCGTTTCCGCGATGCGCGTATCGAGGCTTGCTTCGTTTATGGGAGGAGCTGAAAATGATGACGTCCGAAGCCTCGCTGCCCGGCTGTACCACGTGACTGGTTCATGAAGTGGTTCGAACTTTGCCGCGAGATATGACAGCGATATAAACCCCTCAGACTTCATTCAAAATGTAGGTGTTTGATGGAGAGTTGCGGTTAGTGAGAGTTTGGAGACAGTTTGGAGGTTTATGAGAGTGAGGAGAGAAAGTCAGGAGAGAAGGGAGCCAGCTAAGAAGAGGAGGATGTCCTCCCCTGTGTGGGAACATTTTGATCTTATTCCTCCCAACAAGGTATGTAAATTTCTACAGAAGATGTATTTTCATAATACTGATGGTGCAATACAATTCATGTTAAGCTGTCTTTACTTTTGTACAATGTGAAGTGTTTGCTATGTGCCAGGGAGCTGGGATATAACAACAACACCTCATCCATGCTTAGGCACTACAGCTTTGCATGAGAATAAGGGGAACACCGATTGTAGAGCAAGACCAGGTGAGCCATCAAATGCCATGATAATATAGCATGCAGTAATGTTACTAAATGATATAACAATATTATATAACTGTTATAAGTTATGTGTGTGATATTTATATTTGTGCTTTGTCTTTATTGTCTTTCCTCAGGAGAACAATCTCAAATAGATGAAGACCTGGTTAGCATGATGATTGAGGACTCCCAGCCATTTAGCATTGTGGAGGACAAAGGATTCAAAAGATTTGTTAAATCATTAAATCCTAGCTATGTTCTCCCCACTAAAAAGGTCATAAAAGCAGTGAAAATTTAGTTTTTACAGAATAAAATGTGAACAGGCAGGACTGAGGCTCAAAGCCTCAGTGTGTAGCTGTCCATACCTCAACGTTACAAAAGCACAACTACTGTCCACACCCCAACCACACCTCACCTCACAGTAAATGATCATTTCCATTTTAAGCATTTCCAAATAATCATTTTCCATACTGCCAGTATAAATATACACAGTATACTGCATCACTACGTGTTTTACACCCTCCTTTTGTTGTTGACATTTACAGGCTGTGTGCAAAAGGCCACACTCTTCAAATTCATGCCAACTAATATTTTTATAATAATAATAATAATAATATAATGTACACTTTTATTGATCCCCGTGGGGAAATTCTTCTCTGCATTTAACCCATTCACTCAGTGAAGCAGTGGGCAGCCACCAGTGCAGCGCCCAGGGAGCAGTGTGTGGGGATGGTACCTTGCTCAAGGGTACCTCAGGGTAGCCGTTCAGGGGATTCGAACCCCTGACCTTCCGATCATGGGGCAACCGCTTTACCTACTGAGCTATCCCTGCCCCAGTAGGTGTCCTACTAGAGCAAATGAAGCTTCAAGAAGCTTTGCGCTGGGATGAACCAATTGGATGAAAAGCTTCAGTGCTTCAGTGCTTCATGAAGCTTCATCTGCACATTTTTTAATTAAACATTGATTTATATACATAGACACACACAGATATTTTGCTTAGGCTAAATGTGGCCAATTGCTTTACTTTAAATAAAGCAGCAAGTCAATATTATCAAAACATGGTATTACACTCTAATGACCATTTTAGTTCAGATTGACATGCTTGCTACTGAAAATTCAAATAAATAATTAGCTTTTGGAAGATATATTTAAAAAATGTTTTCGTTAAATTGTTTGGTTGCTCATATTCAAGGCTAGCCAGAACTCATCATATAATATTAACAAATGGATTCACCTCATAAATGATAACTTACTGCTTTATCAGACATCAATTACTAGCTGTTTAAAATAAATAAATAGATAAGCCTCATTTTATCTGTGCTGATATCATCCCCTGGCCAGGGGCATGTCTAAAGGGTGGCACAGGGTGGCACTGCTCCCCTATGAAACATAACAAGAACAACATGTGACCTCCTGTAAGACAACATTAATCATTATTGCACACCCACACTTGTACAACACTGTGTTTTTTGAGCAATTATGCTCAAAGCACTAGAAATAACTAAATTCTAAGTTCTGTGCATGGAATTTTACTCTGTATAAAATATGTAAAATTAGGAAATTAATTAGCTTTACTTGCAAAGAAATGAACATCAGAGTGAACGTTTTGTCCTCAAATAAATGCCTGACTAAATGACATTATTATCATGAACTTACCTTTATTTTCTCACACCGAAAATAAATTAAAGACGCACTGAATGCTGGGATTCTGCAGGAGCGGGGAGGTTGCGGAACGCCATCTTTAAACCCCACAAGAGGCCAGCTACAGTTGTGCACCGGGATGAAAAACACTACCCCTGTAGCGGGATATTAGGTCAGATCGTACAGAGTGTATAGTTGATTTCCGATTAAGTAAATAATAAAGAACACCACGATGGGACTGTAAGGAGACGGTCTCAGAACACCGCGAGAGCCTTAAAATGTTGTTATCATAGGCAGACAACAACAATAGACGGAAAGACAACAACGGACTAGCTCGCTAACTCGTTCGCTAGCAGCTTGCCAAGCACTGCGCTGTTTTCAGGCGTTGACTAAAGCTAGGAGCTAACTAGCTGCTTCATTAGCAAATACCTCCGTTTGTGGTGAAATTTGACCGGAGGGGACTTATAGCTGGCACTGCGTATCCAGCTAAATCCGCTGGGGCAGACCGCCATCTCTTTGCCACTTTTTATAGTCATTTTCTTTTACTACAGTTTACGCTGTTTCTTTAGCTAGCTGAACGCTAAGTCCCGACTTCTCCCCCTCCCCAGCGGCCCAGCCGGAGATGCGTGGAAGATGTCGGTGTCGGGGCTGAAGGCCGAACTGAAGTTTTTGGAGTCCATTTTTGATCCAAACCACGAACGATTCAGGATAATTGACTGGAAACCTGACGAACTGAGTTGCCAGTTTAATGTAACTGGGGAAAAGCTATTAATTATTCACTGTAATATAACGGTAAGTGGACGAGAATTCAGATGCCGGGGTTTTGCCTTGTTGGTAGCTAGCGAGCTAAAGTTAACTTGATAGTCAGGTAATAAGCTACCTTCACAACCGTACAGTCTGACGCTAAGCGGGACAGGTTTTACATAGTTGAAATAATCAGTGTCATTTCGCTATTTGTTGTGTGATATTTGTTGAGGCAGTTCACATTACGCAATGTTTTTAGGCAATCCCAGCATTTAGCTCACGATGCATCCAGAATGCTAATGTCGTCAACTCAAATTTTCGTATATAATTGTAAAATTCAATGCGTTAAAAATCCTGCAACGCGTGTAAATAAGTGTTAAACGCATTGGTATCATTGTGTTGTGTTTTTTGTTGTTTCTAGGAATCTTATCCATCTACACCGCCAATTTGGTTTGTGGACTCTGATGACCCGAGCTTGGCTCAAGTTTTGGAGAGATTGGAAGATGTGAGAAAAGGCAGCACTCTGGTAGATATCCTTATATTCTTAGTGCACTTTGTGACATGGGACACTTTAGGAATAAAGCTGCTCATCACTTTAACAGCTTCAAAACCTTAACCAAATAATGATGTAAGCTGGCCTCACTTTAAAGGGCGAAACATATTTCCATATTTTTAAGCAGTTATCAACAATACAGATGGCTCCAACATGCATTTTAGATTAATCCAAGACACTATTAGCATAAGCAAACTCCAACTTCAGTGTCACTCCTTATTTTTCCCCTAGTCATTCAAACTGCACCTGCAGGCGTATAGAGGAGCATATTTTTAGGCTAGACCTACATGTCTAAAACCACTAGATAATGTTACAACAGCTGGATTCAGATTAGTACAATAAACAAAGAACGGATGGAGTGCATTTCTTTTAAAATATGAGATAAAATGTAATATCTTAAATATGAGCTTGTATGTAGTTTTTTGTTCATACTTCTAGGCTAGATATTGTAGTTTCATATTATTTGTTAACCTGGATGCTTCCCAAAAAGATTCAAAATGCTACAGCGAGAAGACTAACATGGGGCTCATATTTATTCCATATTAGTGTCTTTTAATTGCCTACCTGTTAAATTCATAATTTAATTCAAAATTCTTCAAAGTGGAGACTTTCTTGTTGTTCCTAATAGAATGGGAAGTATGGCTTCCAGCTATCGGGTTCCTCTCTTGTGGAAGCAGTTCTCTGTTTAGATTTAGGAAGCAGGCATACATTTTTAGGAGTAGGCTTAAAATTCTCTATTCCTGATGAAGCTTATAGTGCGAACTGGATCAGGTGACCCTTAACCATCCCCTAGGTATGCTGCTATAAGCTCAAGCTGCTGGGGGTGTCCCATGATGCACTTGTTCATCACTTGCCTCTCTTCATTTCTTTTTTTAATTTCATTCGTTTACCTGTAGTATCACACTGTTGTGCGCCATGGATGTTTTTCTGTTTTTCTACTGGCTCCTTTAGTTTCTGCTTTGGTGTTTGTCTCCCTCCCTCCCTTTTTTTTAATTTTTTTTTTTTTAATTTAACCTTTTTTTTCTTCTTTTTTTTTAACTAGTGTTGTGTTTACAAAATGCACACCTTTTTACATAGGCTTTCAAATCTGAAAGTCTTTCGTGCATCAGTGTGTGCGTGTACTTAAGGAATTTGATAAGCATGTCAACGAGCAGGTTTGTTGTTTGTTCCAGTCATATTAGACCACCAGGACAACTTTAGAGGTCAAAATATCTGACAAGTAGTCAGATATTCAAGTAGGTTCTTATCCCTGGTATGAGGTGTACATTATGTACTTTTTTGGGGGGAGGGGGGTTAAAGCTCTTTTTTTCTACATGTGTTTGTAGCACAAAAATATGTTGTATTTAAGTGTTAGTGTTTGGACAGGAGGGCTTTTTTTTGGTTGGATTTATTTTTGTTTGATACTTAATTTGGTCTATATAAGGATTACAACATTGTGAAGCTGTGTGACACATGAGTGAGACAAACCTTTGTCTTTGTTGATAGATAAGATCTCCGTTACCTTTTTTTTTTTTTTTTAAGCGCAGATGTTTTTGGTGGTACAGTTTCTCAGCTGCACTAAATTTACAACAGCATAATACACCTGTTTAAAGATTGTCATCCATCCTTTTGCCTAAATACAATGCTAGTCTTCCCACATTTGTTTGCAGCACTGCTAATGTTCTATGTTTAATTCTTAGCTTTAAAAGTTATATGTGGGTCATTTGTCCAAAACTGATTCCTATACTCATAATGTGTGCAACTTTTTTTTTCCAGAAACATGTGAAAGTCAATGTTTCTGCTATATGACCTTGCTCTGTATTCTTATTTGCAAACTTGTATAGTTGCTCCAATTCTTTATTTTGTTTTTCCTTTCAAGCTTTTACAGCAGTTGAAGAAACTAATTTGTGACCTATGTCGACTGTATAATCTTCCCCAACATCCTGATGTGGAGATGCTGGACCAGCCCTTGCCTGCAGGCCCAGTGGGACAAGACAGAAAGGCAAGTCTACCCACTTGATGTTGTCAAATCCAGCCTAATGGACAATAGCTTCTCAGATTACTTCTAATGAATATGCCTTGCTAAAATACCTTAATGTAGATTGGGATGTTTTATATTGCACTCAAAAACCACTTATAGTTAGTTATGAAATGACCCTCTACATTATAAACACCCTTGGTGATTCATGTGAGGCTCTTCTTCAAGTCAGTGAATTGGCACTTCCCATGTTTAGTAAAATGTGTTCTCCTGTTTTTTAAAATATTATTTTGCAAACTAATTAACTCCTTATGGTCTGTGTTGTTTTTTGTGTGTGTAGCATGGAACAGAGGAGGTCACATCTGAAGAAGAAGATGAGGAGGAAATGGGAGAAGTAAGTCATCCTCTTCAGTCTAAAAAACCTGACGCATTACTCTGGAGCCTGTACTTTGAAACAAATTCAACATACCCCGAATCTCTGTTCCTTATCTGCCTTTACATTCCTCATAGTTATCGACATGAAAGGGTCTGCTGATTTTTTTCTTTTTCTTTCCCAAAGTAAGAAAAAACTATAAGATTAAAAATATATGAACAGGTTAAACGCATGGGTGCTAAAGGCAACACAACTTCTGCAGCCAAATCAGGGCTGTGCGTGAGTCTGAGTGATATATGCTGTATAAAGTGTAATATATGCTGTATGAATGTTTGAATTTTAAGCTCCTTTGGTCAGTAAGAGTAGAAAAGAGCTAACATATTAGTAAATATAAAAAAAGGAAAGTCAGCAAAAATACAGTTAGTTAGTTAGTTAACAGATTTATCAGTAGTACAGCTCTATCATTAAGTAATGAGAGAAACCAATAGATCAGATTTTTTTAAGGTCTTATTTGTTTAAAAAAATTAGCTGGAACCTCAGTGGTGTTTAATGGTCTGAAAGCAACTTTCTGGGATAAATGTGAAAACAGAATTCAAAAGTCTTCTTGCAAACATTAAGTTGCAAATATATGACCTGTTTTCAGACCGTATGTTTAAGTTTATAGAACAAGATTTTAAAATTGCTTCAAGGAGAAGGGGTGGGGTATGATACAGTTAGTTGCTTCTAATAAGTCATATTTCATACTAATGTTGATCAACAAAAAGACAGAATTTAGATGTTATAAAATACTTTTAATCGTCTTGGTATCTGTGCACGGAGGTCTCTTCCAAGAATGCGGTAATCCTGTTGCTACCCAGGGTCAAATTTAAAGTGAAACCCAGTAAGCCCAAGTCATGCTTTGTGAATTGACTTTTTTTGTCTTTGTTTATATTTTTTCCCCTCGACTCCTTAATTTGTATGGATTTTATGTGGAGTACTTTTGGCCTTTGTTTATGTATTATAATTTGAAAAATGTTTGATGAAAATATCCACAAGTTATGCATGTATGACTATCATCATAAAATCAAACACTAATAACTTTTCTCATCTTATCACACTGCAAATGTCTTAACCGTGGGCTTTTTGTTTTGTTGTATATGTGTATGCTGTTGTTATTTAAAATGTTTGAAATATTAAGTATGATCCAACAGGACATCGAGGATTTGGACCACTATGAAATGAAAGAGGAGGAGCCCGTAGATGGGAAGAAATCTGAGGATGATGGGATTGAGAAGGAGAATTTGGCAATCTTGGAGAAGATCCGAAAGAACCAGCGCCAGGACCATTTGAATGTAAGTTTCAGGAAAAAAGGCCGGTTAATATTTATCACACCTTGCTTCTAATTCATTAATCTATGCAGCATTTCGGTATACCCCGTTTGTCATTAGTGATTGCATTAGTGAATAACAAAAGATGCCCTCAATGTGGGGTACTGATATAAATATTGATGTCTGATATGATAAAGCTTTGTCTCTGACACTGGCCCAGCTTAAGTAAAAATGGCAGCTTTACCCCTAGGACTGCATTCTTTGTCTTTTATAGTTGTTTTATATTTTCCAGGGAGCTGTGTCTGGCTCAGTGCAAGCCTCTGACCGTTTGATGAAGGAACTAAGAGAGATCTACAGGTCTCAGAGTTATAAGACAGGTATAAACAGTACACAATGATTTGTTTAACCTTTGAGCAACAAAATAATCACACATAAATGTATCATGGGTCCTGTCTTTGTTTGTAATGGAGGAATATTTTTGAACGTTAGGCATTGCAATAGAGAGCCGTGGCATTTACATGGTCAGAGGAAAGTATTTGGGAAGATGTTTAGTGTGCTCAATTCCTTACTCTCACCATTGTGAGGTACCTTACTCTTTCTGTCTTGTCCTAATGAGGTCAGGACATGAACACTCATGTGGGTGTGGTGATTGTACTGTAGGCATCTACACCCTTTACTGTTTACTGACAATCTTTCTATAGCAACACACCATAGAATAAGAATATTGGCTGACAGCATGTGACGGTGGGTCATATTAAACAAAATGCATTTTATACTTTGCCTCTGTGTCTTACGCACCACTCTCAAGAGAGCTGATCAAAAGGACAGGGGTTTATTAGGGAGTCTGCTACTAGGCCTTGCAATTGCAGATATCTGAAGGTTCAATTTTAAACAATTTCTTTTGCAGGCATCTATTCAGTTGAACTTGTTAATGACAGCCTATACGAATGGCACGTCAAACTGAGGACGTAAGTAACTTTAGGATATTGAGTCATGAATTAAAATAATAAAAATAAATTATATACATGTGCAAAAAGGCAAACTGTGATTTTTATGACCTACAGGGTGGATCCAGATAGCCCTTTACACAGTGACTTACAAGTGCTAAAGGAAAAGGAGGGAATGGACTACATTTTACTAAACTTCTCATATAAAGTAAGTAAACCTGATGTTTTGCTAACAAATAATGAATTGGATTTATACAGCGCTTTTCAAGGCACCCAAAGCGCTTTACAATACCACTATTCATTCACTCTCACATTCATACACTGGTGGAGGCAGCTACAGTTGTAGCCACAGCTGCCCTGGGGCAGACTGACAGAAGCGAGGCTGCCATATCGCACCATCGGCTCCTCTGGCCAACAGCAGTAGGGTAAAGTGTCTTGCCCAGGGACACAACGACCAGGACAGAGAGCCCAGGGATCGAACCGGCGACCTTCCCGTTACAGATGCGATTCCCAACCCCCTGATCCACGGTCGCCCCTGATCAAAGTAAAATGCAATGTAGGAATCTTTTGAAGTAAATGAACCTTTTTTCTGGTTACTTCTGCAGGATAATTTCCCTTTTGATCCACCGTTTGTCCGGGTAGTTTCTCCTGTGCTTTCTGGAGGGTAAGTTAATTTTCTTGGTACACTTCTATAATTTCTTCCCTTTTAAGTTGCCATTATCAAGCAGAGACTGCATTAGTGTAAGATTTAAAAAGTGATTCTGCCTTATTGTTTCCTTTCCCGTGCTTTAGTTATGTTCTTGGCGGAGGTGCCCTGTGCATGGAACTTCTTACTAAACAGGTATTTTTATAATGGTTTCATAAAACGCAGACGGCAAATTTAGGTATTGCCTTGGTTTGTTTTTCAATGTTTTTTTTTTTTTTTCCTTCTACTCTTTGAATATATATATTTTTTAAACCTGCTGTTATTGACATTTGGTTTTCTGATTGCAGGGTTGGAGCAGTGCCTATTCCATTGAGTCTGTTATCATGCAGATCAATGCCACTTTAGTTAAAGGAAAAGCCAGAGTGCAGTTTGGAGCCAATAAAGTAAGTGAGGAAGCTTCATTTCAGCTCTGATATAATGGTGGATTCACATAGTGAATTATGTGAACCAAAGTGACAGGGGCTTTCACACAGTTACATGGTTCTAAGTGATGGCCAGTCATACTGTGCAACAGCCTCTTGTTTTGGTAGTGAATGTTGGATTTGTTTATTAATTCCTATCAAATTGGACTGAGTAGGGATGCACAGTACAGGCTGTCTCAGATAGGAAGCAAAACAGCTTTTCATCTTTCTCGGCATGACATTGCAATAGTTTTCAGTTATTGCAATTTATTCTTTCCTAATGACAACAGATCTGATAATGAGTGTAGTTCATCTGTGTTTTTCCAGTACACCACTTTTAAGGCTATTTGTGTAAAACATGTTGCAGGTTTGCTTGTATAGTCTACATATAGAGTCTTAAAATGAAGCCAGTCTTCATGTTTGGTGTTAGATTAGTCTATTATAAGTTGGATAGTTAAAAAAAAGATACCAAAAAGAAAGTAAAATTGAGTCAGACAGGGGACCACACCAGCCCATTTGTGAAAATATATACAATTGATGACTTAAGCCCCTTTTTCCATTAGTACCTACTCGGATCAACTCCCCACGGATTGCCACGACTCAACTCGGATCGTCGGGTTTTCCACTATAATCCAGTACTACCTAACTTGTGTGGTTGTCGTCATAGCAGCTTATCCGAGCGTCCTGTGATCTAATTAATATGTGACACAAACGCTACAAAAAAGGTGGATGTTGAGGCAAGTTGTTTTTTGTAGCCATATCCCTCGTTGCTGGGTTTCGAAAATGGCGGTTTTCATTTTTACGTGAATGAGACGCTCTTATGACTCATCGAATGCGCTACTGACCAGCCAGTCGGTGGCACGCAGTCTGAAGACGCCACATTTTGGTACCTGCTTGTATCACTTGAAACCCGAGCGATCTGAGCAGGTACTAAAAATGTATCTGGTACCAGGTACTGTGACCTAATTGAAAACTGTGGCAAACCATGCTGAGTCGATCAGAGTAGGTATTAATGTAAATAGGACTTCAGTGAGTCTGAGAATAAAGGGACACATCATCTTACTGTTGCTACAGGTTTTGCACTGTATAAAGGTTTTATTGCACATTTTATTCCCTGTAAATTTTCAATTTGTCCAAAAATGGACAAATTAATGGAAGTGGAACAGTTTGGATTTTGTATTTGTAGTTTAAAATATCTCTGTTATCATAATCAGAATACTTTATTAATCCCTAAGGAAATTATGTATTAACCCAGAAATCTTAACACTTTAGTACTGAAGGTAAAGTGTGGTGCACTACAGGTGCAGTCTAGCTTGAATGGTGATGGTGTTTGTGAATGCAGTCTGGTATGAAGGACAAAAAAGTGTCTTCATTATCATCTACCTTGCACACTGTTTTGGTCTTGATGTTAGAGCTTGCTAGATAATAATCTCCTTTTCTTGTAGGAAACAGCTGTCGTTGCTATTTGCTTATTCTCCAATGTTATCCTAAACTCAGTGCTTATGGTAAAGTTGGCTTCATTTTCATCTTTTAATGCAGAATCAGTACAATCTTGCCAGAGCACAGCAGTCCTACAAATCCCTGGTTCAGATCCATGAAAAGAACGGTGAGTGTTTTCTGTCTCCAGTTTCATACAGAATACATTGCAGACCTTGTTTACTGAAACCAAAACCCTCTCAGCCATTAAAGCCGAGGGATATTGGATCATTAACTGTGGTGTATATATACCTAACATGGACTACATTTGAATGTAGTCTGCTTCTGATTCATGTCACTCTGCTACAATAAAACCTGTCTGATTAAATAAAATAAAGAATTTAGGAACTGAACATCTTTAGTGTATATATGATTAATGGCAATGAATGCAATTGAAAAGGACTGCTGGGGGAAAAAAACAAACATACAAAGCCAGATCCTAATGTGCACTATATGTCCTTAGTCTAACAACTGAAAAAAAAATTGCATGGTGGTTTTGGTTCTTGCACTAGTCACCACACATGTTGCTAAATTCAGATGCAAGCCAGTGAGGTAGAAAGTAATGTGGTCAATCATTTTGACATTCGCTATTATTGACTTTGTTTTTCTTTACCCTGTAGTCATCGTC
The DNA here is from genome assembly GCF_057382185.1 of Mchenga conophoros. Classification (NCBI taxonomy): domain Eukaryota; kingdom Metazoa; phylum Chordata; class Actinopteri; order Cichliformes; family Cichlidae; genus Mchenga; species Mchenga conophoros. The sequence goes on from NC_140526.1 coordinate 11,591,194, forward strand.
TTCCTTTATCTTCCTTTCCTAGGCTGGTACACACCCCCTAAGGAGGACGGCTAATACAGACTGTTGCCTTTCCTGAACTGGGACCATATGTCTTAGATTTTTCTTTTCCTTTTCCTTGCGACCAATATTGTTTTTATCCTGCAAACTATTTTTGTTATCTACATGACACTTGGAACTCTATACCAAATTTCCCATTAATTGACAACCCAAAAACTAGCACACAAACACAAAGACATCCCACCTCTACATGAAATTTACATCCAATTTCATTAGCTATTGAAAAAAGTGTCCTCTCCTCAGATATTACTTCCCTTTATACTTCTGTTGTCTGATGCAATCAGATTATTTTTTTCCATTCAACATTTGTCCCATACTCCATTAAATCGGTAGACTCAATATTATGTGCTTTCTCACCCTTTGGTTTTGGCATTGAGCATGCCAACGTTACTTGCTGGCTGTGGATTGAAAGGTGCGGCATGGCTTTATCCTCCAGCAGTGGCAGTCTGATGTTCCAGTTGCCAGACAAGGCCTTTCTGGTCACAAACTGGATCTGAGAATGGCTTGTGACATTCCCTAATATGATGCACTGGTAGCTGGGAAGGACATTTAAATGCTAGTGTTTGGAAGGACCCCCACCTTTTCTCTCCTTGGATGGCCTCTGTAATATTGTGCTCATATTATCTTTCATGCCAAGACCCCTCCTCTGGAATAACATGATTCTGGGGATAGTTTGCTTTCAAACCTCTGTCTTTTAAAGCTTGAAACCTTGAGTTGAGGAAGAAGATGATGAGACTTTTCCAGTCTGAGTGGCACAGCCCATAATGACGAACAGCATCCTCCTGGGCTTGGAGATCACTGTTATCATCCCAAGCAGCCACTGGACCACCTCCTGCAGGAGAGATGTGGTGCCTGAGTGGTAACATAGAAAATCTCATCAGGCAACGCAGGGGCATGTTCGGATTGGATTACACTGTAATGTAGTTGATTTTAACTCCACATGTAAACATGTACATTTGTATTTCTGCAAAAGGATTTAATTGTTTATAATGTAACCTTGTCGGGGTCTTTGGCTGGGCAGAGACTGTATTACAATATACTCTTGACTATTAACTGCAGGGGCACTGCAACTTCTCAAGACCCATTTAGAGTAAGAAAGTTGCTTCATTGACACTCTTGCAGAAGGAAACAAAAGTTCACCATGTTCTTATGTAAGCTTATGACTACTGCAGTTTTTGTTGTTTTTATAAATATATATATATATATCCTTATTTTATTGACAGCAGTGACAGTAATCATTCCCCTTATTTGATGGCACCTCTAACTACAATGACCCTAACAATATTGGCATAGATGCAGCTGTTCCTGGCATGCCAAAGGTTTGGCTATTCATATCTAATCACTTAAACCAGACGAACCTCAGTAAGGCTATGCAGTGAAGACAGTCTTGTGGAGTTTTGTTGAGCTGAAAATTAGTCTTAAGACCTTAACAGTATAGTTACCTGCTTAGTTATTGTAACTGGTCTGCATCCTGACAACTTTTCCAATTTTGCAGTCTAGGAAAAAAGTGACCTTTTACCTGCTGACTTTTCCTTGACCTCATGGCTGTTTTAAAGTTCAGTCAGAGCTACAAATTCACAGCAATAGTCTTGACCATATACCTTTCCATTTACCTTTCCTTACCATTCTAGCTTCACACTTGGCAAGATCAACTCGAGGCTGTTCCATTTCCAGAATATTTGGTCAGGTTTGATAAATATTTGTTCAGATTTGCCACAGGAAAGACCTATCTCTTCCCATTACCACCTCTCTGGTTACTATTCATGACCACTCTCAGCGCTGCTGTACCCCTCAGCATGCTGAGGCTTTGATGTAATGTGAATAATATGCAGAAACTGTGGAGCATTCCAATTAATGCAGTTACACGTTTGTTGTGGGTGTTCTGTTGTGTGGTTACTTGCATTGTTTTCAGTATGTTGTCCTGATGACCAGCGTAGAAAGCTTAGTTATGCTATTTCATACAGGCATTCCTCATATTTGAGTTTATTTAGAATTTCCTCAGTGATACTGACCTCAGTCTCAACAGTGTGAGATGGGTACAAAGCATAGAGCTTGTTCGTGTTCAGCACGTCTGGCATGTATTGAGGCTTGCAGGATATGGTGAGAATCACCCTCTTGTGGTGTTCTCACCACAACAATCTCAACATGACTATGGATTATTGGCATGGTTGTTAACTGTTATGATGTGCATTGGTATTCACTTCACTCCGGTAATATTTTTGAGCCCACCCCTGCATTATCTGGAGAAGCAAACTCAGGAATACATACTGCACACTCGATTTTCCAAGCTCTTGCTTCAGAATATCGTCATGAAAAAGGAAAAAAAATTGAATTTGGCAACCTTTTTTTGGGCTGTTTTAAAACTACGCCTCCTTTTTACCTGTAGGTTTTATTGTCAAATTGCAGATAGGATTCTGAGGTTCATATTTACTTGGCAAGTGTTTGGAATGATTTAACAAAATGGAGAAGAGATGTTTTTTGATTATAAAGCACTTGATCAGGAGTTAAGGAAACATCTACCCTGTGTCTTTGATATTGCTGTATTTTGCATGTCCATTTATCAGTGGATCGTTTCCCCTAAGCAACCAAAGACAAGTGGTTGGCTGTTTGTTTTTTGTTTTTTTTAATAGATGTATCCAGTTTTTCAACACATGCGTACTTGTGCTTTCCTACTACATCAGTGCACAGAATTGTTTCTCCCTGTGTGCTGTTTAATTAACCAGGTCAGCTACAGTATGAGACTCATGGACTTACAAGACATCCTACCTGGTTGGATTACTTTTTCAAAGATGCCAGGGTTCCCAACAAAAGCCGCAGTTCAGATTCGTGTGCCATCAGATCAATTATAATCCTGCATCTTTAACTTGACCTTTTGGGGTAATGGTGTACTCAAGTCTGTTGTGCTCCAAATAAGAGCTTTTATTACACCAACATATGTCTGACTAACAAAACCTTGGCTTGACGAGTAACGTATCGGAGGACTGAACTAGCCTGAAACTGGGTTCTTCACCTTGCTTCATTAACTGCGGTGGCCGGGTTATAAAGTTATGCACTGTCGGCATGCTTTGTTTTCGTTTAATTTCTTTTCTTTTTCTTTTTTCTTTTTTTCCATTGCAAGGGTGATTTTGACCATGTAAAGTAATTTGTAAACTTGCATCAAGTTTATGAATAAAGAATTTTATGAATTTTTTATTTCTTTATTTATACAAGTTGATTAGAAGTATGGAAGTAAGATGATCTCTACTTATTCATCTTGGGGTTGAATTGGAGATGTAGGCTATTTCAGCTGCCAGGGCAAAAGGTAGAATATACACTGGAAAACCTGGTGTTGGAGTACAATATGTTACTCTAGCCTAAACGGTAATTAACAGATTTTGAAACTAAAGTGTAAAACTTTTTTGGCTGCACACATGCATAATTACTGTACTGTACTTTTGCAGGTGCTGATGTCCATGCAGTTTAATTTTATTAGCGTTTGAGTGCATGTCTTACATTTTCCAGTAGATGGTGGTGTTTGCTTAATTATTCAGGTGTCAGCTTTTGCTTAGCCTTCCTCACCTAGTATCTTGACAAGACCAAAAGAAATGTGGCAGTGACTTCAGTAACTGTCCATCTGCTTCTCTTTAAACATGATTTTAAGGTTTTGGTTTTTTAACTTATATCTAAGAATCTATGCCTTTTTTAGTATAATAAATAATAGGACCTGCTCAGATGGGTATCTGAACTAGCACGGTGCACCAACAATTATGATGAAATGTTCAGATTACATTGCTGTATGTCTGAAGTAATTTAAACTTGACCAGTGTAGTCAGATGACAGTATGGTTGCATCAGTGTCACATACCCATAGATGCATCTAGTGTGAAGGCAACAGTAACAGCTTAAGGGAAGTGGATGCATGGGATCAAATTGGAGACTTTCTCTTCTTCGATAGTCTTGCAGGGAGTAGAGGAAGTTCCAATTTTTGATTTAGTTTCTTTGGATGGCAATAATTTATTGCAACTTCCCAAAGGGAAACTACTTGAACAGGTGGTGTTCTGGGTAAATGAGATAAACAGATTTGATCCTCTTTAGTGTTTCAACTAATGGTTTAATAGTAGAATTAGTTAAATGGTTAGTTGGCCTTCCAGGTTCTGTTTGTGCTAGAAAACACCACCAGGTGGTAATGGAGCACCCTTATAACTTGAGGCTATTTTTTTTTTTTTTTCTTTCAAAGTCAGTTGTGATATTCAACATTGGCTTGTAACATTGGTCCGCAGTTAGTGCTCCATTATAAAACTCATTCCTGTTCTTACCGTCTCTGTAGCTCATTTCCTCCAAGGTTGAATGAATGAATAATGAGGTCATTTCTTTCAGTGAAAGGTTTGCTATTGATGGAATTCAGTCTCATATGGACATGGACAGTTCATAATCTACCATCAGTTTTTTTTCTCTCCCCCATCTAATGGATGTCACATTTGTGATAAATAGCAGAATTAATCCCAAACAGGTCTCATAACGAGCAGGAGACCCATCACTGATAACAGATGACCTATTGATTGTCATCCTGTTGCAACCTGGATAGTTATGGGTTTTATAAACCACTTAAGCCAAGAACCACAAAATTAGGAACTGGTACCACATCGCTAATTTAAACTTGGATGCCAGCATAATGAGAAGTGGAAACAAGCAGTTTGTCAACAAAAGGCTAATGGCCGGTTGTTACAGCAGTTTTTATTTTTGTTTACTGGTAGGTCTGGATGGCTGCCCTGTGAGCTGGAGAAGAGAAGGGCTCATTATCCGTGTCCAACCTGCTGCTTACCTTGGATCCAGCTCTGCAAGAGATCAGCAAGGGTGGAACACAAAGGAAATACCCTGTGCATCTGTGTGATTAAGTGTCCAAACTGAGGGCGTGAAATAGCTGACTTTTCCTCCTCCACTCTGGGCCAGAGCACTGCGTGGTGGGACGCATTCAAAACCAGCTGGAGCTGATTGATAGCCTCCAGCTTGATAGCCACGTCCATCAGAGCCTGACTGTATTACCTTTTACTGGCAACATGCTCAAGTGTAAACCCAGATTCAGATTGTGTGCATCAACTGGGAGCTCTGAGCCTTTTAGTCCTGTACCTGACCAATCCTCCTCCTCTCACCAACTGGGCAGATATGACATTACGGTTAATGCAGATAGCAAAGATTTAATTTATGTTTACTGTAAATACTAGCTGTCCACAGACAGCTAGTATTTAGCTTAGCCTTGAAACATTTTTTAAAATAGCCTTGCTGTTTTGCCGGTGAAGGGAACAGAATCGTTCTCATTATCAAGTGACATGATTGTGTAGCATACATCTTTAATCACTTAAGATAAAGAATTTAGTGCAAAGGTCTAAATTCATTTGAGTTTTCCACACAGGGTCAAAAGTATACAGGCTCAAATCTTTAAATAAGATGTACTAAGGGTTCTTTTTCTTAAAGCAGTCTTGCCTGGCAGCTTTTGCAATTGGAGTTATGATCTGAACGCAATGTTGTGCCAAATATATTTTGATTTTTTTTTTCAAGATGAGCTCTATACAGTAAATTCTCTTGTTTGTGTGTTTCTTTCATCTGTTTATCAATTTCTGTTATTTCAGTTATTGCAACATATGTGTAATATGAGAATGTCTAAGCTGACAGACAGGAAAGAAAATTTAGGAAGGCGGGAGAAAATATAATAGGGCCAAGGTCTTCTGTTTGGTGATCGTGATCAACTACAACTGGTAGTTTCTCTTTGCCAGCATGAAAAGGACTTGTTTGAAAGTACTCATTGTATTAACCAATACTGAGAACAATGGGAAAGTCTAAGGAACCCAGTGAAGTTAAGAAGGAGAATTTTAGACAGCAGTTGTAAAGGTCTCTTGGAGCTACTGCAGATTTGGAAATCATCAAACAACTGTACATAAGAATTTTTCACAGGTAGGTTTCAATCGCTTTTTTCCCCTTTAAATGAAATGATCATTTAAAAACTACATTTTTTTTGTTTTTGTCTAATATTAAAATATATTTGATGATGTGAAATGTATAAGTAAATATGCAGGAAAACAAAATAAATGAGGAAGAAGACAAATACTTAAAAGTAACGGTGAGGCTTTCTAACCTAAGAACACTATATGTACTCCCAAGCATGGCGGTGGCAGCATCGTGATCTGTGGATGTCGTGTTGCCAGCAGTACAAAACTACCATTCATGCCCATGATTAGTGTATGTACAATTCCAAGAAAGACAACACACTTAGAACAAGTTTAAAGGTTTAAATTTCCTGTTTAATACTGAACATTTTAATAAACATCATAAAAAGAAAATGGAAATATTAACACCCCCCCCCCCCCCCCCATTTAAAAAAAAAAAGTATATATTTTATACCTCGTTATTCTCTTTAGCTTACAGTAGCTATGTAAACAAAATATGCAGAGTGCCTTCATCATGCAGTTTTCTTACCTCCATAGGCATATTTAAAGGGCAGCACTGTGTCTCATTTAGGATGTGACAGCCTGTAGTCGTCTTTTATTCCTGGATGCATTTAATTAAAGTAATCTGTTCCTGCCAACTCCTGCGGTCAGTATCCCAAAGATGCTTTAAACAGTGCAACAGGAACAAAACCAGATGTTTTAACAGACAGCAGGTGCTTCCTGGTATTAATAGACAAGCAGCACTTTTATAGTGCTCTGTGTGAGCCTTGTTAAGCTAAATGGAGAGCACAGGCACAGGGCTAGAGTAATCGTGTCTCTCTCTGAAAAAAGAGCAAATCTCAGTGTGACCTGATGTTACAGCAGATCATCTCGATCGCTATGTCAGGTGTCATCCCCACAGACAGATAGTGAAAAGCTATAAAACACTCTACTGCTCACACTGTGCTGCTGTTTAGATCAAAAGAATTAGTCATTTATTTGAAATTGAGGCCTCGAGCTTTAGGCGATGAAGATGGAGAAGACAACATAACCTAGTAATTAGGATAGATAAGTATATTATCACATATTAGAAATCTCCTTGTGATGAATGTACAGACTGTTATAGTTGTCACAGGGAGAACATTATGAATGGCTACTGAATAATACATTATTGTATGTGTGGAACTCTGTGAATCCATCCATCCATCTTCTTCTGCTTATCTAATTCAGGGCTGTGGTAGGTGGATCTGGACCCTATCTCGCTTGTCACAGGGCGAGAGGTGGGGTACACCCTTGTGTTAGCCCTGCGCCAGTCTGCCGCAGGGCTAACACAGAGAGACAGACAACTATAGATTGAACGCTCGATACTGATGTCTCAAAGCTGTATCGAGCTAACCGTAAGCATGTTTCGAAACAATTCTCCAAAGCGTGGTTCAAAACTCCCACATCATGTGACCTCAACTAAATGAGATCTTGGTGTGTTTCACCCTAGTTTCGACAGGTGGTTTCCCTGTTGCTATAAGGTTTGATTGACAGAGTGTAGAACAAACCTCATGATACCACAAACAGCTTAACAGTCATCATCATCTGAGGCAGGAGTGGCTGCAACCGCAGCGAAAGACAGTTTGTTGGATCTTTTTGACAGCCTGGTTTGCATAACCCACAGTACCCACAGTGCAATTGCTGATGTCACTGTGAAGGTCAGAAGATACCTCATTTGTTCCAAAGACATATGATCCACTAGTTTATTGGCAGCAACAATGCGCTGCATAGTCATACCTTAAGTGTGCTGTGGGAACATTTTTTTTTTTGTCATAAAGCGGCTTTTTTAAAGAAAATCTTTACATATGACAAATGTATGCATTGTTTGAACTTGCATGTTCTCCCCCTGTGTGGGTTTTCTCTGGGTAATCCAGCTTTCTCCCAAAGACTAAACTGATAGACGTCAATGTGAGCATGTATGGTTGTCTAACTCCAAATGTTAGGCCTCTGAGAGATTAGTGACCCCACCTCTCACCCCATGATAAGCTCCAACTCTGAATTGGACAAGAGAATTAAAATCAGCAGATTTTATTTTGTGCTTTATGCTGGATTACTTAACCCTTTAAAGCCGGTCAGAGCAGGCACGCTCCGTTTTGCGCAACTACTTTTAAATCCTTGTAGAACTGCAACCACGTAAGCTAACACAATAATTTTTTTTGCATATGAAACCGGAGGAGTTGTACTTGCATCTTATGCCATCAGCTTGTCCTAGGTCACAGTTTCCTTCCACATATAGCTTTGCAAAAATTGCATAAAAAGCACTTGCAGCAACAAAAACATAATATTCCAGAAACACGCTTTGCCGATCCGATCAGCTGTTCGTAACACTTCCTACATTAGAATAGACGTCAGCGTGAACTATCGCATGTCCGCGATTACATGCCCGAAACCAGAAGTGACGTCATTTTCGAGGAAATGTAGTTTTTTTTTACCATCAGGGCCTCATGAGTTATGTTTGACTTTATGACTTTCTGTGTCGTTTCTGGGATGCTTAGGACTCATATTGCACTGCTGGAAATAGTTTATTTTGATGCATATGCTGCTTTTTTGCAAATTTGCACTATAATATTTATTTTCGTTTTTCCTACAGTGTATAAAAATTGGTGTATTTCAAAAATAAAACTATGAAGACACTCAAAATAAATTTCCTGTGTTGGGAAACTATTTTGTGCAACTTTTTTGTATTTACAGTTTTGAGGGATAAGCCTCTTAAATTTCTCTAACTAGAAATGTATGTTTAAAAAAAAAAAAGTTTTTCAATTTTTTTGTAGTTTATTGCACTTTCTTGCAATTTATGTAATTTCTATGCACTTAATGCTTACATATTATTAAAATTTGGGCTATAATGGTTGTATTGATGTATAGCAACTTGAAATGCTCCCAAAAATGGCTCTACAGCATGTAAAAATATAATATAAGCTCTGGCGGACTTGGTTCTATGGTAGGTCTTAAAGGGTTAAGCAACTGAAACAAGACCTGGGTTGCAGGTCTTGCAGGTTTCGGTTTTTTAACAAAAGATTTCTTAAATCCTGTTCATATCATCACGGAAGATAATTCTGCACACAAGGCAGAATCAACAACAAATAAATGACAAAGAAAAGTAGTTTAGACCTAAATATAACCTTCCTGCATTTCTTTATGCCTTTCTGTTTCATGTCTCTTATTGCTACCAGGTCTGTCCTTGGCAGGGGATATCTAAATTCACATCACCAGTCGACTGACAACAGATTTATCTTCAAGGCCTTCAAAATAAATTGGTGGCTGACAAAGTGCACAGAATAGAAAATGAATCATGAAATTTTTTGAACCAACCCACAGACGCACAGAACCAAATTATAAAAGTTAGTGTAGAAAGTCACCACAAAGAAAAAGGTGATGGAGCCTATTACTCTTTCAGTATTGATATGATACTCTAAAGTGACACTAACACAATCTGTGGAAGAGAAACAGGAACATGAAGCAGACCTTGTGGGAATATTTTATATTTTCATTTTTCAGTCCCAGCCCTTACACACATGTGAAGCTGAAGAAAATCTTTCCCTTATAATCCTCCGCTGAGCATCTTGAGTGGCCACAATGCAGATCAAGCACAATTACAGGACGGATTATTTAAATAATTTGAAAATTCTCATCATGCGTTGAAACAAGCAAGTGAGTGCGTGACGTATATAGGCTATCTGGCAGGTTGGGAAAATTTCCTTAAGGGTTCCAGGTGATGCAAACAAGTTTCCACCCAAACCACCATGAGGTCTTTCCCCAAAGAACCAAAGTAAAAGCACAAGTGTTCACTGTAGTTATTCACCTCAAACAATACAAAAATGGAGAATTGGGGCCAATTTTTTTTTTAAATGTAAGTGTTCATTAAAGAAAACATCAACGTTACACAAACATGCTTCCATAAAAGTTTGTTGAATATAATTCTTGTCTGCTAATATTCAACAAAGCAATTAGAGATTGATTGCTTATATCCACCAGCAGCAAGGCTTTATATAAATGGTTGCCTGCTACTGAGAAAACATTAGGCTTCATAATTCCAGTGATAAAAGAGAAGAATATACATTTTAGTCTTAAATTACAGCACTTACACTTTAAAAAGGAAACCTTTCTTATTCAATTTTTTAGTGACACAAAGAGGTTAAAGGAGCTCAGTTGCTCTCAGCACTACTGAGTAGCTGACCTTCACAGGCCTCCTTTCATGTCTCCATTAAAAGATTCACTTCAAATGTATTCATAGTTTGCCTCATGGGCTGCAGCAACGTTACAATCAAGAGGCAGAATGCATAAAAGGCCCGCCTCAAAATCCAATTCTCCCTCTGCTTGAAGTATATGTAAATATTAATGAGCCACGAATCTGCATTTTTCTCCATATTCTGCAGCCTTCCTGGTTCTTTTCATTTAAATCTGATAATTCTTTGAGAGAGGACACTCACTGAGTGTCGTCCATCATAAAGACTCTGGACTGGACTGCATAGCAGTATGATCCCTGGATTGTTCAAAAGTTTTCTATTGTATTTAAAAAAAATAGATTGACCTTAAAATTAGTTTCATAAAAAAAATTGTCATTAACTGCAAACACGTCTATTGTCACACAACAGTCATATCTTTGCTGTTGATTGTCTAGGCTGGTCTTTTCACCTTGAGTGTTGCCTACTTGTCCTCCCTTGTGAACGATAGCCAGAGGTTCAGTTCAGCGTGACGCTATGCTTCCCTGCGCAGACTTATACTTCAGACCAGGCTAAATGGATTTCCATTAGAGGGGCTATGACTCATTCCAGATGCTTACTCAATACTGTGTGGGCACTGTAGCAGAAAGTTTCCTTCAGACAGAACAAAAAGGACAACAAAACCAAACACTCTTGGATGAGATAGTGTCCAGCGAGCGCTGTGCTTTGTTCCTTCTGTAAAATGCATGCTCCAGTTATTACAGCAGAGAAGACATGCCACTGTTAAATCATTCTTATATTAGAAACTTTGAAAAAAAAAGCCACACAGAGCAGGAGGAAACATGACAAACTGCTAACTAGCTTTCATGTTACTGCAAAGTAAATAACAAAGAACAGCTAGACAGTCTTAATGGGAATTAGTTGCCGACAGTGTGTGTTTGATCAATCAGCTTGCTCAGATGAGGCTACCAATCATCATCTCTTTGTGTGTGTGTGTGTGGGGTAGACCTCCAGGCAGAGATTGCATGTTTTTTTCCTCCAATGCGATGTATATGTTTCTTCAGCACTATATCTGGACTCGGGCTAGACCTGCATCAGATGATCAATAGGAAAAGCAATGATTTCAGTGAAATGGACCATTCATCTTACAGTGATTCGCTCACGCAGCCCCCTGCCTGCAGTGAAGAAATGTAACTGAATTATCATCTTAGCATTGATTTAAAACCACAAAAAGAGCAGAAAGAGTAGCACTCTGTTCTCTCTTTAGAATTTTTCTTGGATTATATTAACCAGATATTGTGCCAAGGAGGGGTAGTTGTCTTTTGTCATGTGCTTTGTATTAGAGCTGATATACTTCTTTTAAAGCCTGCAATGTTCTCTTAAGGCCAAAATGTATCGTGTGAGATTTTTTAATACAAAAAAATTAAGGTATATGATATTTAGTGTTATAATATAATGCTGACTTTGGTTTGACTGTTTGTTTGTAAAAGATTTTTAAAAAGCTGCTCTGGCTCTAGTTAACTGTCTGAAGTCAACAACAGCCAAACACTGTGCTATATTACACATGTGATGATCTAATATAGCTTAGAAAGAAAGACAATAATGCCTTCCAAAATTGTCTTTCAAATAAAGAAAACAAAAATAATACCTTCAACACAAGAAAGAAGAGATCAAATAAATCTCAACTGAGACAAAAGAAAATTAGTCTGGGCCTGTTAGAGACAACATCACTTTTCCGTGTGTTGTGCAGGGTTGTGCAGGCTGATTAATGCAAAGCCTAGTTGACTCATTACTGTTTCATTATATTAAGTTAAGCAGGATAATCTTTTGTGTTATTTTCTTTGCTGCTGTAGCTACTTACATACCAGCTTTCATTAGGCACAGCTTTGCAGCTACAATATGAACAGTGTGAATACATCTATAGAGCCGAAAAACACCCCTCAATTCTTAAGACAAAGTGAGAAAGTTTATATATATAAATAGCATTTGGTAAATGCTGCTTGAATAATGAACAACGCTTCTTGCTCTTAATGACTGATTACACGATTAAACTGGCCCCCATAATTGTCGTATTTGGGCTTTGAAATGATATTTTTCACTCTAAAAATTGTTGTTATTTATTATTACCAATTAATAAATACATTCCAAATAAATCTTTTTGTAGTTGTAGTACAATCCACCGTCTACCCTCAAGAACAGGAAGGCCAGATTACGCTGACAAGATTCTGCGCAGTTCTGAAAAGAAAAAGAAAGACATCTTTGGAGAGATGAAACCAAGATTAACATGTACTAACATGATGGGAAGAGAAAAGTACACGCAAGGAAGCAAACAGCTCCCGATCTGAAGCATAAAACTTTATCTGTTAAACATGGGGGAGCCAATGGTATGGCATGGGCATGTCTGGCTGCTAGTGGAACTGGGTCACTATTGTGTACTGATGGTGTGACTGCTGACAGAAGTCACAGACTGAATGCTGAAGTGTACAGGCCTATACTCTCTACACATATTCAGCCAGATGTTATACAACTGATTAGATGGTGCTTCATATTGCAAAATGATAATGACTCACGGTCTACTGCAAAAGCAAACCAAGAATTTTTCAAAGCATGTTTTTTTTTTTAGTTTTGGAAGATAAAACTGAAATCAGTGAGTCCCACAAACAAACAGCAACAGAAGGTGGCTATAATAAAGGCCTAGCAGAGCACATCAAGGTAGATGACACAGCATTTGGTGATGTCAGTGACTTCTAGACTTTAAATTATCAAGCATTTTAAAAAGTAATCATTATATTTAAAACTATATTAGCTTTTCCAATGAATTTTAAACCTTTGAATTTATAAAATGGCTCTAATTCTTAAACAATTAATTGACACAGGTGGTACACAAGGTAAAGCCATAAAAAATTGTCATTGACCTTACTTATGGACCTATTTGTACTTTACATTTTGATTGTGGCTCAAGAGTTGGGAGTTCGCCTTGTAATCGTTTGCCGGTTTGAGCCCCGGCTTGGACAGTCTCGGTCGTTGTGTCCTTGGGCAAGACACTTCACCCATTGCCTATTGATGGTGGTCAGAGGGGCCGATGGCGCCAGTGTCCGGCAGCCTCGCCTCTGTCAGTACGCCCCAGGGTGGCTGTGGCTACAATGTAGCTTGCCATCACCAGTGTGTGAATGTGTGTGTGAATGGGTGGATGACTGGACGTTTGGGGTCCTTAGGGACTAGTAAAGCGCTATACAAATACAGGCCATTTACCATCATGGTAGCCTTCGAAGGCCACCGACAGAGTGGTAGCCTTCACTCTGTACCTCTGAAGTGATTACTAAGTTCACTTTACATGGTTTAATAAATTTCTTTGACAAGCATTTGTAAGAATCACCCATTAAACTTTACACAAATTCAAATTGAGAGGAATTGTTGTGTCTACAGTCTGTGTTAGTTTATAATCATTCAATAATAACAATCAACATTAGTATTTGACAGTTGATCATTTAGTTCGTTCATCAGTGGAGTAATTTAACACTCAGGCCATCTGTTTCACCATTCAACAACAACAACAACAACAAATATTAACTAGCATTAACACTTCAATAAAATACTGTTGGAAAAAAGCTCATTCAACAGATTCCACAGAATTAATCCCATGGCAGTGCCGGCAGTATGTTTCATTATTTCTAATGATGACAGAAGATTCATCCAATGTGCAGCTTTATGTTCATGGCTGTTGGTGGTTACACAAATACAGTGCTGTGCCCACTTTGTATTTCTTCTATTTTTGTGTTTGAGTCATAAAAAATTATGTAATCTCAAGTGGGCCTGTGTGAAAAAGTTTTCACCTTCTCAGTTGCCCTCGATAAAGGATCTCAGCTAGATTCAACACATGCAAGCCTATTTACTATTTAAACAATCATTTAATAAATATTCCATTTTAATGAGCATGAAGTTGCCCGAAAGGGCTCACCAGTAGCACATGAAATGATATTCATGGGAGAGACAAGGTATAAACAACCGCTAACCTAATAAAACATTAACACAGTTTTATGACCCCTGCAGCTTTGGAGGGAATGTTCTGTGGACTTGTGAAAGTTGAACTTGTTTCAAAGACAGGGGCTTGTGAAATATCTGGAGTAAACCAAAAAGCTCTGAATTGTTCAAATGCAATTACATCTAAGTTTTGCCATGGCCGAGTCAAGATTAGGGGCTGAAACTTATTCAGAAGCTGTGGCGGTATCTGAAAAGAGCATTTCACACACACAAAGTTTGCTGCGTGGCAGCACTAAAGCAGTCCAGGAAAAATCAGTGGGGTGAAATTATCAGGTATCAGAGTTATCAGAGGTGAGTGGGTGCAGTTGTTGCTGCTAAAGAATAGAATAGAATTTAACTGTATTGTCATTGCACATGTCACAAGTACAGGCAACGAAATGCAGTTTGCATCCATCCAGAAGTACTTTTGCCATGATATAGATATATTACAAAATATATATTAGCAATAATATAGATATGTAAATATGTTACAGAAATGGGTCTGTTATAGGTATGAGGGTACAAAATATGGGTCTATTATGGGTATGTTATAATGTACACGGTATGAAGGTATGTTATGAATATGCTATAACTATAAGTATGTACAGGCTGTAGTGGTGTACAGGCTATGAACAGGATACAAATATGAAAGCTATACAGAAATATGAACTATGCAAGTTATAAACTGTTGTAGAATTAAAATTATCGTATTGTACAGAATGTTTGTTTATACAGAATTATACAGTAGTGCAGTTAAGAAAGGTGGAACCATGAGTTATGCAATTCTGGGAAGCGGCAATCATATTTTTTTATATTTTTCACATTGGTGAATTAAACTCAGATTTGGTACAGTTTACTATGACTTACATGCTAATAAGTCATATTCATTGTCTGTACTGCTACATTTTTTTTATTCTCACATTCATTTAGAACAGCAAAGATACTTGTATCATAAGTCTCCGGTTAATGAACACCCTCCTACTAATTAGAATGGCAATGCCCTGAAGACAACCTTTTAAGATCTTAACAAGGATGACAGCTTCTTGGTTTGATCTGATATATATCACATTACTCACAATTACATTGTAGAAAGGGTGAGGCAATAACTGCATTGTAACTGGATTATTACATGAACAAATAATGGGGGTTTACATCAGGAAGAGCATCTGGCGTAAAACTCTGCCAAATCAAACATGTCAATCTACCCGCTGTGGTGACCCTTTGTGAGTAACAGAGCAGCTGAAAGTAGCTTTATTTTCACCATGCGAGCAGACTCCTATTGTGCACTTGCTTTTGATAAACTACTTAATGAGATGCTAAGTGTGGAATGACTGACAAACGTTTGACCTCAGAGTGTTGTTTTTGTCACCTTGGGCCATTACAACAGACATTTGTCATCTGTTGCTAGGTAAAAATCAGAGCTATAATTAGATACATTTATTGCACCCCCGTCATTGTGCATGTAGTCTCCCAACACAACTTAATTTATCATTTGCTTTTCTGATAATAATTACTATTATCTTGTAGGCCTTGTGATAGACTGGTAACTTTCCAGCGAGTACCTTGTCTCTCAACCTGTGACACATGGATTAGGATCTAACAAACCACGGATACACAGATGAATCTCTAAATTTTAATAGACAATGAAAAACTGATTGCACCCACAGTTTGTCTCTAATAAATGACAAAAAATAAAGAAGATAGAAAGAGAGACACGTATAGAGTGTTAAATCTGTTTATTTGTATTTTTATGTCAATTATAATTACTTATAATAACTTGTACAATTAAAACCTACTGTTCACAGGGAGACACAATAGTGCAATCTTAATCAATGTTGTTTCACAGCAAGCAGTGCTTAGGTTCAAATCTGCTGTTCATCTGAGGAGGTTGCAATGGTGTAATCTTTTAGTTGTATGTAAAGTCATATAATCTCCTATTTCTTATTGTTTTGTTTTTATCTTATGTTCATAATGATCCACAAGTAAACTGTGCAAGATTTTTGGTTGTTCCAAAACTTTTGATTGTCTCTTTCTGCTTTCAGTCAATATTTATCTTCTGTGCCCGACTATGTGTCTGTTGCTGGACTAGTGTGTCATTTTGTGACTGATGATGCCCTCCCCCATACCGCATAGCACATACTCGACAGTGATTTCCCATGATGGCTCCATCAGGTGAAGATGGTAGGGAAAATTGGGAGGAGAAGGAAAGAAAGAGAATGAGGAGGGGAAGGAAAGTGGACAGGGTGGCTATTGAAAGGATGGATGTTGGAAGGAAAAGGTGGAGACTTGGGTGATTGGAAGGTTGGATGGAGGGAATTAATGACCTCCTGGGACCAGGCTAAAATGCTCTCATCTTCCTAATCTCCTGCTCTATTTTGAGAAGCAGCAGGAGGGATGTCACAGACATAAGGAAGCCACTGACGGATGATCAGACATGAGGGCACTCACAGACCTGATGAATGGACCTCTACATTGGCCAAATGGCTTCACGACTATGGGAGAGACAGGGCTCACAGAAAAGACAAAGGACTTTCCATTACTGGGGGACAACTGCATCTTGGGAATGGCTTTTTGCCATCAAGCAATATTTTAAATTGCTTTTCACAAAAATATAGCGCTAATGCTGTTGATAACCATGAACACAGCCACATAAGCAGCTTTACGTTCTAATTTTACAATGAAAAGACTTTTATACCAATTTTCTTCTGTCGATATTAGAGATATAGATGTAAAATACATATCCTGTATAGATGTTAATGTAGTTTTCTGTGCACACAATTCAAATACTTTCAAGGTTTTATAAGACTGACAGTGAAATCAAGCAAACAAATAGTTTCCTCCACACAGAGCTGAAAGTCCTATTGAGAATGGATCATTGTCTGGCTGTGTCAGAGCCAAAAGGTAAGAGCCTCTATAAGAGCGATAAGGCGGTAGAGCCTCAGTGGAGATAAGTATCTTATCAGACTGTCGTCTGCCTCCTGAACTCTCAGAGGATATCTGTTGTATTACAGAATGTTAGACAGCTACTGCTACTAGATAAAGTACTCTTCTGTTTTTGTACTTTTCACATTTTGGGGGGAAAAAATCGTCCTTTGACATTGGTTGACTTTATTAGTTTAATCAAAAATTTCTCTCTCAGGCAGAAATGAGAAAAGTGTACACAGTGTCATTTATTGTTGTACTGATAGCTATCTATTATCCATTTTTTTCCAATATATGCTATATTTTTGGAACTCATATTATAACACAGACAGTGAAATATATTACGTTGTGTTTCCTCTCGCCAGTTGCATGGAGGCTGTTCAAGCTGCTTCACTGGAGGCTGACATGTATTGGCATTGCACAGCTTTTGCAGTCCAGTACAAACATTTCATTTTTACATAGATATGAATTATACCCTCCTAAATAGATTGTTGAAGGGTTCGGGCTGGATAGGAGACAATGCTGGGCTGATTTGACACAGCAAAGCCTCATCAATCTCCCGGTTCATCCAGTTCACAAACGGGGTCCTCTTTCACTGGTAAGAGCAGTCGATAGACCACTGCTACCCAGATGAGAGCAATTCCATTAAGAGGGCCCTCCTCCTTGGGTCTCTGAAAGAGGGCTTATCAGAGGCCGGCAGTGAAGGACGCATTGAAGCCATCCATCGTCAACTGAGAGAGGGAATGAATGCTGCTGACAATCTTTCCACATTCTCTCCTTCCTCCTGTCTTGTCTTCAACAAAGAGAAACGTCATTGCCATCAGCAGCAGCTGGAAAGTAATTTCCCTCTCAAACACAGCTGTCAGGGTGAAGCAGTAAGGTTTCAGAGACTGAAGTTAAATATACAACTATTGTCAAAAGTTTGCATGCATTCATTATGGGCATGAATGTCATGGTAATTTTGGGCTTTTGTTGATTTCTTTGAACTGTTCTTTTTCCAGGGTGGAATGATTATACAGCATATCTCTTGAATGACTTTACATAAAATTCTGTGCAAAAGACTGAAGTTGTGTTAGATTTTCTCCAATCCACACAAGACCAAACGTGCAGGCTGCCTATACACCTCCACTAATATTTGGTTAAATGTCTCTTAGCAAGCTGCATCTCAATCAGATACTTTTGGTAACCATCAAAACGCTTCTGGAATAATTCTGACTGGATATTTGACCATTTTTCTTGGTAGAATTTGTGGAGTTCATTTAAACTTTCTGGTTTCCTGGAACAGACCCAGCTTTTAAGTATATTCCACAAATTGTCAATAGTGGTAAAAACAAGGCTTAGGGAAAGTCATTTCAGAAGCTTAATGAGTCAAGATCATCTGTTCAAACAATTGTACATAAGTACAAGTTATTTAGATGTGTCACCACTTTGCGGAAGTCTGAAAGCAGACCAAAATGGTCACCCACAGATGAGACGAGATTTGTTAGGAATTTCAGGAACAACCAAAGAACCATCAAGGCTACATCCTGCCATGAATTGGAAACTGCTGGAAGGCCAACATCACTGTCCACAGTGAAGCAAGTTTTACATTGCCATGGACTGAGAGAGTGCTGACCAAGAAAGAAGGCCATTTTGCAAAATCAGTCTCTTGGAAATTGTGGGGCCACTTTGTTGCTAACCTTATCTGTCTGCTTTTTCATGCTGGGCAGGTAGTATGCAGTGAATTTGTAGTGATTTTCCCCCTGCTGAAAACAGCAAGAGGGGAGCTGCAGATGTGAGTGATAATTCCAGGCGGATCATTACTACAAAGCAATTGCTTTCACTTTGTCAGTGTTTTTTTAAACATTGCTATTTGACATGTTGTTCTTTTTATAGAAATAGTCATTTATGGGAAATGGCAGATGACCTAGAAAAATATTGCCTTGAATTTTGTCTCACATGGTGCAAAGTAATCATGTGATAAATTTGATATTTGTAAACAGCATCATTGTCCTGCTTTTCTATACATATTCAGTCACGGCGTGCAGTATGTATGAAACATACTGCTAAATAGATTCCAGCACTGTACAGTGTTACTGGCACAACAAATCTTATAATAAATGTATTTTAATTATGTACAATTAAACACAGACAGGCTACATTAAAACCATACAAACGCAATGCAACAAAAGTGAGTGCACATGTAATTTCCAATTAGGGATAATTGCTTGAACATGGCTAGACCTGTAAACACTATACAGCTTCATTTTTTTCTTTTTTCTTTTTAGCCTGGGCTGTATCTAATGCCTAATGAGTCGACATTTTAAAGAATTACCTGGAGTATTTCTGTGACTGCTCAAATACTGCAAAGGAAATCAGATGAAACTGAAAAGAAGCCTGATATATACAGATAGATCCAAGTCCAAAATATATTTTAATGTGTTTATTTATTGATTTCATGGGTCATTAACATGACTCACCCAAAGCGTTTGCATAATGTAGTCTGCAATGTGCAAGTTAGATTATGTACATAAGTATGTGCAGAAAGTATAGGTATGTGATTTTCATACATGGCTTTTTCAGTCTCAAGAAATTTGTATTTCTTTGCAACAAATGCAAAAGTCTTTTAGAAGAAGATGACCCGATTGACTCTGTCCTTGACTAGAAGCCAGTCATTTGGAGTATTTTTAAAGTGGAACGTTGAAGGCAACAAAACCCCTCCAGCACAGAGCAGCTAAAAAGAATCAGCTTTAAAGAATGGCAGAACATCACTCTGCAGGTGCTTGTGGGACTGGTTTCATCCACGAGTAAGGATCCAATTTAAATATAAATAAATAAAGGCTAACCTCTATTTATTTATATTTTTAATATATTAAGTGAAATCTCACTAAAATTGTGTGCATTCACCTTTCCTGCAGTTGATTTAGAATTTTTTTTTTTTTACTTTGCTAAGAAATTAGCTGGATTACACTTGATCTTTATCAAAGAAGGACATATTTACATTAAATGTATAGGAATCATAATGATCTAACATTTTAGCAATATCAACCAGGTCTTCATTCAGTTTTGCTGCATACTGTTTATGTATGTGCTAGCTAACATTGTTAACATCATGTCTCAGAGTAAGTATGGAAGTATGGAAACTGACTATTTTTATCTACAAATCTCTTTGTCTTCACTGACATTTCACTCTTAGACTGGCATGCATGACCGGTGGTCTCGAGCAAACCTTTAGAAAGCAGCAGTCATGCACATGAGTAATAGCATGTGGGCTCTGTCATGTCCTTGAATCAATTTTCAGGTCTCAACATGACACTTTTCAAATCAGAAGGCTGTACCACTAACACGCCTCTCTTTCTATGGCCACTCATTTTTACACATCAGTTCTAGTCTTGACTCAAATATATGAACGCTAACTGCAGAGCAGCACATTTCACACAGAGTCCCATTCTTTTTTTATTTTGTGAATAATGTGATAGCAACCTAAATGCTGCTGGGAAAACACAGACACTGCATTTTGTTCTTCAGCTAATATCCCAAAGAACACTTGCAGGCTTTTTTTGGTTGCGGAAATCTTAGGGAAGGGTGTTATTTTGTAACTGCCATCCAAAATTGTAAAATGGTGTGATATAATTGCTGTGGGATCTCCAGCTGTTTAAACATCACCTGACCCTGCAGGTGGTGCCCTCAAGAAAGTTTTTGTGCATCATAATTGTCGTGTCTCAGCATTTTTTTGGCATGTACAGCATTCCTTAATTTGCAGTGTCATCCAAACCTGAGCTACATGAGTTGTTAATCATTTCATTGTTGTTTGGTTTCTTTTTCTGTTTTTAATATTACATGAAACAGCAAGAAAATTAGAGTTGTGTGTTACCAAGACCAAGTATTAAAACGGCAGATAAAGAGCATTAACATCCTTAATAAGCCACAGTTTCCATAACAACTGCAACAGCTAAAGCCAGTGAAAAGCTATTGACAGCAGCAAACAACAGATTGGAAAGGTTATGAGGAAAACAGGTGCACGCATATTTAAAAATCCCTGTCACTCTGCCAACATTAATTACACAATGGGCAATGTTTCTAATTCTACAATAAAACTCTGGAAATCGGTCCAATTTTCCACAGCAGCCCTACTGCTACCCCACCAAATCTTGTGCAACCAAAGTAAAGGAAGAATGTTTGATAGCTGGAATTGAAAACCTTATAATATTTAATGTATTCTGTGTTTAATGACCTGTTTTAAGAGATTTGTATAATTAAGTAAGCATTGGAAGACAACCCAGAGGGAATTAGGGAGTCATCTGTCAGTTTACAATCAGCTGATTCACACAAAAGTACAAGAGCCAATGAGTGGACACTAAAATGTTAATACAGCTGCACAGCTCTAGCACAATTAGTCTGTCATAACATTTTTACATGCAGGGTTTAGGATTAGGATAAATGTTTGGCCTAAAAAGCAAAAACATGGGGGGAACTTGGTTTATGAGCCTGAAAAGTCTTTTAACACCCACTGAGGTGAGACAAGTTGCATATTCCTCAGGATATCATAAAATCATCTGGCTGTAATAAGCAGGACGACTTCCAGCATCTAAAGCTGCAAATTCTATGACTGAGCAGGCGCTCGTGTCCACTAGAAATTACACTGTTAGAGCTAGAGCCATTTAAAAATTTCTCTCTGATTACTGTATTTCCTGTGCACATCTGCAGATTATAAGGGTTCTCCCAACTTTGTCAAAAGTTTAGTGTCTTTTTGATGAACCGTAGTCTTGTGACAACAGTATCCTCCCTCTGTCACCATCGTCTCTCTATTAGTCACAGAAAAGGAAGGGAAAGAAGGCGAGCCACTCTAATTATCCTCCAGTCTCCAGCAAGTTATGTTAATAGTCGCTTCCGGCTTAAGTAGGCTATCTATATGCAAAGTCTCTTCTGATGAATTTCTTCATTATTTATTGTTAATGTATCACTGTATCACCATGATGAGGAGAGAAGGATGTTGGTTCTGCACAATATTACCCTGTGAGAGTGTGAAGGTGGCTTGACCATTTGAGCAAGGCAAAAGTGAACTGTAACTCTTAGGTTTTGCATTAGGAGCTATGTCACTTTTTCAAGAATATACATGGAATTATTTACTTTTTAATATAAAAAAACCCCATAAAATGTAGCTTCTATTTGTCTGGATGTAGCGTTTTCAGTAGGAGAAACATTTTGTCACTTATCCAAGTGGCTTTTTCAGTCTCAGCTAAATGCAGCTTTCCCCAACCTTATAAACATGATGATGTTACATCTCTCTTCACTTGTGTTCCAGTCAATGACGGAGTGGAGGTAGGTCGTAAGAGATTACAGGGTGACCCGAACCTCTTAGCACCCACTAATTGTGTTTGCTCTCAGAACCGAGTCTTCATTTCACATATTTCACATACAAGGGTCAGTACTACAGGCAGAAACATGCATGTACCTTGGGTTTCCCCAGTTTCACCCATTGTGTCCAACTTGTACACAGAAGAAATAGAAAAGAGGGCTCCAAGTCATTGGCTCAAACATACCAGAATTCACTATTGATTCATTGATCACTGTGAGATTTCCATTAATAATAGGGGACATTTAAAAGTTGATGTGCACTGTAAACCAATCCATACGGATCAGTATTTATTAGGTTTGACTCTCATCATCCACTGGAGCACAAACTGGGTGTCATTAGGATCTGACAACACAGAGCGAACTCCATCCCCACAGATACAGCGGCCCTGAGTAATATGCCGGACAGGGAGGAACGCTGGTTTGAGCCGGGAGTCAAAGAGGTCATTTATGCAAAAAGGGAAAGACCATCTCTGAATTGAGGAGGAGGTCTAAGGGTACATCGTTCACCATCATACATCTTGCTATGATTGCAGCCATTTCCCAACTCTCTGCAAATGATACTCATGGGCATTGATCAAATTATCATTGATCAGTGGTCATGACAATGTGCATATTAATGATCAAGAAACTGACCTCATAGCCCATTGTTTGTCAGTGGTGCTAGTTTCAGTCATTGTGTCTTTATAAAGTTGGGGGAACCTGCATCAAGCTGAGACTGAAGAAGTCACTGAGATGAGTGACGGAACGTTTTTTAAAGCAAGTTTAAGTGTGATTAGACATTGCCTAAATGTTTCAAAAGCCTATAGCAGATTTGCAGTGGTTTAATCAAGGGAAGAGTCAGTGTCATGTGAAATAATCATCTGCATAAAAATGCTTGTTACAACATTTACAGTTAAACATGAGATTAAGCCTGACTCATTTGGCAGGGTTCATTCTCAAAATCAACAAAGTGTCTGGATGTAAAAACAAACAAACAAACAAACAAACAAACATAGAAAACAAGAATAAAAATACCTTTTGGTACTTTTTAATTTTTATTTTCACTTAAATATTACTGTGAAACCGCAGATAGATGATGAGTTCAACAGACTTGTCATGAAGGATGTCTTTGTTAAAAAATTAAAAAGCATTCAAAAGAAACCTTCCCTGTAGAAAATGTAAAGAAACAACTATTTTGAACTACTTCAATACAAATGCTGCTTCTCGGGCTAACTTTACCTTCAATGTCTGTCAGCATCTCTCAGAAACCTGAGTTCTCTGACTCAAAAGAAAAAAGATCCAGGATACAGTGTCTCTGAATACTCCCTAACACTTATCATGTGTTTCACCTTGAGGTTGCCCTCAGAGGTCTGCCCATTTCCCCTGAAACAGAAGCTGGATTGTGGTGAGCCGAGCACTAGTATAACTCTGCGTTCAAGAAGACTGACCTCAATCTAAGGGAGAACTTGATCCACTGGCCACGCACTCTGTTGCCCACCAGGAGCTCTTAAGGCCATCGGTGGATGGACATGTGTGGATCTCTGAGTAACCATCTGTGAATGTGTTCTCCTCAAACAGTGAAACACTTCTTTTTTGTAGTTTAAGCTTTCCTGCTGTGCAAAAGTGAAATTTTATTATGGCTTTATATGGGCTTCATGTGCCTCAAGGTCGTGGAATACACTGAACACATAAATCTCCTTGTCATCCAACCATTCAAATGAAATCACGAGGACCGCTGACACTGTAGTTACGGTAAAAGGTTTTTCTACCGCTGAGACGATATGCAGTAAGGTGGTGATTGGTGACACACTTATCTCGTTCCAGGTTCGATTACAGTCGTAATGTTTCCTCTCTCCATTAAGTGTATTTGATTTCCCGCTGTGGGGGTAGTTGGCAGGGCAGAGATATGACAGCAGCGTCAGGGCCAAGAGGGCAGCTCTTGCAAGCATTACTTCCACTGATGTGCCTGGAAGCGGGCGAAAAGTGGCAATGCTTATACAATTAGAGTGGAGACTTTGTCAGACCTCATTTTTGAAAGAGGTTTGAGCCGTAGCCCTCAGAGGGTATTATTAATTCACTGCCCTTGCCGTTTTGTGGAGATAGAGGGATTAGACAATGGTGGATGACAAAATGACATGCGAAGAGGAGCTCAGAAGTACCTTCACTTTGATTACAAGAATAAAATTTCCCATTGGCCACAAGGGAATTATCTTGAAAGCTTGAGTCAAAAGGTATAAACCTATATGTGAGCGATAGTTTAAATGTTTATAAGAATTGTTCACTGGTAGTGATACAAATTCTCATGTTAGTTAAAGATCAAAGGCTACAGCTCACGAAACACATTTTAAATGTAAATCATACATCTAGGTATTAAAAAAAAAGAATCTCTGAATTATCTGAAACTTTTGTCATCGTCTTTTTTAATAGAACACTGATAGTTTATTTGTGTGCATATTACTAAATAACACATATTAGAATCCTCAAATGTAAATCTCAGTTGAACTCATTTTAAACTGACATTTCCAATCATTCATTTTCTTGCTTACAGTCTTGTCACCATTTGGGTAGAAGCAGGGCAATCACAGTAATCACTTCAGCCAGCTGCTCTCACACTGAGGAGCAGCCTTGCTGTTGCTCTTGTTGATTGTTGAAGTCCTCTGTCTGTTGTGGAGAGTCACGCCTGCAAGGATTTGTCTTTCTATATCATTTTCTTTTTGTTTTGCCATTTTCAAAACTCACACCCAAATAAATACTGAAACTCTAATGGACACTGGATAAAAGTTAGTTTTAGTCAGTTAGTTTTTATCTGTTCTTTCTTTCTCTATATGGTATTTGAAAAATGCCCATGCAACAAAAACATCAGCCACATACATTTAGTAAATACTCAAAAATGATTTGACAACCTTTGTAATATTTCAAAGAAAATGTGGGATAAATTATGGAGCACTGAGAACAGTATAAGTGGGTCAACAAAACATCAGGCTTTACCATGGAAACTTGCTTTTTCTCACCAACAGTCAATGCTAGTTTCCTTTGAAGTGACCATGATTATTCCCTTCCCTTAGCTAAGGGGTTATTGAACAATAACAAACATCCCCAAACTTTGACAAAATAATAATTTGAGTCTAAAATACAATGTTTAAACACAATCCAGCCTTTATTAATGCAAACAATGATGTCTCAACAATTGTCATTTGATTTTATTGTCTTTTGATGCTCTTTTGGGAATCACCAAAAAATCTTAAATTATACCTTTACTGGTTTTTGCCTCCCTTTGACTCCTTTAATAGTTAGCACTGATATTTTTTTAATCCTAATTCATAACATTATCACACAGACAATGTCAGACAGTTTACATGAGCTTGGTTTCTATCATGGTTGTTATTATCATATCAAAAACATCCTCACATAAATGTTGAGTAGATTTCAGTAATTCTTATTTAGAAGAATGTGGAAAAAGCCATCCATTGGAGCTGAATGTGCAACACAAAGTACATTCTGTTAATGTTTTGTATTATTTCACAGATCTACATGAGGTTGCAGCTGGCCTGTTTTTACTATATACTGAAATACTGACATTTTTCAAAGCCACTGGCATCTCACAAGTAGATGTGTGCAATCACGGTAATGTGGCAGCAAACGAAAGGACAGAAAATATGAACGTAAACAATGCAGGTTTTTAATATAATAGAGTATTTTTAGAATTTGTACTTGGAAGAGAGTCAGTACAACAAAACCCACAGCTGTGAAATTGTACACTTGGCCATCAGTCAGAGATGTCAAGATCAATTTGCCCTGAGTCTTAAAAATATTGCAGGAAATTTATTGTTATACTTCTTTGAAATACAAAGCTAATGACTCTTTTACAGTTGATCGTTACAAACCTCAAGAAACAAGTTTGTTTTTGAGTTGATAAATGATGCACAGAAAGAAGGAGAGCGAATAAATTGATTTTTTGTCAGGCCGAATGAAATAGCACCAAACCCTTCGATTAGCCATATTTAACATGTCAGTTTGCATCGCTGAGGCTTTAGCACCGTGTGACGACGATGAGGGAATTAAGAGACAAAGAGAAAAACAGAAGGCAGGAGAATAAAGGGGAAGTTGGAGAGACAGAAGTGAGCTGAAAGAGATGCGAGATAACTACAGGGAGAGGAAGACAGGAAGCAAAGGAACACATGATAAACAGGGACATACAAAGACTAGCAGAGATTGAGAGAGATGAGAGAGTGACAGTGGGAACTGATGGGAAGATGTATAAATGAAGAAGTCATTGATTGCAACTTTTTTCTGATCTCCCAGTGAAAACTCTAGTTGCTTGTCAGTATGACATGATAGATGGCTTCTTACTTACTGGAAAATGATAAAGAAACTACATTTGTTTAATTTTTTAAGTCCTCAATAAGGATGGGTTTAGATTATGTAAAAGCTGGCCACTACAATCTTTCCTTTCATTCTCTTGATAGTGAATTTATTGCTTTGTCTCAACACCAGACCTTTATGTAACCATGCCTCCTTTCATCCCAAAATAAGTCAAATATTGACTGCAGAAAGCACTGCTTAAATTAGTTTCTGTCAAATTCAGTACAACTAGTGCCTCACGAGCTGTGTAGGAGCAAGGAACAACCAAAGTCTATCAGATCATTTCTCAAGCACATACAATTTGATCACTTTCAGCAAGTGGAATATATACAGAAAATATCTAAAATCAAGCAGCTAAGCAAAAGTTTGTACATACGCCATGTGTTCATTTGATATGATTCGGGAATTAGATGACAGAAAGAGGCGCTTTGAACAGGTGTGCGTGGGCTTGAGCGGTGCCCAGAGCATGGAGGCTGCTGAATGAAAGAAGTGTCCAGCTTTCTCTCTGGGTGCTTTGAAGAGGCGGATTTGGCTAGACCAGTCAATTTCAACAGGTGTGCTTTGGCTTACTGGGATGGATTTGCATGTTTTACAACAGCTCTGAAAAGGTTGAGTAGCAGTAGTCTTAAAAACTGAGACAGGCACGCACAAAAAAATCTCGTGCACAAGTAAATAAGCTAATTTAATTTAGATAAAGGTAATAAATCAAAGTTATTTATTCTGCTCTAAGCCTTAGCAACAGAAGACATGGGGAGATGGTGGCAGATTAAAGCAACGCTATTAGGAATACATTGTCTTTGTCAGTAACAAATTAGTGATTCAATCATAAAGGTACCCTGTACGTGAGGCTGGGAAAGAATGTCTTGGACTCCCGGACCATCAGCACCGGCTCCCCTCAGGGCTGTGTTCTTTCTCCTCTGCTCTTCTCCCTGTACACCAACTGCTGCACCTCCACCCACCAGTCTGTCAAGCTAATCAAGTTCGCAGACGACACCACCGTCATTGGGCTCATCTCGGACGGGGACGAGTCTGCCTACAGGAGGGAGGTTGAACGTCTGGTGTCTTGGTGCAGCCACAACAACCTGGTGCTGAATGCCCAGAAGACAGTGGAGATTATTGTGGACTTCAGGAAGCACACAGCCCCACTCCCCCCCATCATCCTGACTGACACCCCCATCACCTCTGTGGACTCATTCCGCTTCCTGGGTACCACCATCACCCAGGACCTGAAGTGGGAGCCCACCATCACCTCCGTCATCAAGAAAGCCCAGCAGAGGATGTACTTCCTGAGGCAGCTGAAGAAATTCAACCTGCCAACACGGACGATGATGCAATTCTACACTGCAATCATCGAGTCCATCCTCACCTCCTCCATCACCGTGTGGTACGCTGGAGCCACTATCAGGGACAAACAGAGACTGCAGCGTGTTGTGCGCTCTGCTGAGAAGGTGATTGGCTGCAGACTCCCATCTCTGCAGGACCTGTACACCTCCAGGACACTGCGGCGTGCAGCCCGGATCTCAGCTGACCCTTCTCACCCTGGACACAGTCTGTTTGACCTGCTCCCCTCAGGCAGGAGGCTCCAGTCCATTCGCACCAGAACCTCTCGCCATAAGAACAGTTTCTTCCCCTCTGCTGTTGGACACATGAACAATAACCACATGATTGTCCCCGCCACTAACACATGACCCTACGCTGTGTCACTGCATCATTTCATGTTTGGCACTGATCACCACCTGCACTCATGTATATATCTTTCTACGTAGCACTCATAATTCTTATTCTCATGTATATATCTCATGTATATCTCATGCACATATCTTTCTTTCTACATAGCACTTTAATTCTTATTGTCTGCACTGAAGCACCGCAGCAATTTCCTAATGTTGTAAACCTCAACATCTGGCAATAAACCCATTCTGATTCTGATTCTGATTCTGATTCTGTTGTATTTTTGTACAAATTTTAAATAAAATACTATGTCCTGGGATACTTACATGAAAATCTGACACAGAATTTATATAAAACTGAAGGTGAAGGGAAGGGGGACAAGACAAAAGACATGCTGTGGAATAGAGCCAGAGATTAACAATGACTCATAATTAAATGGGTTTATGTTATTAATCGTTTCAAATCTTATCTAGTACAACATAAAGTTCATCTTGTAAATTATTTACCATACTAGAGACGAAAGAACAACAAAGTAGAATAAGCTTAAGGATGCACCAACTTTTCACCTGAAAGTAGATTTTTTTTTAGCGTCTCAGTCAGATCCACCTCCTGTCATCTCTTCAATGCAGGATTTCACTTGTCAATAGGTGATGTCACTGTGACTACATCCATGTTTTATATAAAGTGTGTGTTGTAGGCATAAATATAAAAAGTAGTAAAAAATTTTTTAATTTGTTTGTGGAATCCCTTTCAAAATCTCAAGTATATCTTTATTATTTTAAATAACTACTGCTTCTTTTCAGCAACAGCTCTGTGGACACTGGATTATGTTTGGTGTGAAGAGTCAGATGTTTGCTCAGCCACTACAAGTGGTTATCAGAAGAACATTAAATAACCACTGCACAAAGGCTACATCCATACTTTACACACAGTTTTTCTCACTGACAGCTGATGGGAATCACATAGCAACAAAAACCCTCGCCATCTGGAAAAGGAAAAAGAAAAGGAAAAGAATAACACTAAATTTAGTTTTTTGTTCATTTGCAGGAAACTCCACAGGGAAATGATAGGTTTGATATAAAACCCCATGTGGTATGTGGGTCTAGTTTGTGGACCTGGTCTTTTATAACACCCAATTTATGCAGTTTAATGTAGTGTACTAAAGGTAATGCCAACACGAGAGATTGTTAGTAGACCCAATATATGTCCCAATATATGATTTCAAGACTAGAAGTGTGATCTGTATGTGTCTTTTTTCTGTGTCAGCCTACTTTAGTCAATAACTGATTCCAGTGATCAACATGCATGGACAGCCAAGAGGACACGTAGACAGATTGGTGGCTAATTTGACTTTCTGGTTGCACTGTAGCTCATGTTAGGCCCACTGAAGGTTTCACAAGACTGTTGAATCCCATAAATCTCTACTGCAATACCTAAACTAATATCCAGTAGACAATGTAAGACTAGCATTTCACAGCACAAAGGCAATATTTGTCCTCATCTCTGTCTGTGAGGTACAGCTCACCATGATTCCCAGCAAATTCTGCTCTCATTAATCTATGTAAAACATGTGAGAAGTGATTACACAGTCCTTAAAAGGGGAAAGGAAGCAGTGTCCTCTACAGTTTCTTATCGCGCCAGCTGATTCATGAGTT
Organism: Mchenga conophoros; assembly: GCF_057382185.1. Taxonomy (NCBI): domain Eukaryota; kingdom Metazoa; phylum Chordata; class Actinopteri; order Cichliformes; family Cichlidae; genus Mchenga; species Mchenga conophoros. Next base: position 11,621,301 of record NC_140526.1, read on the forward strand.
TTAATGGGCTTTTAAGCCAGATTAAAAACCTGATGCCCCTACTGTTCAAGGAGCCAAGAGTTTTAGAGAATCGCGTTTATGAGATTGGCAATAAAACCAAGAGACCTCGATAGAATATAAATGACTTTGATGAATCTACATCAAATGAGCATACCCTTTTTAAAGTACATAACTTTAATGGAAAGGGTGGATCTGAAAATCATCAGTGTATAGGACATTATTTGGCCCTCAATGTTCATGAATATAACTGTAGTTTTGTAACATTTTCTTAGAAAGTTTCTTCTCTGGGTAAAATTATCATTTATAAATACATATAATTTATTCAATCATTGTTTAAGCCCACTGTTGCTGTTGTTTATGCAGTGTAACCATGGACAAATATTTTTTTATTATTTCACTTTCAAATCCAGCATTACACAACTGCAATTCAAATTTCATACCACCGTTATTATTGATTTTCACAACAGGACAGCATTACTGCAGTATTACTACATTACTACAGTAGTACAGGACAGCATTACTGCAGTATTACTACATTACTACAGTAGTACAGGACAGCATTACTGCAGTATTACTACATTACTACAGTAGTACAGGACAGCATTACTGCAGTATTACTACATTACTACAGTAGTACAGGACAGCATTACTGCAGTATTACTACATTACTACAGTAGTACAGGACAGCATTACTGCAGTATAAATGAGAGCTAGCTTTGCAATGTGTCCTGAGGCAAAAAGGGATGTGAGGTCAAAATGGAGATCTGCATGTGTACGTACAGTACTGAGCACATCCCACTCAAAACGAGGACTGGGAAAGTGTCACTCCCTGCTCCAGCTCTAGCTCAGCTCATATCTTTCACAACACCCATCTCTCCATTGGTCAGACTGGTGAAATTGATTGCACTGCTTGCATTATATGAGCAACAGTCACTTTGGGATTTGCTTTGCTGTACGGAACATCAACCAACTCCACCCTCGAGTCCAAATTGATTATAAAACTGCATTTTGCTGACACTGACACATCTGTGTGTGTGTGTGTGTGTGTGTGTGTGTGTGTGTGTGTGTGTGTGTGTGTGTGTGTGTGAGTGCGTCTATGTGGTATGGATTGACATTTGACCTGCGCTGTACCTGGGCTCCGGGGACATTTCGACTTTTTGCTGTGTATTCATGTGTCCCCCTAAAACATGACTTGTAAATGCATTTTTAAGTGTCTAAATAATAATTTTTTCTACTTCTTATGAGGTCATTATTTATCTTTTGACCTGTATTTGCTTAAACTGTAGTGTAAATTCATTTATTAAACTATAATTAAAAGATTTTCTGATTTTCTTAAAAGTCCACCTATACCCCCTCACCTGATTTTTGTGTATTCCAGTGTATTGCACAGCGACGTTTCGAGTTAGAGTGGATGTGTGTAGGTACTGCAATTTAATACACATTTTCAATACACACGGCCGGAAGTCATTGTGATTGGTAGGCTATATATATAGGCGGTACCTACAGGAAACGGCGCCACAACTTTCGCGCGCGTGCCCTTTAACAAGTGTATGTCGACGGCAATACGAAGACGGATTAAAAACACAAAGGTAAGCCTTTTTTAATGTAAAATGCACCATGACTTTAATACTATATGAAATTATAGGTGCACAGGCCTATATTAAACTGGTTTAATTTATGCTTTATGGACTGTTAGTGAGTCTTTGAAGAAGTAAAACGGCCCCAGCGTTTGTCATTGAGTAAATAAAATAGGGCTGACGACTAACCGCGTCAACGCGATAAAGCGGGCTAACCCGTGTTAGGATTTACTCGGTGTTAAAGCATTATTGTGGCTTAAACGTGTTAATGCCGACATCGCGACTAACGCGATTAACAATTAAACCAGCGCAGTCTGAGTCAAAATCCCTGATGTCGCTGTTAGCTAATTTCGGGCAGTTTGTCCAATGTCTGTCCATTCTGCTGACAGCCCTAAAATAAAAGCAAGGGTATAAGTGTATTTAGTCGTGTATTTATTTATATGCCTGAAGAAAAAACTTCTTACAGTTTTGATGCCTAAGCTTTCTCAGTACTTGTATCACTCTCTGCAGTCGCCATTACAGAAATGTCACATGTCGCCATTTTGAGTACTAGGCCTTTAACATTTTAAAAGAAGGCATAAATTAGCACTATGAATAAGTCAGCTGTGTTTATGCTGTAAACTACACTACTGCTAGTTCTGCTACTACTGATGATGATGACAATGATGACGATAATCGTAATACTTTATATGCTTTGGTAATACAGCCAATCAAAACGTACAGGAGAACATGCGAAGGAGACGCATTCCTCCACGGGAGGATGCAGTCTGTCATGTTTCTGCTGGAAGGGACAAACTGGGACTTGATATCCACTACATAAATGCCTTCAAAGGTAAGTTGGTCTTTAGTTTGGATTAGATTTGGAGTTTGTCACTTTGTCTTTTGTCACTCACTTGGTATGCCTCTGCAATTCAGGTCGGGGCATTTTCACGACTGTTCCATTCCAAAAAGGAGACTTCCTTTTGGAATACAGAGGTAAACTCATAACAAAAGAAGAATGTGAGCGGAGACACAGAGTTTATCATGACAGCCTGAAGGTGTTCATGTTTGAATTCAAGTTTGATGGAAAACTCTGGTGGTGCGTATTATATCAGTGTAGTTTGATTAAGATTAAATTACACATTGCTTTTGATTTATGAAAAAAAAGCTTCCTAACTAGTTAAGCTAATACTTTTTTGCCTAACCCCACAGTGTGGATGCATCTCAAGAAGATGGGTCATTAGGCAGACTTGTCAACGACAACCACATCAGTCCAAGTGCTAAGATGAAAATATTAAATATCAATGGAAAGCCCCATCTATGCTTATTTGCAAGCAGAGACATAAGTCCAGGTGAAGAAATAGACTATAATTATGGTGACTCGGATTGGCTCTGGAGATGCAAGGTATTTCTACAATTGTACTTTTTGGAACTGATAAATTGCATACCCTAAGCCATTTTTACATTTGTACCTACTCAAATTGGCTTAACGTGACTTACGGCATCTAGTTTTTCACTGAAATTGAGTATCACCTACTGTGCCTGGGGTAACTATAGCAATGCAGCCGAGCATCCAGTGATATAAATGCCACAGCAAGCATGGACGTCAAGGTGACAAAATGCCTGCTGCTCAGTCTATACTTTAGTGTTCAATTCAGGGATCACGCTGTTAATTTTGGTCGCTATTTCAAACATTTCAGAGTTTCAAAAATGATGGCTTGGATTTTCACGAAGGAGGCGCACTCATAACTTATCGAGTGACACCATTGACCAGCCACCTGGTGGCATTCAGTCTATGTCAAATTTTCTGATCACTTGGAACCTTGGTGCAGTAGTTACTGAAAAACTACATGGTACTATAACCTACTGGAAAAACAGGGGTAGGTACTAATGGAAAACAGGCAATTGTGATGGCTGCCACATCAAAGCCCTCTAAAAGCACTAAAAAAATATCAGCAGGTATGCAGAAATAAAAAATGGCTTTCGGTTTCTAAATTTTAACAGTGATTGATGTTTAATGTGATTCTACACAGCAAAATCTCCAGTGTTAAATTAACACTGGAGAGTGTCTATAAGGGTCCACACCTCTGAGTGTTAAATACAACACTGTTGAGTGTTAAATTAACACTTTTGACAGTGTTATATGTTTAAAAGTAACCTAGTCAGTTTTGAAGATTAACAATGGCTAACACTGAGCAGTGCTGATTTTCTAACACTGGAAAATAACTCAAAATGTTAGAAATATTCCAGTGTTAGAAAATCAGCACTGCTCAGTGTTAGTCTTTGTTAATCTTCAAAACTGACTAGGTTACTTTTAAACATATAACACTGTCAAAAGTGTTAATTCAACACTCAACAGTGTTGTGTGGACCCATATAGACACTCTCTAGTGTTAATTTAACACTGGAGATTTTGCTGTGTAGCCTCTTTAGTTAGATTCATTTTAAATTTTGTCCCTCGAAGATAAATGGGCCCTAGTGACAGTTCGTTGCTGCTACAGGTGATTGTTTTACTCCTTTAGCAATGGCTTAAAAAATAAAGAAATCACACTGACTATTTGTCTCTTAATCATAGGGCCTTAAATTCTCTATACATGACAGTGAATATTTTAAAGACAATAGCTTGAAACTTATCTTTCTCATACAGTTTATTTAATGTTTCAAAATCCTCTTCAAAAATGCACTGTATATTCATTTTCTATCTGTTACACACGAAGACGGAGACCAGCCAGATTCAGAAGACTGTGAGCTGCCTAAAGCCGCAACCAAACAGCTTTCCAAACAATGATCTGGACCTGAAACATCCAGAGCCTGAAAGGGTAAATATAATCCAGTGTACCACTTAATGAACTAATAATTTAATCTATCATCATTCTTTATGGATGCTGTGTGTGTGTGTTTTTGGCAGTCACCTGGGTGTGATGTGATTTACATGGACCGTGGCTTGTAGGTCCTTTTCATTGTTTCAAAGTGCAAGTCTGGATAACATCTGAGTGTGTGTGTGTGTGTGTGTGTTAACCACCCAAATGTGACTTAGGAGGACCACACTGTTATTGGGGGACTCCGTCAAAGTTTGCTTCATGGTGACATCACTCTGGTTTTAGGAGGGGTCTTCTCGTATGTCTTGACAGTTTGACCTACAGCATGCAGAACTGACTGCATGTGCTTTGTTTCTATGTGGTTTGAAACTCAGGCTTGAACATTAAGATAGATAGTACTATACAACTTCTTAACTTGTTTTAGGCACTATATACTGCTTTAGTGCATGGGCTCTCTCTGGCTGTGTACTCTGGCTTCTTCCCACAGTCCAAAGATGTAGCTTATGGGGTTAGGTTAACTGGTGATTCAAAACTGCCCTTTGGTGTGAATGCAAATGCTTGTCCTTCCATGTTAGACTGGTGATCTGTCCAGGTTGTACTGCCCTATGGTAGCTGGTATAGGCCCCAAAACTGCTACCCCACAATCCTGATAAGGATAAGTGGAAGAGGATGGATGATTGCAAAGGAATCAGTTGTTAATTATTGTAGCCAGTATTTTTTTCAGAAGAAAACATTTCTTGAGTGGAAAGCCCCCCCCCCCCCCCCCCCCCCCCCACACACACACACACACACACACACACATGCAAATTAAAAACAGAAGCACAGGCCTGCCCAGTACAGTTGCAAGAAGAGCACTTGGTCTAATCTTTGTGCCATCTTTTCTTTGTTGCAGGATCTTGATGAAGAAATGCCTCAGCAAGGCTCAGAAGCCATGCATTCTTCTTCAGTGCAAGATTTTGAAGAGGTAACATTGACCTAGGACAGATTTTAATGAATGTTTCTCATGCACGATGTGTACCTTACGCTATTTGCCGATAGTGAAATGGTTTATTCATCCTCTTGAGTGATGCATTTTTAGTAACTGTCAGATTACTGTTCTTTTGTCTTCATTCTCTATCTGTTACACACGAAGACTGAGACCAGCCAGATTCAGAAGACTGTGAGCTGCCTAAAGCCGCAACCAAACAGCTTTCCAAACAATGATCTGGACCTGAAACATCCAGAGCCTGAAAGGGTAAATATAATCCAGTGTACCACTTAATGAACTAATAATTTAATCTATCATCATTCTTTATGGATGCTGTGTGTGTGTGTGTGTTTGGCTGTCACCTGGGTGTGATGTGATTTACATGGACCGTGGCTTGTAGGTCCTTTTCATTGTTTCAAAGTGCAAGTCTGGATAACATCTGAGTGTGTGTGTGTGTGTGTGTTAACCACCCAAATGTGACTTAGGAGGACCACACTGTTATTGGGGGACTCCGTCAAAGTTTGCTTCATGGTGACATCACTCTGGTTTTAGGAGGGGTCTTCTCGTATGTCTTGACAGTTTGACCTACAGCATGCAGAACTGACTGCATGTGCTTTGTTTCTATGTGGTTTGAAACTCAGGCTTGAACATTAAGATAGATAGTACTATACAACTTCTTAACTTGTTTTAGGCACTATATACTGCTTTAGTGCATGGGCTCTCTCTGGCTGTGTACTCTGGCTTCTTCCCACAGTCCAAAGATGTAGCTTATGGGGTTAGGTTAACTGGTGATTCAAAACTGCCCTTTGGTGTGAATGCAAATGCTTGTCCTTCCATGTTAGACTGGTGATCTGTCCAGGTTGTACTGCCCTATGGTAGCTGGTATAGGCCCCAAAACTGCTACCCCACAATCCTGATAAGGATAAGTGGAAGAGGATGGATGATTGCAAAGGAATCAGTTGTTAATTATTGTAGCCAGTATTTTTTTCAGAAGAAAACATTTCTTGAGTGGAAAGCCCCCCCCCCCACACACACACACACACATGCAAATTAAAAACAGAAGCACAGGCCTGCCCAGTACAGTTGCAAGAAGAGCACTTGGTCTAATCTTTGTGCCATCTTTTCTTTGTTGCAGGATCTTGATGAAGAAATGCCTCAGCAAGGCTCAGAAGCCATGCATTCTTCTTCAGTGCAAGATTTTGAAGAGGTAACATTGACCTAGGACAGATTTTAATGAATGTTTCTCATGCACGATGTGTACCTTACGCTATTTGCCGATAGTGAAATGGTTTATTCATCCTCTTGAGTGATGCATTTTTAGTAACTGTCAGATTACTGTTCTTTTGTCTTCATTCTCTATCTGTTACACACGAAGACTGAGACCAGCCAGATTCAGAAGACTGTGAGCTGCCTAAAGCCGCAACCAAACAGCTTTCCAAACAATGATCTGGACCTGAAACATCCAGAGCCTGAAAGGGTAAATATAATCCAGTGTACCACTTAATGAACTAATAATTTAATCTATCATCATTCTTTATGGATGCTGTGTGTGTGTGTGTGTTTGGCTGTCACCTGGGTGTGATGTGATTTACATGGACCGTGGCTTGTAGGTCCTTTTCATTGTTTCAAAGTGCAAGTCTGGATAACATCTGAGTGTGTGTGTGTGTGTGTGTGTTAACCACCCAAATGTGACTTAGGAGGACCACACTGTTATTGGGGGACTCCGTCAAAGTTTGCTTCATGGTGACATCACTCTGGTTTTAGGAGGGGTCTTCTCGTATGTCTTGACAGTTTGACCTACAGCATGCAGAACTGACTGCATGTGCTTTGTTTCTATGTGGTTTGAAACTCAGGCTTGAACATTAAGATAGATAGTACTATACAACTTCTTAACTTGTTTTAGGCACTATATACTGCTTTAGTGCATGGGCTCTCTCTGGCTGTGTACTCTGGCTTCTTCCCACAGTCCAAAGATGTAGCTTATGGGGTTAGGTTAACTGGTGATTCAAAACTGCCCTTTGGTGTGAATGCAAATGCTTGTCCTTCCATGTTAGACTGGTGATCTGTCCAGGTTGTACTGCCCTATGGTAGCTGGTATAGGCCCCAAAACTGCTACCCCACAATCCTGATAAGGATAAGTGGAAGAGGATGGATGATTGCAAAGGAATCAGTTGTTAATTATTGTAGCCAGTATTTTTTTCAGAAGAAAACATTTCTTGAGTGGAAAGCCCCCCCCCCCCCCCCCCCCCCCCCCCCCCCACACACACACACACACACACACACACACGCAAATTAAAAACAGAAGCACAGGCCTGCCCAGTACGGTTGCAAGAAGAGCACTTGGTCTAATCTTTGTGCCATCTTTTCTTTGTTGCAGGATCTTGATGAAGAAATGCCTCAGCAAGGCTCAGAAGCCATGCATTCTTCTTCAGTGCAAGATTTTGAAGAGGTAACATTGACCTAGGACAGATTTTAATGAATGTTTCTCATGCACGATGTGTACCTTACGCTATTTGCCGATAGTGAAATGGTTTATTCATCCTCTTGAGTGATGCATTTTTAGTAACTGTCAGATTACTGTTCTTTTGTCTTCATTCTCTATCTGTTACACACGAAGACTGAGACCAGCCAGATTCAGAAGACTGTGAGCTGCCTAAAGCCGCAACCAAACAGCTTTCCAAACAATGATCTGGACCTGAAACATCCAGAGCCTGAAAGGGTAAATATAATCCAGTGTACCACTTAATGAACTAATAATTTAATCTATCATCATTCTTTATGGATGCTGTGTGTGTTTGGCTGTCACCTGGGTGTGATGTGATTTACATGGACCGTGGCTTGTAGGTCCTTTTCATTGTTTCAAAGTGCAAGTCTGGATAACATCTGAGTGTGTGTGTGTGTGTTAACCACCCAAATGTGACTTAGGAGGACCACACTGTTATTGGGGGACTCCGTCAAAGTTTGCTTCATGGTGACATCACTCTGGTTTTAGGAGGGGTCTTCTCGTATGTCTTGACAGTTTGACCTACAGCATGCAGAACTGACTGCATGTGCTTTGTTTCTATGTTGAAATTTTTTGAAACTCAGGCTTGAACATTAAGATGGATAGTACTATACAACTTCTTAACTTGTTTTAGGCACTTTTTACTGCTTTAGTGCATGGGCTCTCTCTGGCTGTGTACTCTGGCTTCTTCCCACAGTCCAAAGATGTAGCTTATGGGGTTAGGTTAACTGGTGATTCAAAACTGCCCTTTGGTGTGAATGCAAATGCTTGTCCTTCCATGTTAGACTGGTGATCTGTCCAGGTTGTACTGCCCTATGGTAGCTGGTATAGGCCCCAAAACTGCTACCCCACAATCCTGATAAGGATAAGTGGAAGAGGATGGATGATTGCAAAGGAATCAGTTGTTAATTATTGTAGCCAGTATTTTTTTCAGAAGAAAACATTTCTTGAGTGGAAAGCCCCCCCCCCACACACACACACATGCAAATTAAAAACAGAAGCACAGGCCTGCCCAGTACAGTTGCAAGAAGAGCACTTGGTCTAATCTTTGTGCCATCTTTTCTTTGTTGCAGGATCTTGATGAAGAAATGCCTCAGCAAGGCTCAGAAGCCATGCATTCTTCTTCAGTGCAAGATTTTGAAGAGGTAACATTGACCTAGGACAGATTTTAATGAATGTTTCTCATGCACGATGTGTACCTTACGCTATTTGCCGATAGTGAAATGGTCTATTCATCCTCTTGAGTGATGCATTTTTAGTAACTGTCAGATTACTGTTCTTTTGTCTTCATTCTCTATCTGTTACACACGAAGACTGAGACCAGCCAGATTCAGAAGACTGTGAGCTGCCTAAAGCCGCAACCAAACAGCTTTCCAAACAATGATCTGGACCTGAAACATCCAGAGCCTGAAAGGGTAAATATAATCCAGTGTACCACTTAATGAACTAATAATTTAATCTATCATCATTCTTTATGGATGCTGTGTGTGTGTGTGTGTGTGTGTGTTTGGCAGTCACCTGGGTGTGATGTGATTTACATGGACGAAGTTTATTAGTTGATATCTGCAACTGAATTGAAAACACACCTTTCCAACTGTCCAAAACAAATAAATGTTGCAATATTTTGCTAACAGTGTCACAATCATCGTCTGGTGTGCACAACAATATCATCTTTGGACAAGTGCATTCAGTGTGTGGGACCGGTTTCCTCCCTCAAGTGGCTTGGCTTTAAGTGCAAAGGTGAGACATTTAGTGAATAGGTACAGTGTATAGTAAAAAGCATTAATAGAGTTCAACAAGTTAAGACGTGCTGAAATGAACACTGCTCCCTTTTTAATTAATGGGTGGTCACGTCTAATTAAAGAAATGCAGTATTACCTCATTGGTGCAGGACCTTGTAAAAATGGTATACTTGGGATTGTCCTCAATTCCCCATTCCATAACATAAACTGCTCAAAATAATAAAGGGAACACTTAAACAATGCGATGTTACTCCAAGTCAGTCACACTTCTGTGAAATCAAACTGTTCACTTAGGAAGTAACACTGACAACCAGTTTCACATGCTGTTTTGCAAATAGAGTAGACAACAAGTGGAAATTATAGTCAATTCACCATAATAAAGGACTGGTTCTGCAGGTGGTGACCACAGACCACTTCTCAGCACCTATGCTTTCTGGCTGATGTTATGGTCACTTTTGAATGCTGGCGGTGATTTCATTTTAGTGGTAGCATGAGACAGTCTACAACCCACACAAGGGGCTCAGGTAGTGCAGCTCATCTAGCGTAGCACATCAATGTGAGCTGTGGCAAGAAGGTTTGCTGTGTCTGTTAGTGTAGTGTCCAGAGCATGGAGGTGCTACCTGGATGTGGAGTAGGCCATAGGAGGGCAACAACCCAGCAGCAGGACCGCTACCTCCACCTTTGTGCAAGGAGGAACAAGAGGAGCCCTGCAAAATGACCTCAAACAGGCCACAAATGTGCATCTGTCTGCTCAAATGGTCAGAAACTGACTTCATGAGGGTGGCTTGAGGGTCCAGCATCCACAGGTGGGGATTGAGCTTGCAGTCCAACACCATGCAGGATGTTTGGCATTTGCCAGAAAACACAAAGTTTGGCAACTTCAGCACGGGCACCCTATGCTCCTCACAGCTGAAAGGAGGTTCAAACTGAGCACGTGACAGTCTGGAGATGCCGTGGGGAATGTTCTGCTGCCTGCAACATCCTCCAGCATGATCATATTGGCAGTGGGTCAGTAATGGTGAGGGGTGGCATTTCTGTGCCTGCCAGAGAGCCTGACTGTCATTGGGTAACAAGATGAGGTCCTCGGACCCTTTGTGAGACCACATGCTGGTGCATTTGGCCCTGGGGTCCACCTAATGCGAGACGACACTGGGCCTCATGTGGCTGGAGTATGTCAGCAGTTCCTCCATGACAAAGGCATTGATGCTATGGACTGGCCCGCCTGTTCCCCAGACCTGAATCCAATTGAGCACATCTGGGACATCATGTCTCACTCCATCCACCACAAACTGTCCAGGGGTTGGCAGATGCTTTAGTCCAGGTCTTGGAGGAGATCCTTCAGGAGACCATCCGCCACCTCATCCCGAGCATGCCCAGGCATTGTAGGGAAGTCGTACAGGCATCTGGAGGCCACACACATTCACCTACACACTTTCATGCCACTCAACTACCTAAAGAACAAAGTATTTAATAAGAATAATTCCTTCATTCACATCTGGGATGTCCTTTTTTTTGGGGGGGGGGGGGGGGAGGGGGATTAGCAGTGTATGTGTAGTCATTAAAATATCCTTAATGTGAACAGTTTTTTTTTTTTTTTTTTTTTTTTTTTTTTCAGCATTTGACATTACTGCAATGCTTTGACAAAAAACTACTTCACTTAAATAGAACTGCAAAGCTAAATTAAGTCTATCAAAATGTGTTTCAGTTTGTTTAGGGGTCTGGCACAAATCTTGCCTTGCAAAATTGGCAAATCAGAATTGCCACCAGTCAACACAGGTGTGTATCCCATTCATATTTGGCTTGACTTTTTTTCAGTTTATTTTTTACCTGTCTAAAGTATTGATCAATTAAAAAAACTTTTGTTCTTACATTCCAGAAAGAAGAAATTTCTGAATATTCAGGGGAGGATGGATTGCCACATTCAGTTCTGGATCAAATATCAAGCGATGATGATGGCAACCACAGCATATCAGAAGAAGAATATGTGCCAGATTCAGAGTCATATGATGAAGATTCAGATGAAGACATCTCATTATTGCCAAGCACATCAAAAGGTCTGCTATGCCAAGATGACATCTCCAAAGCGCATGAACAATCAGATTCAACGAATTTAATCCACAACTTGACAAAGGACAAGCCACAAGATAAAAGTGAGCTTTGCGAAACTGAATCAGAAAAAATGACTTTAAGTAAAAGAAATTACTGCTATTTTTGTGGCAAACCACAAGCTAAAATTTCCCGCCACCTGAAAACGCACAAAACGGCTCCTGATGTTGTGCATGCATTTTCCCTGCCTAGAGACTCAAACGAGCGTAAAAGTCTGTTAGAGAAATTGAGAAATAAGGGAAATTTTAAGCATAATGCTGCAGTTTTGCATGGTGGAGTGGGACCACTGAAAGTGAAGAGAAGACCCAAGATTAAAGCAGTAGAGGGAAAGTTTGCTCATTGCTTTTATTGTCAAGGGATGTATGTTCGCAAGGATCTTTGGAGACATGTCCGCAGATGTCCTAACAAACCAAAAGATGACACGGATAAAGAACCTGGAAGAACCAAAGTACTCGGCCTGGCTTTAACTCTGGAGTCTCAGTGTTATCCGCAGGTGTCAAGTGGAGTCTGGAAGGTTCTTGCTGTTATGAAACAAGATGAGATTGCCTCAGCTGTGCGAAATGACTTTACTGTTATTCAGTTTGCCCAGTCCCTCTACAATAAACATGGACAAGACCCTACAAAGTATGATTATATACGACAGAAGCTTCGTGAAGCGGGACGTTTGTTGTTGTGTCTGCGCACAGAATTCTCAGTGCATAACATGGAAGAAGCTATTAAGCCTGCTAATTTCCAGAGAGTTGTGCAAGCAGTAAAGAAAGTTTCAGGTTTTGATGAAGAGACACTGTCATACAAAACTCCAAGCCTTGCGCTGAAACTGGGACATACACTGCATAAAATGTCTGACATTATCCATTGTCGTGCCCTCATGACAGAGGATGAAGCCCTAATCAAGTCCACTGATGCGTTCAAGAAGTTGTATGTCTCCAAATGGTCTGAGATGGTGTCTCACCGTGCCTTGAACACATTGAGTGAGGCAAAGTTTAACAAGCCATCAACATTGCCCTTTACAGAAGATGTTCGGATTCTCCATCACTACCTTCAAAAATCTGCAGAAAGTGCCTTTTGCAGCTTGGAGAACGAAGCCACAGCTCAGAATTATGCCCAACTTGCACAAGTTACACTCTCACAAATCATTGTGTTCAACCGAAGACGTTCTGGAGAGGTTTCAAAGATGCGCCTCAAAAGTTTTCTTGAAAGAGACAAAACAGCACTCCACACAGATGTTGCCATGGGGCTCTCAGAAATGGAACAGAGACTCTGTAACTATTTCTGTAGAATAGAAATAATGGGAAAAAGGGACAGAAATGTTCCAGTTCTGCTAACACCAAGCATGCTGGATGCTCTGTCACTACTGGTTAGTAGGAGGCCTGACTGTGGTATTTGTGCCACTAATATCTACCTCTTTGCAAGACCCCGATCAATGAGTCATTACAGAGGAATGGACTCCTTGCGTGTTCATGCACACCAGTGTGGAGCAAAGCAGCCTGAGTATCTAAGATCGACACAGCTCAGAAAACATGTTGCCACACTCTCACAAGTCCTTAATTTGAAAAACAACGAACTTGATCAGGTTGCAGATTTCCTGGGTCATGATATCCGCGTTCACCGCGAATTCTACAGATTACCAGTTCCCACAACACAGCTGGCCAAGATTTCCAAACTGCTTTTAACACTGGAAAAAGGACAACTTTCCCAGATCCAGGGGAAATCACTGGATGAGATCAAAATAGGTTTGTATTGAAAGGAGCAAATATTAGGGCAGTAGTTGAATATTATGCTTTATCAACAGAATTAAAACCTAAAAGCACAGACCATTCTGTTAAATGTCCATGATTTAAGGTTCTTGAAGTCTATTGTTTCATCACTTTGCAACATTTGGCAAACTGCAGAGTGGTGGCCTTAAATAGTAAAACTATGTACTATAATTTCCAGTATTTGTTCTGTATTTTGTCATATCTCGTTGTTAATGTGAGGTTTTTGGGGGGTTTGTGTTTGGTTTTTTGGGGGTTTTCCCACAATTTCTCAGATGAAATTGCATTAAGTGATGCTGAAACAAAGGACAGTGAGAGTGAATCAGATGATGATGACACAGCACTCACAATGTTGGCGTGTGGCACCAGTGAGCCTGTACATGCAGTAGCTGATTCCACAAACACAGCGCAGCTCCAAGACACTGTAGATTGTGGTAAGTTACCACTAGCTTGGTTTCTGTGGATAAAATGTTTGTTACAAATATTAAAACTTAATCAAATTGTGTAATCAGCAGATGAAGGACCACTCACAATGCCTGCAGCAAGTGAGACTGCTGCTCCCTCTGAAGGTAAGGGGTGCAGTTGGTTCTCGAAGCTTATTATTGTTTCATCACTTTGCAACATATGGCAAACTGCAGAGTGGTGGCAAAAAGTCACTTGGATGAGTGACAAAATGTTTCTCCCACTGAAAACGCTACGTCCAGATTAACAGAATCAACGTTTTGGGATTTACTTACCTGGATGATTGAGCATGCATCAAGAGACTTTTATTCAACTTTTTATTCAGTCTTTTATTCACAGCGGAACACTAAATGTCTCATTTTAGAAATTTGATAAATTTTCAAAGAGAATTTTAGCTCGTTTTGATATTGATGGTAGCAACACATTTCAGAAGTTAGTACAGGGTAGCATCCATTCTTTTAACCACCAAATGTTTTTTGTTTTTTTTGTTTGGTTTTTTGTTTGTTTTAACTACTACTACTTTATATATCTTCCAGAGAAAAATGCTGCTCAATCCCACAATTCCCGAAGAGCTCCCAAAAACATGTGGTCCAAGGCTGAGGTTGCTGCAGTGATGAGGCATTTTAAAGACCACATAAACGAAGGGAAACTAGCCACCAAAAATGAATGCAGTCATTGCAAATTGGTAGAAGATCCGGTGTTGGCAGGAAGAACAGTTCAAAACATACGAGATTTTGTAAGAAACAGAGGATTAACTGCAAAAAGGCAGAAAAAAATGAACTAAAATAACTGTTTAGAGAGCTGTGGTTTTACATCTTGGTCAGATTGCCAATTGTTGTTAACACTGATGTTCTGTTTAAAGAAAAAAAAGTTCTTGTTAAATACAGAAGTAGTTTGTATTTCATAATTTTTACATTTAATTTATTTAGGGTTTTTTTTGATGGGTTATATTTAAAATAAAAAATTATAAATGCATATTTTCTCCCCTTAATATTTACCTTTAAACTATTAAAATTCATTTTAAATGTTTTTAATTTTTCTGTTTTCTATATTTTTATATTTCTGTGGGAAGCGTGGGCATTTTTGTCCATAGATTTCTTTTTTTATTTATGGTTAAAATTAATGTTCAGATCCAAGAACACTAATAAAATGATGTTCCAGTAATCCTGTGTCCTGTCAGATGTGTATTCATGGTAATGATGAGCTATTTACATATTACATCATTGTCCCTTTAAAGACCCAATATTGCTTTTTTTGGACCTCATAAAACACATTGTTGTCAAGTGGACAATGTCTCCAGAAAACACAATAGAGTCTGGTTGGTGTGTATCAGTGTATCTAGACTTCTATAGGGAGTGTATGAGGTCTGAAGTGACCCAAATTTTTTTCAGATTTTTTCGAACACTTTAACCTCGCTCCCTTGGCTCTAAGTCCTTTCAAAAGGGTAGTCCACTTAAACCACCACCGGGCGGATTGACGTAGTATAGTCCCGCCATACCACATAGACCCGTATGTGTGTGTGTGTGTGTGTGTGTGTGTGTTTCGAAATGGTGCAAGTAGATTATTTGGAAACTATATTTGAAATTGCATCAGCAGGAGCATCATGCCCTGCCTTGCTCACTTTTATTTTCTTAATATTATAAAGTGTTAATATATACTTCCACATACATCCTTCACTTGAACTGGAATTACAATGGAAGCACTTCTCTTTAATACGTTTCCATTTTCACTCATACTGTTGCTTAATCACAAATACTGTAAGGTTTCAGTTCAAGTTGAATGTCTCTTAGCAACAGTTAAGTGGAGGTGCCTTTTCAGATCATCAGAGATCAACTAAAGCACAGTGCAGCCAAACTTGCATGGTTTGAATAAAAAGCACAAGTTAAACATGATTCATGGGTTTCCATTAACTAAAGAAGTTTGTTAAAAGGTTGTTAATGTGTGACTTCACCTCCAGCAGTGAAACTCGTGAAAATCCATTATATAATAAAAACAAAATACTTAAAAAATGTTTGCAAGATACTGAGAGGGGTCTGGTAATTGTGTGATGTAAGAGTTGCTCAGTAACATCCCCAGGCCAGGTTAAAATTGAGAATGAGAGGAACTATGTCCTTTTCAGAGGGAGGACCATTATCCTGCAGAATCTCCTGAAGCTGACATTGGTGCAGTGAAGGACCTTAATAATCTACTTCACCTATGCTCAAAGCTACTGACCCACTGCATAAGCTAGGGGCTTATAGGTTGGGTCAGTAGAAGAATTGTCTTTTTCAAATTAAGTTTGTGACATAGATAAGAAGCAAATACCAGCAAATACCAGAGTCTAACTCAGTATTGACCCTGTAAGATTCAGGACTATTTAAAACAGCACATGGTGTGCACAGCCATTCTCAGTCAGATTTTCTTGTTGTCTTTCTTCCCAGTTCTTCACTGAGTGAAGGATAATTGGAAGCAAGTGAAAACCATCAAAGCGGAACAGAAAATTACACAAATGGGAAAAACAAGGGCAGGAAGTAAAAGGAACAATGACACATATTTAGAAATATGTTTGTCAAAGCCAAACAGAAAATATACAAATGAACCCCATCGAGCATAAAAATATGGACCATAAAAGTATTTCTGCTAATCTGATGGTATGTGCTAACCATACCTTTTTAAAGTTCATTGAAATTACATTAGCTGCTTAAATGAGCTTACTATATCTATATACTACATCTTGTCTAATATTGCAACAAAGCACTTTATTTTTATTTTATTTATTTTTAGGCTAACATGCTAAAAAAAATGTCAAAATAAACTCAATAACTGAAAGAAACCATCGACTGACCAATTCTTACAAAATATTTATTACCAAAGGAATGTCAAAGATTGTCCACATTCAGAGAAGTAGCAAGGAATTAAGAGACAAGAGCTTATCTGACCGTGTTGCTGGCGGTCGAGATTATGCATTATACATTTAATGGTAGAGAAATCAGAGAACCCAAGGGGGGAAAACTTTTAAAATGTTGCAATGCTGGCATGAACTTAAAAAGAAAGAAAGAAAGAAAGAAAGAAAGAAAGAAGAAAAAGACAAAAAGCTCTGGAAATTCTCATGAGAGAGTTTTACAGTTAAGTTTGTAGTTTGTAGTCTTTTTAAGAAAACATTTTTCTTTTGGTTCAGAGCATATTTTTTCATCCAGTCATTGGGTTTTCGTAGCAATCTGGTTTGTTAAGAAACAAAAAACAGGGATTTTAATGTTTTAGTGAGTGTAATACCAGCTTTGAGAAACGTAAAAAGTTCCTTTTTGTGTGACGCTTATATTTATATTAAAGTGCCAAATACCAGAGCACAGGTCATAGCAGTAAACACTGTTCTTTTTCTTCCAAATATAATCATGAAAAAATGTAACTAAAAACTTCTTCCTGTTATTAGCTAAAAAAGAGGAGGTTTTCCCTATTTTCAGTTGGAGACTAGGGATGACTGGTGTGGAGCTGCTTTTTGTGTGGGTGTGTGCGTTTACTGTCAGCAGGTCTGGCTACAGTCAACATGCTGTTTTCAGACTAAAATCACACAAAGATTTTTTCTGATGAAGAGACTTTATTGCGAGTCAGTATATCATGTTTCCTGCCTGCTGTCACCAAATATAAGAAAACATTATAACAGCAGCAGGTGGATGCAAAAACAAAGAATATTACGTCTTTATTTAGGCATTATTTGATCTGAGGACAGACTGTCAGAACAGTCATTTATATCACAGACTAAACATATATATATATACTTACAGTGTTATAGCATCTTTTGCCCGCCATCTGCACATCTAAGATAAACACAGCTGATATTTAACTGCATATTTCTAATCTTTGTCTTTATAGTCAGTTAAATAGAATAGTGTCTTTTGTTGTTCCAAAGCACACCAGCAGCTCTTTCCCTGGTGCATTTTTCAGGCTGAATTTTGTTGTTCCCTGTTTTCTGTGCTTCCCTGTTTGAACCACCTGCCAGCTCTATCACCTTGCCCAAGGGTGAATCTTGGTCTGTGACCCACCTGATAATGACTTTGGGTAGCTTTATTCTAGCTTGCATTGTTTTATAATTCCATTTTCAAAAGGCATTAAAGGAAAAAAATCCCAAGAAATAAACTGTTTCATAATTTATATAGTGTTATTTTCATCTAATAGGTTTTTCACCCAGTATGTCTTTTCGTAAATCATATACATTGCTTTTTAGTGTCGTCTGTTGTGTGTATTAAGTTATTTTATGTGAAATAATTCTTAATTCTTAATCTTGTAAAGGCAGGTGTTGCTCAGATAGATCTCATATGATCAAATACTCAAAGAGAAAGGAGAGAGAGGGAATGCTGGGGTATAGAGATAAAGACAGGAAGAGGAGGAGGCAAGGAGAGAGGTGTCTGTGTAGAAGGTCGTGTTATAAATTGCATTTAGACCTCATTCTGGCAGTTTAACCACAAATGCTGTTGAAGGGCAGTTTACTGACAGGAAGCCATACATCCACGCCTCCTTGAGGGTGCAGTACCATAAAAAAGTATGAGCAGGTCTTCTCCTATGAGTATACACGTTTCAGCTAAATGGTAAAGTAACGGCACTTTTGTTAATTTCTTTCCGTGTTTACACATACAGAGACATTTATTTTGCATGATATTACATTATGTTATAGATAGACACTAGGTGATTCATAGGCAAGGTGCTTATTATTAGGTATGAAAGTAAAGCAGTACTATATGTGAAACATAATATGCTAATCTATGCATCACAGCTTACTGTTACTTACTGCACTTTTTATAGATTCACTTCATGAACCAGTCAGACCTGCCCCAGCCATGCAGCATGCCTTGTACTGTTTATCCTGCAACATTTGATCCTATTCAGAGGAGAGCTTTTTTATTGATGCTTGTAAAAGCGCTGTCTCTCTGCCTTCCAAATTTCAAACCTGTAGCTCATTTGATAAAATTGTGTACCAAGCACGCTTTCTTCACACGCACTAGAAATATATCACAGACAGTACAGGTGGAGATACGGAAAGCCTAAAGTTATGGCTATATATTCTATACCTTTTGAGGTACCTTTGGAGCAGTGAATGGGTTGGAAGGAGATTTTGTGCTGCAGCCACAACAACATGCTGCAGCCAAGAAAGCCATCAGCAAGAGATCAGTCAAAGATGAATTTGGCTAGCTTTCTATCGCTGTACACATGGCACTGACATTCAATAATCTGTAAAGAATGTGTAGGGTATACACTTTGCAACCAGGATTGGAGCATGTGATACCTTATCTTGGAAATGCTTCAGTGAAAGAATGAGCAGCCAAATTTGGAGGAGAGTGGGAGAACTGGGCAACTTCCAGTCGCTGTAATGCCCAAAAACTGTCTCAGAGAACAGAGTCTTTACTGGGTTAGAAGGCAAGCTTACAGTAAGGAGTCATTCAGATCGCCAAAAAAATCCATAGTGTAAAATAGGAAAATAAAAATCGATCAGTAGAACGAAGGCCAGTGCATTAAAATAGGATAGTTTTGGGTGGGATTTTGGTTTTGCTGAGAAACATGGAAGTAGATGGAGGTAGAGTACGAGCACTAAAAAAAAGGTGAAAAATTCTTTATTAATTAATCTATGTTGAAGGTGTAAATTTGAAACTTTAACCAGAGATAACAAGTAAAGAGGTAAAGAAATAAAACCTCAGCGACAGGCATAGACACAATGGGAATTTGAAGAGCAGGCATATATGCCCAGTCAAAGGCTTACTTTTCATTTAACATATATATACTCTCTCTGATCCTGCTGAATTCAAAAAGTAGGATTAGACGGTACAGGTGAAGGAAGTGACTTAACTCTTCCCCTTTAGGCCAAGGTGGCATATATTGCGCATTTAATAGCTGTAAATCTTATCCTTCTAATCTTATACAGAAGGAGGGGAGGAGGCTGTAGCTGAGAAAAAGAGGAATCAAGAGGGATCTGTCGAGTTCACTTAACTCTCAGGTAATTACACCTTAAATTGGGAACACTGAGAACACCTACGCTCACACACTCTGCAGTTTCTCTACAGGCCGTTCACATAGACACACAAATGCACTTATACCCTCTGTCAGACACATGTCCATTCACAAACACACTCACACACGTAATAACTGACCTTTTGTTTTTTGTTTTTTCTTTCCTTTTGCTGTCCATTCCTCCTCCTTCCCACTTTCCCTATTTTTCTCAATCTAGCTTTGTATCTATTAGGTGTGACATTCCATTCTGCTTTTAATCACCTCTTCCTGCTTTGTCCTTTTGGAGCCAAATAACTTTACAGATGATGGTCATAAAAGCTATACATTTCCTGTCAAAGGCTGGACGTGAGTGCAAATCCAAATTCATGATATTGCCATTCACATGTGCCCTGCTGCTTTTCCTCCACATTTCTCCATCTCAGTGCAAATATTTTAAAAGCGTCCTCATTTCTCACATAAAATCAGTATTAACTGATTTAAGTAGAGAAATTATTTAGTTCTTTAGCAAGTTGAATGTTGAAGCACTGAGTGATTTTTTTGAATAATTTAATTATATTGACAGGCAGGCAGAAGATACTTATTTTTAAGTATTAATGTCTTCAGCACAATGTGGGCCACAAACAAAATATATGGATGTAGCGTGGGCATCGTGCGATCAATCGTGTGAAAGTGTAAACGTTGATGTGTTATAGGGTAAAAGGAAAAATGGAGATGACTCATATATATAACGTAAGTCATATGGTATCTACCTTTCATTCATCATTCATGCTGCGGGACTTGGTTTCTTAACCTGGGTCACACATAGTATATCTGTAACATGACAAGTGCTTCACGCCTTGAAATGCAGCATGGTTGGTGGTTGATTTTCCAGTGCGACACATGACTGGCGACGCGACAGCAAGTCAAACATATGTATTCAAAGTCTCAATCTCAATGTGGCTCCAGCGGTACCGACCTCAGGCGGCCGTGAAAGCACTGCCATATTGGGTTGGCTGAAATCACTCTTATCTCGCCCTGGAGAATGTCTTTGGCTGTCCTTGGAGGGGAGTAGTCAGGGATGGAGGGAGGCAGGCAGAGGGTGGTGGGGATGTGGGAGTGGGGATACAGCCATGGGAGCAGGAGGGGGTGGGGGCTGAGCTTTAGGGACTGCAGACATTTGTATTCCTCTCTCATCTGTGACGGCGCTGGAAAGGTGGGGAGGAGGCACAGGAGCAAAGCGCAGCAGGGGCTTTGGCAGGACTGTGGCAGAGGTTCAGGAATCAAAGATGGAATGTTACAAGATCTTTACATCACTTGTCGCTGCTTGGCCTCTACGGACTGGCACGGAGATATTGAAAATAAAGAATGCGATGTCAGATTCAAAGTGAAGGACCACTGAAAAAAAGAGGAAAAGAAGGAGGAGTAAACACACTCTGGGGAGCTTAATGCACTTTGGATTTCTTTGCAAAATCTGGGGGGTTTTCTTTGTTTGTTTGTTTTCGATTGATACTGCAGAAAACACTGAAATTTTATTTCTGTCTCACTCTGGAAAAATTTTGTCACACTAAATTCTGGTGTTTTCAACAGTGTATGTGCTTGTTGTTGTTGGGGTTTTTGTTTTTTTTGTTTGTTTTTTAAGAAGTGTGCTCAGTGTAAATAATCAATTTACCCTTTATGCTCTAACAGAACAATGAGTATTCACCTTTCAGTCTCTCTCGTGGTCAATAAATTCCCTGCAGTTTCAAGTCTATGTTCAGTTCTATGTGTCACCCCACTTAGTAGATGATCTCAAGCAGGATGACTGAAAAATCAATACCACAATAGACACCCACTATACCTAATCAGGATCATCAAAATGGTTGTTTGACCCAAAACAACTGATCTATTCGGGAGTCTGCTACAGAAACACATATCTATCAGCGAGTGATGATCAAGATGTAACCCTAAAAATGAGATGTGGACAGTGTAAATAATCCCAGAGCTACACTATTGATCCGCTGACAGAGCTAAGTGGCTCAAAAAGCCTCTCTGACATCACTTTACCATTACTGAACATAATGGCTTTTTCTGAGTGTGTGCTATTCATCATACAAACATATATGTTCATGCACACACACACATATAGGCAGAGTACACAGGGACACATCTGATCATGTATCACTGTAAAAGTTATTAGCCGAAAAAGAAGTGATGTTGGTGAGATAATGTGTGTAACTGAATAAGACATAAGATATATTGGTTAGGAAATCAACTAGCCAGTCACAGGGAAAATCCATTGATATTAATTTTTGCTTGATAAATCTTCTAGTTTGTTTATTTTGTGAGATTATTTGTTGCCCATCCTGCTTGTTTGTTAGTGAGAACACTTGTTTATGTTTCTGCTTATTTATTTATTTTTGAATTTAAATGAGATAAAACACATTCATTAATATAAAGCCATAATTCCATCATCTAAATATGTCACATTTAGCCATACAGGCAAAAATCCATCTTTTGAAAATGATGTCGTATTCCTTAGTTCTGTCTCGAGTACTCTGTGTTGTTCAAGGAAAGAAAATAGTGACTTTTTACATTCCTCTCTAAAAACTGTTAAACTCCTTTTACTCACTAGTTCCTTTTATGAACTCTTTGAGCAAAGGAGAATGAGAGCGTATCAAATTTAATACAGAAGTAAGACATCTGTTTTCCAAATGTAAGAAACAGTTTGATTGCGGTGATGGTGGGTGTAATGTCATTCTGCCTGTTTGCGTTCAGACAGTAAGAAATGTAATAAAATCACACGCTATGCAAGATTTTACCATCTTTTTGATCTTAGCTTAATTCACACTGGTCTGTATTATTTGTCGTGAATATTCCATGTTGCAACAATGGCTTTTTTGTGCAGTGCATCAAAGGGATAGCAACTGGAGCCCACGATGTTATTTACATGGTTGTTCAGCTTTAGTATTTATCATTGTCAGAATAAAACAAAGACGGATGCCAAAGAGATCCTAGCATCACAGCTTTGTAATTAAATCAACACAACACATGAGCCAACCAGTTCCTCTAACACTCAGTAATTAGCAAGTAAAACAGTACTGAGGCTAATGCACTAATGAGACTAATGGGCAAACTGTGCAATGCACTCCCTGGAATAATGCTGCATTCGTAAGTAGTAAGTAATGTAATCTAATTAACTAAGGTCGTCCATCTACCTGAACAGTCTACAGGAACAACCTTGATATAACCACTAAATTAAGTTAATCAGTTTATTTAAAAAAAAATCATATTCATTTTAAGCTGTTTTGTTCTCTTTTTGAATTGATCTGAAACGGGCCGTATTGACAATCTGGAACATGTTTTATTAAAAACAAAGAATCATAGTGATCTAAAGCTAAGGAAATATTCTGCAACATGTGTTCTCACACTGCTTTGTTTTGTTGCTTTAATTGTTCACAAACTCTTATTTGCCTAGAATTAAAATGCAGTGTCTGGCAGCGTGTTTTGCCTGGAGAAGAAAAACAGTATGTTAGAAGAAGAAGAAGGAAATCATCTGTAAAGCTTGTTTTTATTGAGAATCGTTTTGGTGGAAGTAACCATGCACAAAGACAAGGATTTCAGTGTAGAGATGTGCATGTGTGTTCATTTGTGTTCTGAATGTGAGTTGGTATATATGCCAATCAAGTATCTTCTCATGGTTGTGACTCTGCACAACTGGGTGAATGCAGAGAAAACTGTCCGCTTGAATTTTCATGCGATGCAGTGCATTTGTGCAATGCAAATGAAGTCAGTAGATCAGAAGCCCAGCAACCTGTCTGCAGAGGCCCTGACCTCTGTGAGGCATTGTCAGAGGTCTGATCAGACGAGCACACAAAAGTGAGGGTAGACATCAAAGTGGTTTATTAGCATGACCAACACACACGCCGGCATATGCATGCATATCCACACACTTAAAACACCCATTATTTTTTTAGAGAAGAGGGAACAGGATGGGGTGACTAAGCCCCACTGTCCAAGTTCTTGCCTGGTTTTCATTGCCTGGAACCATTTTATTTAATGAATGCTCCACAGTTAATGACTTCGCCTGTATAATAGTTTATGGTCGAACTATTGGGTCATGGCCCTGTAATATAACTCACAATTTATCCTTTTATATCATTTGCTTCAATTAAATATATTGTGTGTGGACAGCTCCTGTGGGGTTTTGTTTTATCACCGAATGCTAATTATATTCACTCAGATGGGACATGAGTTGTATTCTTCTGAGAGAATGATAAAACGGTGCCCTTTGTAGAAGGAAACGTATGCGGTGGTCACTGGATCACGCCTGTCCTGCATTTTTCCTGGTCACGTGTCCACCTGTGGTGTAATTGCATGGCAGCACTTTTTTCTTTTTTTGCTCTTTCAATTTTCAACAGAAAGTGCAAAAGAAGAAATATATACTTGAAAATATGTCCAGCATTAAGAACTAATGTGTACTTTTCTCTATGATATGAAAATTCTGCTGTAGTGCTGAAAAAAACACGAGGGTCATGAGATGTAGCCATGGACTGCTATGGTGCACAAGAGTATTTTTAGTACACTGAACCCAGTATCCTCTATATATCTCTCTTATACTCTCTGCATGTCTCTCTGTTCTTCCCAGAGCTTCCTCACTATGAAGACACAGACTGTTCTCTCAGGGGAGGAGCTGTCACAGGAAACAGAGAAGGTGTGCATCGCTCCATTTAGAACTCAATTTCTGTCATGCTGAAGGCAGTCAGGGTACATGCAAAATAACTCCAAGTATTTTAGGCACACTGCACAGCTGGGTTAAATAATTTCCCAATACAGCTTGAAGAGGTGTTTGTATAATGCAGCATCTTACAGATCATGTTATGCCAAGGCAACTGCCAAATGGCAGACATGTCTGGACACCTTTCATTTTTGTCCCAAAGGAGCCAGTTGGATTTTCAGCTGTCAACTGGGAGACTTACTTTGACCTTCTACTCTGGTAAGCATTACTTATTCAAATTCCCAGCAGTCTTGTCCACCCATCTAGTTATTAGAACTTTAATGCAAAAAAAAAAAAAAAAACACCCATTCAGAGACTTGTGTGCACCCTCACTATATACCCCTTTATTTTTCATTCAAAAAAGTGACTCGTTTTTTTCAGTTTTTCTCAGTTAAATAAGGAAAAATAAAACACAATTTAAAAAAAAAAAAAAAGCTATTTTAACAGACTCTGTATAATGTATAACCAGACTCTGTAGTGCTTAACATTTCTAGTCCATTATATAAAGTTACATTATTTGAAATTCTGGTCACAGTTCCCAGGTTTCCATAGACAGCAGATATGTCATCCTGATCCTCAAGATATGATCTGGGGGGAAAACAGTCTGAAAGAAATCCATTAAATGGATCAAAAAATCGTCTTTAATTAAGAGCTGTAACAAATTTGACATGTTTGTGCCAGTGCTGAGGAAGATAAACAAATAATTATGGAAATTAATTAGACAACTTCTTAATTTAAGGGATTAAAAGACCATGGCGATTTACTGGAAACGTAAACATCAGAGCTATGAGCCCTGTTCCTGATGTGCAAGGGTATCATCACGGGCAAAATTCTGCACGTGATCATCACACACGTCTGAAATATACGGGAAAAATTGTAGCTCCCTTTGACATTGCACATACTTATGTGGAGAAAGTGTGGATTTCAAATGGCTGCTATCAGCCTAACAGGCTGAGAATTACAGCTGCACCGAGACAACAGTCAGAGAGGAAAGGAAGGGTAAGACAACCGCCCGGAGCTCTCCCGGCTTTCACAGCACATAAAGATACATCTAATAAACTACTGCTAGTTATTGCCAAGGTGGCTTCCCAGAGAAAACAAGCCTGGGTCTCTCAGTGGGAAATATATGTTTGCCTGGTGTGTGCTTTAACATAAGCTTAACGCACAGACTGATTCAATTAGTGGAGAAGTTGTTACTGGAATGGTGTGCTATGTACACAACAGCTGTCACAAGGGAGAAATGAACCCAAAGCTAGTTGCAATACAATGCTCTACTCACTACCTCAACAGTGTTAAGCAATGGTGAAGTTCACTCTACTAGATGACAGAGGTCTAAAACACCCTCACCAAGCTGCTAGGTAAAGCCTATAGACGTGTTTGTTTGATCCTATTACAAAAATGCTATCATATAAACCTATTGGTGTTATACAGGATTTATTTTTTTTATGTTAATTAAAAAAAACATGACAACGTCTTCAAAAGTGAGTTTTTCACATTGTCAGACTGTTTTTTTTTCCCTTTCAGCAGGCTGAGAACTCAGGCTGGCTTTTTCATCCTGTCACTGAACCATACTATCAGATGAAATGTGCCCTGAATTGTTTGGGTCAACAGTTTGAAACAGGTCAGTGCGTCTCTATAACAGGCTTTGATGCTGCCATCCATTCCAAAAACCATATGCTAATAGAACCTTTGTAAGCTCACACCAGGGATGAGCTAAAGGAAAATCTCCTCCAGAGCGAAATGAGCCTTACATTTGCATATGTTGTATATCATTAAGTCATTTTGACATTTCACAAGTGAGAAATTAATCAGTTTTGCCACTTTGCCTCAGAGGGTGGGAACAGAAAGAGATTTTTTCATTATATAATGCTCCCATTTATTCTTTAAAAGTCTTTAACAGACTCCCACCTGAAACGGGGGTGTGAATAGCTCTGCTTAATTGAGCAAGACTACTGAGATCACCTGTCTAATCTCCATGCCACAGGATAAAGAGCTTATCTCAGGCTATGTGTGTAATGAGGCTGCGGTTATGGCTGCCAGTGGCGAGTCATCAGCCACCTAGCATCTTGGACATCCTCCTGTCTCCCAGATTATCTAGCGCACATCCATCATTTTCAGGATGCAATCATCGCTTCTAAAACACTACACCTACAGAGTCTGAGGCATCCGCTGCTGTGCGATGACAAACTGACGATGAAATTGCTTATTATTCACAGCTCTTTGATTGTCGAATATACAGCCAGTCTCTGTATTTCTTTTTAGGGGAATTCTCAAAAGTGTTTTCTCCCCCCTCACTCGTTCTTTCCATTTTCCCCCTCAGAACATAAAAAGAAGATGAGAAGCCCATTGTCTTGTGATAATTTCCCATGGGTGAAGCCCATTGAGTGTTACTGAGCTGTGTCTAATTTGTCCAAGAAGGTGTTAGAGAGGTACTCAAGAATGCTGGATGCTCGTGTTTAGTGGAATGTGAAAGCTCACAGCAGATACCTTCACCATCTGCAGTTCACCACAACGCGGGCATTTCTGCATGTAAACAGAAAACTGTGTCTCTCGGTGCTTGACAAACAGTTATTATGCCCACAGAGGCCACAAAAATATGTTTTGTACACCCCACAAAAGAAAATGAAAAGGGCTGCGGAGATCTGTCTCAAAATTCACCCAAAAAATTCAACCATCACGTTTGTTGAATCAATATGCAATTAGAAGGCAAACAGGTTATTGATAAACTAAAGATTAGGGCAGCAAACCAAGCGCAACATTAAAACACAAGGCAGGGATCAATAATACAATCACAGTTTTATATATTTTATAGCTCATGAAGTACAAATATAAAGAATCATGTTATCTCAACTTTCCAGATTTCCTTAATAGTAAATGTGTTACCCTTCATCCATCAGTCTAAGTATCACTTTGGCAATTAACTCATCAGCAGTCTTTATCCTTACTTGACCTATTGCAGTGGATATTGATGTACAGTTAGAAAAAAGGGAGGAACCTTTTTTCTGCCTTCTGCGTTGAATACTCTGCTTAGACCGATGCATTTGAACTACTTTATTGTTTATATAAAAACATGTCAGTTAGGGCAACATTTAGGGAGCAGCCATCATCAGTTCTGCCTTTGACACGGCATGAAAAACCCAATAAAGCAGTTATTAGTTTTCAATACATGCACAGCCAGTCAATGCTGAAGCATTTGCATGACAATAGCAGTAATGCCTGAAGCCGCTGGGTAACATTTTTCTTCTTTTACATCCCCTCAAAATTGCTGTACAGAGTATTTCAGTGAGAAACACCCCAGAGAGTTTCTACGATTCTCTACAGCTCTCTGCAGCTCCACTATTAAGCAAAATCCATCTTCTATGTAAGCCCTTGATCCTTGGAGGCTGTTTCACCATATACCACAAGACTGGCACTAATAGGCTACTATGAGGCCTGCTGTTAAGATTGCCAAATTCACCTTATTGCACACCAGCGACCGTTTACCTGCTCAGTTGGAGACTTTCTTTGTTGAAGAAATACATTCAGATTTATAATGAAAAAGAAAATGAGGGTAGTTGCAATGGGGGGCTATCGAATCACTCGAACCTCCAGCAAGGCAATCAATATGAGTTGAACTGTTGGGACTTATACTTTCATAATTGTGCTTTGGAATAATTAAATCACATTCAAGCTGAAGTATCACTGACACACAGTAATAATCATTTTACTGATACTGTAACTAGGGGGAGAATTAGGAAAAATATGTAGAGGGTTGTTATTATCGGGAGGTGGAATGCTTGCATTTTTGAAATAATATCAAACAGCACTAATCTTGGTGCAAAAAGAGCTTTAAAATTATACAACCAATTTAAGGTTAAGTCCATTTGATTCAGGGAGTCGTGGTAACCTAATCTTATTTTGATTAGGTCACTACTCAGTGACCCTTATCAAAATGTGAATTCACAGTAAAAAATAGTGTCCTCATCACCTCACAGCAGCGTTACTGTATTCGCTGACAATGCTCTGTTTTCTGTTCTCTGTTTTTGAAGTTTTGGCCTCTCTTGTCATGTCCAAACATGGCACTGCAGACTGGCAGTGCATAATAAAGGGACAGTGAAGAGAGAAGAGCAGTACATTTTCATTCGTCAGAGGCCATTGACTGTGTCACGCTGACTGAAGAGGCAGACTTGTGAACCATGCTGCTCTGATTCATCACAGTCACACACAATACACTCCCTTGAGTAACAGTGATACTAAACGACCGTCTTTCTCATACCCGGAAAAAACATGCAACCCTCAAGAGTGCAATCTGAATAAACATAAAAGAATGAGATGAAGAACAGATTTTTCTTTCCAATCTTACCTGCAGAATATTTTTTAAATATGCCGTGCAAATGGGAAATCCTTACTTCCAAACATACACATCGTGGTTGATCCATGTCTGTTACTGTTGGCAACGACATCAATCACTCAGAATATTCTTTCTCGTTAGCAAAGCTCAGCAAGGCTTTGCACCATCTTCTTAACCAACCCGTGCACACACTTGGATCCCAGTTAATAGGCAGTAAATCCTTATTTTGCATGGTATGACAGCGTGTATTTTATCAAACTGGGTGACACACTTAGCTGGGTTCAAAAGGTAACATGTCAGCTGGAGTGCTTCTCTTGCTGACAAATTGAGGGCTTCAGTGGGAGAGTGATAGGAGAATCGCTAAACCAACACAAGTAGAAAATTTTCCAAGGGGATTCAGTGTTGCAGCTCCTTAATAATTGACAATGCTACAACTTTCATTGTTAAATGTTATTAAATCTACAAAGACGATACACGGGGAAGTGTCCAGTTAGACATGACTGGATCAGAGGACCCCTCAAAGTTGGGAGTGCCAAAAGGGAACAGGGCTACTGCTGAGGAAGGGTCACACTCTGCCAACATCAAACATTTGAGATTAGATCTATTCCTTATCTGAGCCAGTCTGGATATACTCTGTTTACCCTGCAATAACAGCAATACGTGATTTGTGCGAGTGTGAGGAATGAGTTTTTAGGGATACCAGAGAAATGCCTTGAATAATTCCATATAAAAAAATAGAAGTAGGCATCTCCGCCTGGTTCTAGGTCTTCAAGAAGCAAGTAAACCAGTGGTTTTAGTTTGCAGCTTGAGTCATACTACCTATGCAAACCAGCCTTTGACAAAATCTCACACAGTTGTTGATTTTATGTACAAGGAACATTATCAGACTCTACACACGAAAGCTCTGACAAGCTCAAGAATATGACAAATCACCACAAACTTAGGGGACTTGAATATAGTGTTTGGGAGTTAGAAAGAATAATGCTTTTCAGAAAAAGAGGTACAATGTAAAATTTGAACACTGAGCAGAAATTGTTTATGTTTCAAAATACTAATGGATTTAGTGTTTCCGTGTGCAAAAAAGGTGGACTTTTTCTTTTTAATGGTTTACTTTATCAAAATGTTAGACTTATGGCTGAAACAAATGTAAATAGGTGGACAGGAAGGACAATGATATCACAGACATATAGTGAAGCACAATGGTATGAATGTTCAACTCTAGAAAGGGAAATTAATTAAATGAGCCCAAATGGACCTCAAAGCTTTGTGAGGTCTACTTCACAACCAAAGAAGATCAAGAAGTAGTGATTGCCATAGCCATTCCTCCGCAGTCATTTACCTACAACCTTAACCCATTTAACATAAATGGAAGAACATAGAAAGGGTGACTGAGAAAGCCATGGAAGTTTTTTCAGATTTTATCTCAGCTTATAAGGGTTGAAATGTTGTGGGTGAACTAAATACTTGGATGTATTCAAATCCTGTCTGAGGAGCTGTTAATTGTAGAGGAGAGTGCTGGAGTGGTTATCACTTGTCCTAGGCTTGAATCCTCTAGGAAGCAGCTTTATATGGGATGATGATGAGTTGGGATGTTCTCCCTGTACCTGTCTGTGTTCTCTTTGAGTTCTGCTCTACTTTCCTTAAAACTCTAAAGACTGTGGGAGGAATGAGCTGTTGGTTTTTGGCCATAGGTGTGAATGGTTGTCTGTCTCTCTGTAGAGTGGTGAAACTCTGATAGACTGGGTCTACATCGTTAGCCATGACAGCTGGAATAGACTCCAGCTCCTGTGACCCTGAAGCAGAGCTGGTAAGAAAAGATTTGTGACAAACGTATCTTCACCAGGAGGCTCAGAGTTTTGGAAACAGTGAATTTTAAACTACCCCACATTTTATAAGGCAATTCAAATGAACCAGCTAAAACCTGGAGATGTGGCCAGTAATTTAATGCATCAGTAGCTGTATTCAAATTATGTAATGATACTGAATAAAAACTTCTGTTAATTTATTTTACTTTTAAAAATGCTATACATTCTTATTCTAGTAAAGTTTATATTATGCTATTTGTGATTCTAATAAATGATCTATATAGTACTTCTATCCTCCTTCTCTCAGACCACAAATTTTTTTGCTTTAAATACTCAAGAAGAAAGACACACACATAGCTAACAAGGTCAGGCTTCACTTCACTGCAACACACTGCACCTGCACCTTCACCATCAAAGCATGTTATATAAACTAAGTCAGCATGTCAATGTCTCCATACACCATATTCAATTCAATTCAGTTCAATTCAATTTTATTTATATAGCGCCAAATCACAACAACAGTCGCCTCAAGGCGCTTTATATTGTACAATAGATTGTACAATAATAGATACAGAGAAAAACCCAACAATCATATGACCCCCTATGAGCAAGCACTTTGGCAACAGTGGGAAGGAAAAACTCCCTTTTAACAGGAAGAAACCTCCAGAAGAACCAGGCTCAGGGAGGGGCGGGGCCATCTGCTGCAACTGGCTGGGGTGAGAGAAGGAAGACAGGATAAAAGACATGCTGTGGAAGAGAGACAGAGGTTAATAACAGATATGATTCAATGCAGAGAGGTCTATTAACACATACGGAGTGAGAAAGGTGACTGGAAAGGAAAAACTCAATGCATCATGGGAATCCCCAGCCTGCGTCTATTGCAGCATAACTAAGGGAGGATTCAGGGTCACCTGGTCCAGCCCTAACTATATGCTTTAGCAAAAAGGAAAGTTTTAAGCCTAATTTTAAAAGTAGAGATAGTGTCTGTCTCCCGAATCCAAACTGGAAGCTGGTTCCACAGAAGAGGGGCCTGAAAACTGAAGGCTCTCCCTCCCATTCTACTTTTAAATACTCTAGGAACAACAAGTAAGCCTGCAGTGCGAGAGCGAAGTGCTCTAATAGGGTGATATGGCACTACAAGGTCATTAAGATAAGATGGGGCCTGATTATTTAAGACCTTGTATGTGAGGAGCAGGAGTTTGAATTCAGTTCTGGATTTAACAGGGAGCCAATGAAGGGAAGTCAAAACAGGAGAAATCTGCTCTCTCTTTCTAGTCCATGTCCCTTGCTGCAGCATTTTGGATTAGCTGAAGGCTTTTCAGTGAGTTTTTAGGACATCCTGATAATAATGAATTGCAGTAGTCCAGCCTGGAAGTAATAAATGCATGAACTAGTTTTTCAGCGTCACTCTGAGACTGGATATTTCTAATTTTAGAGATGCTGCGCCAATGGAAGAAACCAGTCTTACATATCTGTTTAATATGTGCGTTGAAGGACATATCCTGGTCAAAAATGACTCCAAGGTGTTATCTGGCTTCATGGACAGATAGAGCTGGGTGTCATCTGCATAGCAGTGAAAATTTATGCTATGTCTTCTAATGATACTGCCTAAGGGAAGCATGTATAATGTAAACAGAATTGGTCCTAGTGCTGAACCCTGTAGAACACCATAACTGACCTTAGTGTGTGAAGAGGACTCTCCATTTACATACACACATTGGAGTCTATTGATGATGATGATACAAACCACTGCAGTGCAGTACCTGAAATACCTACAGCGTGCTCTAATCGCTCTAATAGGATATTATGGTCGACAGTATCGAATGCTGCACTAAGGTCTAGCAGGACAAGCACAGAGATGAGTCCACTGTCAGAGGCCATAAGAAGATCATTTGTAACCTTCACTAAAGCTGTTTCTGTGCTGTGATGAGCTCTGAAACTTGACTGACACTCTTCAAATAAGCCATTCCTCTGCAGATGATATGTTAGCTGTTTGACAACTACTCTTTCAAGGATTTTTGATATGAAAGGAAGGTTGGAGATTGGCCTATAATTAGCTAAGACTGCTGGGTCTAGAGATGCTTTTTAGGTAAAGGTTTAACTACGTCCTGTGGTACATAGCTGATTATTAGAGATAGGTTGATCATATTTAAGATTGAAGCATTAATTAATGGCAGGACTTCTTTGAGCAGTTTTGTAGGAATGGGGTCTAAAAGACACGTTGATAGTTTGGAGGAAGTAATTATTGAAGTTATCAATGGTACTAAGAGTAGCTGTAGATAATATTACATCTGTGGGATGATTACTGGTAATTTTTTCTCTAATGATAAAAATTTTATTTGTGAAGAAGTTCATGAAGTCATTACTAGTTAAGGTTAAAGGGATGGTTGGCTCAAAAGAGCTCTGACTTTTTGTCAGCCTGGCTACAGTGCTGAAGAGAAACCTGGGGTTGTTCTTATTTTCTTCAATCAGTGATGAATAGTAAGACGTTCTGGCTTTGCGGAGGGCTTTCTTATAAAGCAGCAAACTATTTCTAAATGATGATCTTCTAAATTTGTGACACGCCATTTCCTCTCCAGCTTACGAGTCATCTGCTTTAGGCTACGTGTTTGAGAATTATACCACAGAGTCAGGTACTTCTGATTAGAGACCTTAGTTTTCACAGGAGCTACAGTATCCAGAGTCGTACGCAGTGAGGAGGTAAAATTATTAACAAGATAATTGACCTCTGTTGGAGTAGCGTTCAGGTAGCTGCTCTGCTCTATGTTGGTACAGGGCATTGAAAATGATAACAGTGGGTGGATTATATTCTTAAACTTAGTTACAGCGCTTTCAGAAAGACATCTACTGTGATGAAGTCTACTCTCCACCGCTGTGTAATCAATTATTGTAAATGTAAATGTTATCAGGAAATGATCAGACAGGAGAGGGTTTTCAGGAAACACTGTTAAATGTTCAGTTTCTATACCATATGTTAAAACAAGATCTAGAGTGTGATTAAAGTGGTGGGTGGGTTCTTTTACACTTTGAGAGAAGCCAATTGAGTCTAATAACAGATTAAATGCCATTTTTAGCATCTACATGAATGTGGACGATAGATGATAACAAGTAAGACTGGTTTCTGAGATTCACAGCTGGGGTGGACAGGTTAAGCATCAGGCTTTCAAATGAATTAAAAGTCTGTCTTGGTCTTTCGTGTGAAAAATTGCTGCCACACCGCCCCCTCGGCCTGTGCTTCGAGGTTTCTGGTAGTTAGAATGACTCGGGGGTGTTGATTCATTTAAACGAACATAATCATCCTGCTGCAACCAGGTTTCTGTAAGGCAGAGTAAATCGATTTGTTGATCAATTATTAAGTCATGTACTAACAGAGACTTGGAGGAGAGAGACCTAATATTTAATAATCCACATTTCACTGTTTTACTCTTTGGTTCAGATGTGGATACTGTATTGTTCTTTCTTTGTGATTTTTTTATGTTTAAGTTGTTTATTGCTGGTTTTTAGTTTGTTTTTGTCTGTTTGGGAGCTGACACAGTCTCAATGGAGATGGGTTTTTTGGGGGGTAACAGGAGGAGAGAAGCTGCAGAGCGGTGTGTAAGACTGCAACTCTGCTTCCTGGTCCCAACTCTGGATAGTCATATTTTGGGGGGTTTAATAAATTTGTCCATATTTCTGGAAATGAGAGCTGCTCCATCCAAAGTGGGATGGATACCGTCCATCCTAACAAGACCAGTTTTCCTCCAGAAGGTTTGCCAATTATCTATGAAGCCCACATCGTTTTTTGGACACCACTCAGACAGCCAGCAATTTAAGGAGAACATGCAGCTAAACATGTCACTCCTGGTCTGGTCTGATTGGGGAGGGGACCAGAGAAAACTACAGAGTCCAACATTGTTTATATAATGTACATCCCCACCTACGTCTGAACAGATGGAAAGATCCACATTTAAGTCAAATTAGTAATTATAGTAATTATAATTATGATGCATTCAGAGCACCAGTCTGCAGCAGCCATCGTTTCTTTAACATTCAAAGATGACATACATGCTGTTGCTAAAGGAGGTAGCTTTTAAGCTCCCAGTGTTTGTTCTGATTGACAGCCATGGGAAAGCAAGCACAGTCAGACTAAAAAAAAAAAGCATAACACTGACGCACACAGAGACACAAGGGATGAAACCCCACAGAATAGCATGCATGTATTGGTGCTCTAACCTCTTCTGTATATATTACATCACTTTTGTTCCGAACTCCATTTTTGGTTTGGGCACTGAACTTGTAGAGGTTGTATCTTAAATTTCATTTTGACATTTCGTAATGTAGAGTCTCTAGACATGTTATATACTGGATTAAAGCCTATATTTGACTGGTGTCATGTGTTTAATACCACTAAATCTGTACCAGTGCATATCTTTGTAAAGATAATGGATTAGCTACTGTATGTTTCTCTACTGATTCCTTACTGATTATGGTTGAAAGCAATGGTTTAACTTCAGTGTTTAACTGGTCCTCAGTAGGGCAACAAGTTATGTTAAGCATACTTTCTGTTTATCAGCAGTTGCTTCCCTTCATTTCAAACTGTTCCTGCAGTACATTCACAATGGGAGCTTCACAGTCCGACCACTGTCTTCCGCTGTCTACATGAGCAATAAGATATATTTTTTTTGCTTGAGGATCTTGTTGTTGATGGACAGTAGACTTTAGTGTTTATTTAGCAAAAGAGACCTGGTGGACTCAGATTTTTTAAAAACAAACAAAAAAAGCAGTGGTGGTAAGAACACGGTGTATATGTGCCAGTGTGGGTGCATGAAAAAGCAGTGAGAACCATTTAGAAAATGCAAAGCAGAGAAAAATAAACATTACATTGATTTTTTGTGTGTATGTGTGTGTGTGTGTGTGTTTGCTACATTTATTTTAGGTGTCAGGAAGCCAACAATGGTCTTGTGTGCTACAGCACAATTTAGCATGACAACAGTGTGTTTTGCATGCAAATATGATTAGGATTCTTTTAAGCTGTTTTCATGTCATCTT
This sequence comes from Mchenga conophoros, assembly GCF_057382185.1. Classification (NCBI taxonomy): domain Eukaryota; kingdom Metazoa; phylum Chordata; class Actinopteri; order Cichliformes; family Cichlidae; genus Mchenga; species Mchenga conophoros. The sequence goes on from NC_140526.1 coordinate 11,657,080, forward strand.
GGATTTTGCTCATTACCACTGAGAAATGTATTAGTCAAACTGAACATAAACATACATATTTATATAGAGTGCTTCAGTTATTTCCTCAGCAATTTTTCACATACTGTAATTTCTTTTCAGCTGGTTTATTTCACAGATTCACAGCATAAGTGAGAAGGATTACCAGCTTCTTTTCATATGCAAAGCTTAAATGCTACCAAAAACATTTTTAAAGGATTTGCGAGTAGTTATTGCTGAGCTGTTGTGATAATAAAACATGCAATTACAATATTGAAAACAGTGAGCTTAGAAGATGCTGAACTGTCTATAAAAACTGTTGTATCTTAACACAAAACATTAAGTTAAATGAAACTCTAAAAATATAAAAATGGAGACTACATAGCCTAGTTTCATATTTAGTTGATATGACTTTTTAAAGTTTTTCTTATTTTTTTCAGCCGTCACTGGGGCATTTTCTCTTCCCACATTTTCAGAGCCAGCAGATGTAAAGAGGAAAATAAACTTGTCATATGTCTTGCACTGCATATCAAACATTTGAGTTGCCAGCAGTAACTCCTGAATGCATTAATATTCACCTGGAGCAAACCTAAGCTGTCATCTTGTCTGAACTCTGTAGATGAAAATCCTGCCATGCTAACACCCCTATTACTGTCACCTCGATGAAAGGAAAGTTTGCACTAGATCCTCTAAGTAACTTGTTTTTAATTAGTAGCACTTTGTTGATGATACTCGCAGTTCATTTAGACAGCAAATAACTTGTGCAGTATCAAATGATCACTAGAATAACAGATTCCCTTTTAGATTAAATGCAAATGTGGGAATGTAAGCAGTTTAGCATATTAATCAAACACTGCCGAAATTCTGACTCAGTCCATTTCTTTTAAAGAAGGGGTTGTCACTTCTGTAAGTATGAAAGGTTTTTCTGTCTGTTCTTGTGAGAAGTACTCATATTTTTGCCAATAAACTACCAACATTTCTGACACGGTTTTAATACTATGGTTTAAGCAGGATCCTATATATCCATCCATACGTACATCACCTTTCTTCAGCTTATTTACCAGGGCTGTGGGGAGGCTGGAGCCTCAATACTATATCTTCAGAAATTAATTTTTATCAAACCCTGCTTTTGAAGGCTCCATAAGACTCTATTTGAATCCTATGAGGTGCTGGATTACAGGGTTTGCATTTTAAATAGTGTTGTTGAAGGCAGCCGGAGAAAACTGGTGAATGCATTTGCAGCAGTGGGACAAAGGATCTGTAATATCAAGCCTGGCAACCTAAATGACACACCTGCTCTTGCCTAACACTGATCCTCTTAGACCTATAGGAGGAGACAGGTTATTAGCTAGCATCACTCTCTGTACTTATTACATTGTGAGTCCGAATAAATGCAGCAGAGCAGTTAAACATGCAGTGTGTACTGTAAAGGCAAACTTGAAATATACCTGAGGCCTAAATTATTGTCTTCTTCTGTTTGAAAGGCTATTTTTCCCAGAAATAAAAGAACAGTGCTGCAATAACTAAGCCTATCCCAACCCATTCCTTGTCTTTTAAAGATTTTTTAAATGCATGATACACTAGCTGATCAGTTCAATGCCCTGGCGGCAAGGTAAAATTGTCCTCGTAAAGTGCACGGGAATTACAATGGTCAGATTTTTTTTTTTTTTTTTTTTGCAAGTCGATTGTGCAGAAATGGCAGAATTTCAGGACAGAAATAATAGATTTAGTTTTGATCTCTAGAGCATGGAGTTGTCTCTCCCAGGGGCCTGCCAGGGTTAAACTCTGATCTGCACACCATGACTTGCTCAAGGCTATGTGTGTGGTGTTATTAAAAAGAAATATTGCTTCATAAAAACCTGCTGCGCTGCAACCAGGACTCCCATTAATGCAGACTGTTGCTGTCTCTGGGAGGTGGAATGGGACTTTTTTTTTTCATCTGTCCTCCTATTGCAAAGGCAATTAGTGTTGTGGCCCCAAAACCCTATCAGTCAAATAGATTGAAAGACACATTGGAGAGAGATGTTTACTTGTATTGTTCCTTTAAACAAATCACATCCTCTACCCGTGGATTTGTATAATGGACTTAGCAGGAAGGTACGCAATTTTAGTTCAGGCTCTGGCTGGTCATTTGCAATGCAGTTTGCAATTAAAACGCACTGCAGTGGCCATCTGGACAAAAGAGCAACAAGAATAAGCAAATGACAGTTTACCCTTGAGCTCCACTGGTGAAAAAAGGTCTCTTTTTAATACTGCTTTATATGTCTGGACAACTGCACAAGAATGGGACAGGTCCTATTTATTTTAATGACTCAATTTCACTGGTAAGCTACCTCAAAGTCAACATAAACCGTTCCAACTATATGGCAGCAAGCGATTCATCAAGTATTGTCAAGGACCAGCAGTAAGTTTAAGAAACCTCCCTGTGTTATTCAACGGCTGCCTCACACCCAGAAGCTCAGACATGCTCTGCATTTACCAGAACATGTCCTCATGGATGCCAATAGAGAGACAAGCTAGAGATTAGACTCTACTTGGTTAGTACACAGAGGTGCGATTGTGCTTTCGACGGTTACGATAAGCTTCCCGAAGTCCGGTAGGTGGCAGTGCAGTGTTCTCAGGTAGGGAGGGCAGGTTGTGGAGGAGTGGGGGGGCGTGTGTTCCTCTTGCACAAGCGCTCGTATGTTGCTTAAACCTGACGTGGGTCGCAGCCGAGCGCTTAGAGCGACAGCGGCGTGTGTGCGCGCGAGAGTGTGTGCGTGTGTGTGACGGGGACAGAGTTGCGGCAGGGCAGATCAGAAAGTGCCAGTAGCTATTCTTTGGCCGGCTCGCGCAGTCCTCTTTGGACCGCCAGAGTCGCACGAGACTGGCGACACGCTCCGAAGCCAGTCGGCTGGCCGCGTGTGACCCGAGAATCCCTCACTGATGACCAGACTCGGGCTGCTCTGGCACGAAAGGTGGAACTAAACTACATGAATTGATTTGAGAGCGATGAACTGGCAGCATGGCCAAGTGGTTCAAGGAGCACCTAGGATTCAAAACTACCAAAACACCACCACCGGCTCCTCCGAAACCGGACTACAGACACTGTCACACCGGTGTGCCCGGTGCGCCTGGCTTCCAACAAACAAGCTCCGGGACCACCTTTCCGAGTCCCGCTCAGCCGGACATCCTCGCTGCCTACAAACTACAAAAGGACCTGGATTTCGAGGATCCGTACACTCCAGGTGGAAATATCTCATTCCCCCCGAGCTTGAACACTGTGGGGTCACCGGATATCAAGTATGTGTCACCAAAGCACCGACTTATCAAGGTGGAAACAATCGAAAAGAGCAGCCCAGCTCCCGGCGGGGGTGTCACGGTCACCCAGGCTGTCCCCGTAGGGAGCGTTAAATCTCCTACTTCACCTCCCTCGGACCTCGACAACAAGGAGAAGGTGGGTAAAGTTTGGTCCTTTCAGCCTGCCCCCGAGTCGTATACAGAGCAACAACTTTCTGCCTCCCACTAATATTTGTATGTGAACAAATCGTTTCCCTCAAAACCAAATTAGAGCTATTTCGTTTAAAACTTTACTCAAGGGAAAACGTGTGTGGTGAACATGGCACTTTACTGCTGTGAGGAATTAATCGTCACAACCGGCAGAACTTGTTATCACAATCGCACAACGGCTTTCCACCAGAATTGCGACATCAGCCCCTGTAAAAAGCTACACCACAGAGACTGTATGCCGTATGATAAATAGCTCAGTTTGTCAGCTGATATGCCCGGTTTTCATTTTAATGCAAAAAATGATCTTTCGCTCACCTTTTGAGCCTTCACGTGCAGACGCACTGCTGTCAGCCCATCTGTAGCTTCTTCTCGAGCAACTGTGATCTCGACAGTGGCTTTAATTTAACTTTAATCTAATCTTGTTTATCTAGACAGACCAATTTAGCGAATGTTCATTGCAGTAAAGCCTGCTGTCTTAGAGGGAAATTACTTGTGATGAGTTTATGGATATATTATGCTCTAATTTGATCCTCTCCTGGCTCTGCCAGCACATACTTCGCACCTTTTGCTTTTTTAACTTTCTCAGAGTGAATGTGGAGACTGACAGCCAGACAACACGCTGTGCCTTGGAGCATGCTGTCATGCCAGGCTTCTCAGGAATCCATGCACTGGGCTTATTTGGAGAAAGCTGAGATGTTTGGTATTAGTGGGCGTAAGGACATGTGGTTTTATAAGATTGATCCAGCTTAAGAATATTTTCAGTCTCTGCATACCTTGTTAACTGAAACCTGTGCTCATAACTCAGAGCACGCCTCAGTCACCTCTCTTATAAAATTTTTGCGTGCCTCTTGGCTTCACCTGCATGTTACTTCCTCCAGCACCTTTCACACTTGTCTTGTGACATTTGGAGTGTTCAACACTTTCATTTATACTCCAGTGTGTCTGCAGCCTGCCACAAGAGTGTTGCGCGAAGGAAGTCCAGGTTTAATGACGCGCAAGAAGATTGTTACCATCCCCTGAATTTCCCATATACCCTCAACACAAAAAACAGGAACCAAGTGAAACTCATAAAATGATATTCTGTTTCAGTGTTTGTTTTCCCACACTGTCAGCTCGTTTTCTTTTTTTTCCTATTTTTTTTATCAGACCTCATTAACTTGGTATGCCGGTTTGAGAATCAGGCAGCTATGTGTTATCAGAAGAAAAAGCAGGAAATGAAAATACACAGTTTTAACCAGGCACTGCAGCTGTTCTAGCTGATTAAAGAAATTACAGTTGTCTCTTGTTAATTGAAGCTTATTTAGATCTCACTAATTTAGAATTACACTTGCATCTGTGCTTCACCTCTCTCCCCATATGTGCACACATGGCTTTAATGTACAGACAATTGATGGCATAGTATGGGCTAAATACCTCACGCCGAGAAGCATGTTTGGTGTTATAGATGAGCTAAATCAATACTGACAGCTGGGGAGCTTAAGCAGTATGTCAAGAGAAGGTTTTTAAGGCTTTCTTGTCAGGTGATGAAGTTTCAATAAAAACGTGCAGTAACGGAGAGAGGAGTGAGATGAAGTAGCAAAAATAGCTGCCAAAAAATATTACACTGTTTCACAAATCTTTCCCCCACAAAAAAACATGGGTATGTCCCATATATTTACTTCTCTAAATGATGGATGAGAAATTTGGAGAAAAGCCCTTGAAATGCCGTAAGCTACGCTCCTTAACTTCCTGAAAGAGCATTGTGAGGCTTTTGTGAGGATTACATTTTGTGTGGAAGCTGAGGATTTCTTTTCCGACTGTTGCCGGCCACGGTAATTGTTTGTAAATCCTTGTTAAAGGGATTCTCCTGGTGTGGATTTTAAAAATGCTGTTAATGAAGTTATGTGTTCCATCAATCTCTGCAGTAAGCCTAATGTTAAGAGGTTAAAGGTAGGTGGTCGTCTTTGTGAGTTCTTCGTGTTTAACAGTTTCATAGCTATTTTTCTTTAGGCATTGTGTTACCACAAATGTAGGGGTATCTGCATAATGATAAAAAGAAGTGTGTTTCCACCTTGTAGCACATATCTAAGCGTAGATTCCCAGTCATAGTGATAGTTATTTGTCTTGCTGTAGACTAAATGCTGACTGCTAGGAGACTCTGTAAAAAGCGCACAAGTGCCTTAACAGCACTGCTCAGTTACATTGATGTTTTAATTACTTGACTCATGAATTCTAATTATATCACTGCTTGCCTAATGCCTGAAATGCCAATAGCAGAGTGGAGTGAATTTTCTGAAGTGAGAACACTGTATCTATTCTTACAATTTCAAAGTGTTCCATTTCATCTCATAAAATTTCAAATAATCTTTTTGCGCTTACTTTGATTTGCACTTTTAACATGGAGTTTTATGCAGACTATGGCGTTTAACTCATAGATTAATATTTTCAAAGTATTGTGATGCATTTTGTTTTTAATGATGCCAAGCCCTTCATGGTACAGTGAGCTGAGAGAGATGATCAATTATCATCCTGCCTTGGAGATAATTAAAGGCCTCATCTCCCAGCTCATCGCTCTACTCAGCACTAACTTAACTTCTCTCAAGGACACCCAAAAGTGGTGATGAGCTCCATTTGAAAATGTGTAAACAAAAGCAATAACGGAGAGCTGACAGGGTGCTGCATCTGGGCGGAGTGGTGCCTGTCATCATCGGTATCTGTCAATGCACCTGGGAAACGGCTGTTCCATCTAACTTTGGCTCTTTTTACTGCCCGTAGTACCTTTGATTCAGTGATCCCACAAGCCAGCTTGTATTTCTGTCTATAGAAATGAGTAGTTGGATCAGGCTTGCAGACAGTTGTTGTGCAGCCTGCAGAGGCATCTGGATAGACAGATATCCTCTATGCTTATTTTCCTTCTGTGCACCTTTTTACAAGACCTCACTCTGAATTTCAATAGATTTTGCTGGAGGAGAAAAAACTGTGGTATACCCTCCCAAGATCGGTAGTGTTTTTCGCATTCTTGGAGGATATAAGAACGTACTATGTGCTGCTAGTGTCTTCCATTACCAACAGATAGTACAGCCCCCCCCCCCCCCCCCCCCCCCCCCCCAAAAAAAAAAAAAAATCACGTTAAGTTCCCATTAATATGTTCCCTTGTATCTGAACTGGATTGGTGAACAGTTGTCGATAAACGCAATGAGAGACTGATACACAGAGATTCCTACATTTGCTAGGGTTAAAATCCAATCTTATCAGCCATATGCATTAAAAGTGATCAGCTTGGGAAAAGTTAATGTGCTATTTCTTATTTTTTTTAACTTTACCATAGCATTCACGTATAGCTGTTGTCTTGGGGTAAAGTTTAGGGATTGTATTACTATAAAAAGGTCGGGAATGCAAAAACATCAAACTTGGTACGAGTTCATATACTTCTACCGACACATTTCCTTGTCTTTTGCATTGGTCAGACTGTCTGGACTGCATGCACATTACACTGCCGGTAGTGCATGTTTAATCTCCGCTCAGCTTCATTTCCCCACACCCTGAATATTTCCGCTTGGCCTTTCACCCTGGCACTCCAGACATCAGTGGAGTTGTATAAATGCATCCCACTGGCCTTTCACGGTCTCATCTCTGCCAGTGATAGGAAAAATGTCAAGCACAAACATCAATATCACCTGGGTCTGCGAGAGTGCTTTTCTTCAGGGAGCCAGAAAATGGATGAAAACATGAGAGCCCATCATGTTTTGTTATAGCTCACCTTTTACTTGCAGTTCTCTGGCTTTTTGTATCAGACGGAGGCTGGCGAGGTTGATAGCAGGCCTGACTGGTTGTTGGAGCAGTGCGGTTTGGCAGCTGTTTCTCTAGTCTTTCACGAACCTATTTGTGTTCGCTCAGTTGGAAGAATATATCTTAAAGTCATGTCTTTCGTATGTTGCATTGTTGAATAAATATAGTATAATGAAATTATTGTATAGCAGTACTAAAAAGGGATGTGTGGTGTTTTTTGTTGTTTTTTTTCCACTGCTGTGACAATTTTATGCCCAAGTTGAAATAATCAACAGATTGGTGTGAAAGCTGTGTCGTGCTGTCTTGTGTTTTGCAGCTGCTGTTTCTCATAATCATGCTCGGTAGTTGCGGGCACATTGTGACTCACTATTTTGATAAATTGTGTTAAACTGTGTCACATAATTAAGTTTGCGTGTTGTTATGGCTTTTCTGAATCATAGCAATGAGGACTAGACAGTGATGTTACTGGTGAGATATGCCAAGCTTGATTGTAAGAGTGTTTTCTTCATTTCCACTTTGACCCATGTATCCACTAAAGGGCTCAGGAATGCCTTGAATTTCCTGAGTTATGCTAAGCATCTACAGCATTTTTTTTTTAATCATACTGTCCAATAATAAGTTTTATTTGCCCTCTGCCACAGATGTAGTCTTTCATTCCAAACATTTTTTATACTCACCGTTTCTATGCTCTATTGTTGTTGATAACAGAGCTTTACAATGCATTCCTGACCTGAACAAGAATCTTAGAAGGGCTCTTTGAACGGAAGGAAGGATCACTGAGTTTAACAACTCAAATGTTTAAGCTCCACCTCGTCTAAAACAGTATGAGGTCATCTTGTTGTGGAAGATGTGAGCCATCATGTAACAGTTACTCTTTTAAAGTATGGAAAGGTTTTGCCTTTTGTCAAGATATCATTTTGGTGGAAACACAAATCCATTTAATTTACATCATGACATTGTAAGCTAACATCATTGAGTGTAATAACTAGCCATGGCTAAAGTGGATTTTTTGTTTTTTGTTTTTTTTCCCCAGCCATCCCACCACGTGCGCATAAAAGTTGTAGGCCTCGGGAATAATGGCCCTTAGCCATTGTTTGCTCATTTTCTTTTCTCTCCAACAGGGAACCTTCCTCCCACTTTAAAGAGTCCCGATGGAGTCTGTTGTGTTTGTTGCTCGATTTGCTTTTTCCAGCTTTGCGCCGAAACATCAGTCGTATAGTTCCACCAGGTCACAATTAGCCTGCAGACTAGTGCTGCAGCTCTGGCGGCTAGGGAGTTGTAGACACATGGCTCTGTTTTGTTTAATGACAGTGTGTGTAGCTGAGTGTACAAGCAGGCAGCCCTGGTCTGCAGGCAGGTCGTCACACACAGATTAAAAGAGAAACAAATGAGTTTGCATGCCATCTGAGACACAAAGAGAGAATTTGCATAAAGCAGTGGCTTTTTGCCGTATTTTTGCAAGCTCACTCTAACTCTGATTTAAAAGCCATGCAAACTTCATCTGTAACCAAATAGTTATTTTTTTTGCCTTGCTGTAGAGGTCCTAGAGATAGACTGATTTGCTTTTTTTCTTTTCTTTTCTAATTTGGTGCATGCAAGTGGCTGCTGTTGTTTTTGTGTCACACTGCAGGAGGCAGCCAGACTTCCGTCTTGCAAACAGAGCTGCCCTGTGATCTAAGTGCCCACCAGGAAGCCGAACACTTCCATTTCTTCTGAGCGGGATTCCAGACTTTTCATTTCATGCATTCTTTGAATGAGAGAAGATTTGAGTAAAAGAAATAGAACTGCTGTAATGCTACTGCATCATTTATGCAGACAAGATAGTGTTTTACTCCTTTTGTTTCTTAAAATTAGTCTGTTTGTTTGTTTTTTTTAATCAGTTGTTTTGGTGATAAGATTAAAGGAATAGAATTAAACCACTGTCTGAAGTTGTATGGTAGCAAATGCAGAGTGGCTTGGTTGCTCCAGGATTAAGGAAGTGCTCCCTTCCTGACAGGAAGTGTTTACAACTTGGTGACATTCCCTTTTTAACTTGACAAGTTTGTGCTTGCCCCTCTTTTCTGGCTGCCTATTCTGCTTTTCCCTCTTTTAATAAAATGCTCCTGGTGGCTGTTTTTACTTGAGAATTCTGAAAGTTTCAAGTGGCAAAAGGCACATAACTTTGTTGAAACAGAGTAGTGACTGTTCCTCAACCATCTGAACGTAGCCTTTCTTGCCGTTTGCTATGCTCCTTAGAGAGGTGGGAAGCCGCGTAGCAATAGCAGCGGTATGGAACTCCACCCTGCGCTAGCTCTATTGTCATAGTGGGCAGTGTATAGCAACCTTAGTACATCCTCACCAAGCAGAGGCAATCTGAGGCCACAGAGCTCCCAGTCTCAGTCAGCTCATCCTCACATAGCGTGAAAACATTTCTAGCTTTGTTTAACGCCGCCAGTGCGTTTTGTTTTCCTCCCTGCTCAGTGAATCACACTTTCATAATCAAAGCTTCTTTCCCTGTGGATCCCATCGTGTTATTACATGAAGCCCTATTCTCCTGTTTGTCACTTTGTCTTATAGAAGCTATCACTAAAATATGGCGTTTTTTTTTTTTTACATGTACATTATGATAAAACCATCAAATGGGAGCATATTGCATTTTCACTGCAAATGCCAGCATAAACATTCAGTGGGCAGACAACTTTTTCTTTCCATCTTAAATTATTCTTATATCTTAAAACCGAGGCATTATATCGTAATGCCTGTAGTGTTGAGGACAAATTGTTTGTTCACACTAGCACAGGATTATCATATTTAATGAAAATTCCTACATTCCATCACAGTACCTGAATTATTCTTGACTCTTGTGTGGCACCACTTAGTGTATGTAGCAGAAACACTGCCAATAAATCTATCACACAAGGATGGGGACAGAGAAAGGAAATTGGATTTTGTCAAGCGTGTCGTCAAGTACTTAATCTTGAATATCTGTCACATATTAAAAGCAGCGTCCCCTCTACAGGGTGCAACCCGCTGGCTTCTCTCTCCCCCCCCCCTCCCTTCCCCTCGCTGGAGTTTTTAAGTGGCTGTGTGGAGTGCGTTTCAATGAAGGGGATCCTTGGGGACAGGTTGGGGTGTTTTCTGCTAACAAACTATGCATATGCATTTATCAGGAGATCGGGAAAGAGTAGGTAATTGCAGAAAAGTGGGGGTGCAGATTTAGCTCTTTATATATGTGAAATAATCCACACTGGATACTATTCGTGGAGTAGATCCGCAGGTAGATCCGCAGGAAATGTTGTTTGAGCAATTAATATAAGAGACCATGTCATAAAACATGCTTATATCTACTTACTTTTTGACCTGTAAAATTGATTGTTTAGTGGCTTAAATGTCACATTGTAGCTTGTTTGGATGATTTCTGAATCTTAATTTAAACCCTTACTTCTTGCCTTTTTCCAATGCCACCAAATTATTTTCTTACACTGTCTTTCTTCTGACTTTTTGAGCTTCCCCCAACAAGTCGATACAAAAAGCCATACATTTTTTTCAATAGCTAACGATGACTGGCTTAATAATTATTATAATCACTGAGAACAAGCTTTTGTTTCAAGTTAATTTTGTGAGCACTCTACATAAAATTAGGAAAAGGCACAAGACAGCTTTAATTGGAGCGATTGTTTAAATTGCCCTATTATTGTGGTCGAGGTTGCAGTGTTCTGTGTTAAGTACAACCAAAATGCAGTTTAGAGTGTAGAGGTTCTATAGCCTACTCTCATTTGCTTTTAAAGATGCTTTTGGGGAAGGTAATAATGTCTAAAAAGAACTCTGCACTACAAAGGCAGTACTTCAAAAATTACACTATGTGATTCTGTCAATCTCCCTTATTGAATTAGGATCTGTGAGAATCCTAATCCACTTGTAAATGGGATAAGGAAGGCAAATGATTTGATACTCATGATTGGCAGTTGTCTTAGTAAAGAAGTCTACTCACAGGTGGTGATGTTAAAGTGTGAAATGTGTGCTTTTCTGGGTCACTAGCAGCTGATTAGACTTGCTGAACATAGTTAAACCTTTAGTATAAAGGCACATGCTATACAGATATAAAACATACCATATTTAAAACCTACAAACACTGCACAAGTGTGTCTGCTCAAGTTGCACAAATGCACACATTGAGATGGGTTTCAGCAAGGCCTTGATCACTCCCAAAAGTGTTCGTTATCAGTCCACATTACTCATGAGTATCAACTATCCAAGTTGATTCTCATGAGCTCACAAAGAACTTCCAGAACGTCTACTCTGAGCTGAAAAAAGATCACGAAAAGGTAAAAATAACATAGTCTTCTGTCATTTTTACTTGCTGTCATTGTGGTTGACAGTTGTATTTCTTCCTCTGTCTTTATTTCACTGCACAGTTAATGGTGCTCTCACAGTGCCGGTGTGGGGACGATCCAGGTGTACTTGATATCTTTTACATCCCCTTCCTTTCTGACTCAACTGTTTTCTACATTGCCGGATTGTCTCTCCACTGAATTGTGACGCATGGTATCAGTTTTGCTGTTGCTGCATCTGGAAGCATTCCCATGCAAACCATGATTAACAACAGCCTAAATCACTTGTGCCAAAAGAACCAGCTTCACCCTAGCTGGCGTGCGAAAGCCGCTCCACATGGGCAAGAGTGCAGAGATCAGAACAACATTTTAATGTGGTCTAAATCTTAACAGGGGTGGGGTGTAATAAATAAGTCAGCACCCACAATGCAGATGTCTGAGGACGACACGTGCACAACTGATGGCTGTGCATGGGCTGCAGTATTTTTGAGTATGCTAATAGTAGCTGCTGGTACACTAAATGGTGCTATGAAAAGAAAATGAAAGGGGCTTCTGTTTATTTTACAGCGCGACTCCTGATCAGGCTATAAATGCTCTGAAGAAGTGTGGGGGGTGCTTTTATCTTGTTTCCTTCGAAGTCTCCATTTTTTTTTCTTGCCTTGCTGATGCATGTTTACTGACACTGAATTGCTGCTCTCGACTGATTCTCCAATTAGATTAAAAGCAAATCAAATGAACACACCTTGAAATAAACAGGGTTTTTGTTTATTTCCACTGAAGTGCTCTTCATTGCTGCATGGACTGCAGTAGCTTGTGACTGATTGCAAGGCAGCGCCTTTAGAGCAAATATATTAATTTGATTAGGTACCCCTGCAGACTCCTAAGCAGGCCTTTAAAGGATGCACATCGCTCTTCAAAGCTTCCAAAGAGGCAAAATGCTCTAACAGCAACCATGTTTCTTAGGAAACATTTCAATAAAGTTTCATTAATGTCAGGCCTGTATGGTAGGAACTGCACTCCTGCACCGTCTCTCCTTTAGAGGCAAAGCCAGTTTTCCATCTACCTAATCTATTTGGGAGATGCAGAACCCAGCAAAGCTCAGGACTGCACAAGGGGCTTTCAATGAAATGTAACCAGATTTGTGCTTGCTTCTTAGAAACATAAAAGTATCTTATTGATGGTAACTGTGTTATGTCAACAGAGAGCCTGTGATCGCTTTTGCTTAAATAAATTGCCTTGAGGGAGTGTTTCTCACTGGTATGTTCTTTGGGGGGGGGGGAAATGTAGCCACGTTATCTTAGGATGACTGCCCACACAGCATTCATCCTGTGTTTATAGACAACGATAAGGTGGGAGAGCTATCAGCAGAGGCATTTCAATGAGGTACAGCTTGCTGAGTTTGGATTTACATGAACATTTTTTTCCACCCCACAGGAGAAAGCATTCTTTATACAAGTCAGTCTCCAATAGTGTCTCCTCAGCTTTTGTCTTTTCTCCCCTCCCCTCCTATATTCTTTAACTTGACTGTTCTTTAAATAGTGGCATGTTTTCCTTTTTTTGTTACACCGAAGAACAAAAGAGCAACAAGAACAAAGAAGCCTTTTGAAATGCCTTAATGCAATTGACCCACTAAGCACAGACTTGTATTAGGTTATCGGTGGCTGAAATCCCTTGTGGCGCGAGACATAAATCACACACGTCAGTCCTCTTTCTTTTTTTTTTTCTTTCTCCCTTCTCCCTCTTTCTGCAGCCTGCTGACTTTTGTGGTAGTTATAGGGCTTGAACCCTGACTAGCCTCTGATGCATTCTATTCCTCATGTGTATATGACATTAATATCATCACTCTGCTTGCGTTTATTTAACAGGAGTGGTGTTAATCCCAATTTTCCTCTTTTTTTTTTTTATGGTTAAAGTCTTTTTTTTTTCTGTTTCCTGAAAAAACCATCCATTTGCTGATGGATTAGGGTTGTAAAATGCCAACAATGGACATGTAGCTTGCTCAGTATTCAGCGATCTATTGTGTTGCCCTTAAACCATTTGTGCTCAAATTTCATCTAATGCAGTTTGTGGATTTCAATTTTTTTCGTTTGGATTCTTTTGTTCTTGATTATCTGATGAGCCGACTAAACACATTATGCTTTAAGACTGCTGGAGGATCGCAGCCTGCGCTTTCTCACTTCTAATGGAAGACCAGGGTAAAATCAAAGTGTAATCCTAGAAGCTCTAGCATCACGGACATTGAGCCAAAGTGGCAGGTGCCTATTATAGCCTCCCTCCATTGCTAATGTTCTCCCTCTGTTCCCACTGATTTGAAGTCGGTTTCATCGCCTGAGAGCCGCAGTGCAGTTCAAGAAGTCTGTTGCTATCTCCTTGGCCACGTCTTATACCTGCCAGAGCTCTGGCAGGTATAAGACGTGGCCAGCCGAAATCTGAACTGTGGAATGAAAGTAATTGAGTGAGTTCTCTCTCTATGCTGCAGACCAGTAAAGGACCTAGATACCACAGGGACATGGCCTAAGCCCGTCAGGTGGCTTTGTGAGATTTATATAGACTTACATCACAGCTTAGCAAAGACCTGATATATGGAGGCACTGCAGTCTTGTGCTGAGGGGGGAATTTTACTTTCATGACAAGTGTGGCTTGGCTGCAGTCTTGACACACCCTGGCATGCCGTAAGGCAGATGGTGTGTCCCCAGGCGACGCCACTGCTCTCTAGCACCCCTCTCCTCAAAGCCCCTTGTTCGTCCTACTGACAAGTAGTCATTAGTGCAGTGGGACAAGAAGAACACATTGGAACAATTTGGATATATTAACCACCTCCTCTGTCCTATCTTGAATTGGACTGCAGGGCTTGTATGATGGCACCAAATAGACTTTATCTGACTGTGAGTAGTTTAGAGATCTCCAAGTGCAAAACAATGACCTGCGTGGGATGAAATTCATAATGTTCTTACCAGCTTATGGATGACAATAAAATACCATACGTGTACACATTACTGGTCTAAAGACCAAAATAATAATAATGATCATATAGTCTACAATTTTCCGTGAGGTATTTATCAAACAGCTCAGTGTCACTCTTTTTAATGAGATTTTGCCTCATAACTCAAAATGAAACTTAACTGATGACCTCGATATATCAGTACTACATAGTTTCATTTGATATTGGTGGGGAGACTGAAAACTAGTTGGTCTGATACTTAAGTTTGGTTTTGAATTAAAAAAAGATGAGTTCACATTCGGTTCTAACTGAAATACAAACACAAGCAACATGCCGAAAAACCATTTACTTCCCAGCTTTGAGCCTCATATATACATGCACTTTACCATGCAAATCATTATGACAAGCACTTATGAGCAGGAATGAGAGATCATGATTAATAGTACTGTTAATCACAAGTGTGGATGCATCCCTTTAATCCGTCCAACAGATTTCTTGATTGTAGCTCCAAAACAGAATGTTTTAAATTATTTAAAGGGTTTTTGAAATACTGAAAGCTCCTGCAGATAAGCAGAGAAGAAGAATTCAAGGCCCACTTATCACTGATTGCACATAGCTGTTTTATGTTTGTAGTTTAGGAAGGTAAAATGATGCTTACGTTTGAGTGAAGTGTTTTGCTTTCTCTGCCCACCCGTGCTATGCTACTATCTTTGTTAAACAGCTAACATTTTGAAGCCTTGAACATTAAGCACTGGTAGACTGCAAGACTGATTAATTTAAATTCAAGCTTCTGGCAAAACAAAGGATGGCGTTTGAATCTCAAATGATGGCTTTGGTTTCTATCCACGATCGCATCCATCCCCTCTCTTTCAGAAGTTTTGTGCCCAGCCTTTATTTGTCCTACATTATGTCAACAGGAAAGGCAAAGTATGATGTCATGCATTTGGTGTGGTTCCACGCATTACTCGAGTGATTGCCATTATTTCCTGAAATTTGCTCAAACATCCTTTGGCCCATGATGAAGGTGCATTAAGTGGTAAGGTGATTGAGTTCAAGCAGGGAGCTCTGCTAACACACTGCTAGGAGTAAACATACAGTATAGTATAGTTTTTGCTATGTGAACATGGGAGCTCTAGCTTGTACTCGTACATTGCTGTGCAGTTGTATTGTGTTAAAGTGAATTCATCTGGAGGAAAGCAGTTATGTAAATGAATGATACACCTTTTAAAGTCACTTTAAGAGTCACTCTGCTGCAATAAGTAAACCACAGTAAGATATCTACTGGACTTGTTTGCCATTAAGGAGAATCCAGTTTTTATTAATGAGGGTTACTTATTCTTAGATTTTGGCTGTGTTTGTAGTTTCTGTGTCTGAAGTGGATTTGCCACATAATATGATTACCGATGGCTGTTTTCAAGCAAGAAGGTGCAAGCTGGTAATGATACTGGATCTGATGCATAATTTTAGGGTCTCTTGGGCTGCAAAGATGTCACTTATCAGACTGCCTGAATTTTAATCTCGCTTTTCTGTAAATATGTATATCTTTTGCAGCGCAAAAACAAACCAGGACGATGTTTGTATTGGATTTTTCCCGCTGTTTGAATTCACAGCAGCAAAACATTCAAGGAACCCATAATTATGTTGTGGCAGAAGAAAAGTCCTAGTTATTTTCCCCAAACAGATGGAGAGTGAATACTGAAGAAAGCAGATTTAACTCAGAGTAGCTGCTATGAACACATCCGCGGTGCTTTACTTTCTATGCTATTATAGCCTAATCCACATATAGTGAGGATGATCTGAGCAGGAATATACCTGCCAGCGTTTCCCTGTCACTAAGCAGCTTACAAATTATCCCTAGACAGTGAACTTGCATTTAATACTTGGAAACTTTTCAAGATGTCTTTTTCTTCTTTTTTTTTAAATGTGTGACTGCATTAAATGATACTTAACCTTGATCGATGATGTTAAAATTCCTGCGTTTCTGGCACGAATTTTGAGGGTGTATCTGTGCATTTTCTTCCCTGAGGGTTGGCAGGTGTGTGTGTGTGTGTGTGTGTGTGTGTGTGTGTGTGTGTGTGTGTGTGTGTGTGTGGCACTCTCATGGGTGGCCTGGATATGGAGTTGGCTTTCGGGGAGTATGCTTTCTCTGCGGCAAAAATGGACAGAGGTTTCTCTCAAAAGAACGCTGGCTCGGTGGAGGCACAGCATGGCGAGCATGAGCCTCAGTCCACCTCCACTCTGCCCCTCCCGCTCCCATCCACCAGATGAGTGATGAGCTTGTTTATAATGAGACCAAATCCCTTCCTGTTACACATGACTCATTGGGTGTAGTGCCAGTCGTACATATTCACACAGTCATTTAGGTGTTTTCTTGTTTGTGCACTGACCTTTAAAAAAAAAAAGAAAAGGCCCTTTTACTAACATGTTTTCAGATTACGTAACACGCACTGCCCTGCCCTTCTCTTCTCTTGTAACCACTGATTGGTAGGAGCAGACAGAGGCTCCAGAGAAAAAGTGCGTTTTCTAGCCACTGGTCCAAATGACCTCAGTCACACACCCTTATTAGAGCCAGTGCTCAAGAGGACAGATGGTTCAAATGGGAGTTTATATCCTTTCAAATTCAAGGTCCATAGTTTTGAAGTGGTGTGCTCATAAATGAAGCAAACATTTCAAGGAAAGCAATATCCCCCCAAGGCACTGTACAAGTGGGCTAGCTTTGCTCCCTAAAGGTTTGAGCTGTATTTCTGGGTCTCAGGACATCCACCTAATTGCCATCCACTGCACAAAATGCTCAGCAAAAAAGCAAGACTGCAATTAGCCGTGGCTCACTGCCAGCTCGGGATAAATCTGCCAAATTGTTTCTCTTAAGAAAGTTGAGCAGTTGTGGTCTTCTTTCCTCTACTTTTGAAATGTAGGCCTGTCACAAGGCTATCATATAATTAGGCAAACCAGCAGTAGCAGAGTGTGCTGTAAGGCTAAAAGCTGAGGCATTGTGGCGGTGTGCTGGGGCATGCAGAGGTGGGGCATTATTTATGTATTTCACCCTTTATTCTCTGGCTTGCCTCAGTGGATATTGCTTGGTACTGTCCGGGGCCAAAGTGGTGTCTGTCACAAAGCACCATACTCATGTTGAGTGTTCAGCAGTGTTCCCCGGTTGCTCTTTCAAACTTTTTCTCTCCTTCAACCTGACCTTATTTCTTTTCTTTTTTTAAAAATCTCCTACAGCTCATTATTCTTGAAGACTACGCGGACCCTTTTGATGCCGAGCAGGCTGGCGGCACTCAGACCACCACAGAAAAAGTGACAACTGAGAACGATGGTTACATGGAGCCATACGAAGCCCAGAAGATGATGGCAGGTAGGTCAACATGTTAAATCTTCTCTCTAGTCACCCTTTTGTGTGTCCGCATGTGTCACATGACTGTTTCTAACCCTCTCCACACCTGCAGTAATCACAAGTTAAGGACTTATTGTAGTGGAGTGGTCATTAATATGCAGTGTGATGAGGTTATATGAATTAATGAAGAGGCTCAGATGCCCTGATGCCATTTTACAAGACAGGTGCAGCAGAGCATAAATGACTAGTGTGTCACAAAAGATGTCAAACCATTTTCAAAAGCTGTGATTTTGCCCATAAGAAAAAAATCATGCAAGGATTTAAATGATGCAATGCTTCTAGGAGAAGGAGATTTTATATGTATATATTTTTCATTGAACTGTGCAGACACGGAGACAACCGCTTGCTGTGATTTCCAGGAAGGCTTTTTTTTTAAATTCTCGACAACAATAGCTGTGTGCTAACACAAGAATTTAGTCTAACCACATTCCCCATATGGCTTCGTCACTGCACGTTCATCCTGTGGCTGAGCAAAGCGGTGACAAAGAGCAAGGAATATGCACAAGGAAAAAGAGAACTGAGGAAATATCTTTAAGCAAACAAAACAAGTGGCAGCTGTTTTCCTCTCTTTTACTGACTTTAGTATCCAAGATGAGAATGATGGAAAATATGAATAGCAGATTTGGAACTGTGAATTGACTAAAAGGTATTGTATATGATAGTCCCGATCCACAGACATATGATCCGTATACTGTTTCCTCTAACCAGCCCTTACATTGCTCCATTTGCTACCACGGAGGCAGGACGTGAATGTCTCTGTCCCTCTACAACAATTTTCTTTTAATGGGCCTCCAGACAATCTCTTGTTTTTATCTGTCTTACTGGTTTGACCTCTGGCCGAGTCTTTGCCTCTGCAGAGTACAAAAACTCAGGATAAATCTCCTCTCTCGGAATGAGAAAGCCGTAAAAGGAAAAAAGAAATTTCAACAAGACTTGTGGTATCGCTAGAATCTTGAGCTTATTCCAAGTTCTTGGCTGCTTTATAAATTTTACTTGACACAGCTCTGCATTTGGCTATATTGACAAACAGTTCTATTCTGGCAGTAGCTGTCTGTTTGATTCAATTAAGTTTTCACTTTATTTTTCTGGTCGTTGCTATCTTTGTAACCTGAGGTGGTGTTATTTTCAGGCTTCCTGCTTTCATTTTTTATGTATTGATTGCCATTTTTTGGTGGGGTGTTGTATAAAGAGAGCTTTGAAGAGATCTATATATACTTACTGTCTATATTTTAATATTCAAAGTCCTTGGATTGCTATTTCCTCAATGGATGCCATCAGGGACATGAAAGAAGTTATTACATTTAACATACTGGCCACATACAGCGCTGTGCAAAAGTCTTGAACATCCCCTTCGATCGTTTATATTTTGATGCCCAGAAGCGAGATGTTCTTGTGATGCAGTAAAAGCATACCTGGATAGATAAAAAACCCTTGGATTGGCCTCCCCAGAGTCAGGACCTCAACAGTATAGGATCATCTTGACACAGAATGGAACAAAAGCCAAGCAACATCCAAAGAGAAAATACATTTTGACTGTCTTTTAAGAGATGTATTCATGAAGTCCACTTAAAGAAACCACAAGAAAGCTTCAGGTTCAGGCTGTGTTGAACAGCAGAGGCGATCGTAGCAAATATCAGAAATGTACAAACTCTGTTTTTGCCTTATACCCTGTATTTCCATGTATGTTTGCGGATGTTGCAGTAAATCGCTGCACCTATTCCCCTGGCAAAATATATAAAGAAATTATGGGTGGCTCAAGACCTTTGCACAGAACCAAGTATAGAAGAAACACTGGGGATGAATAATCTTTTTAGTAAATGCTTTCCTCCATATTCACACAGCTACCAAATTCCAGATTCAAACTTGGAAGCTGCACACTACAGCCCCACTGGTACAGTTGGGGGTCAAATGCCTCACCCAAGGGCGTCTCAGAGATATGAGGGTCAGGCTCTTTCACTTTCTCCCACTGTGCAAGGCCGGATGCACGCACCAATGCATCAACATACTGGCTATGCTATAGAGTAATTGCTGCATCTTTCGTTCTGACAGCATCTTAGTCAGGCAGAGCTGCACACTCAGAATTTCATCAGCTAACAGGAGAAGGAGGAACTATTGCACAGACTGCTGCACTCTAGCAAAAGAGGTCCTTTTGACCCTAATTCTGTCTAATTATGTCACTACTGGTTCCACAGATGGGTGCAGATGGACACCAAACCCTAAACATGCCAGCACAACACAAACTTTTCTATTTATGACTGTCAAAGCAAGTTTTAATTATTTAATTACTGCTGGCCA
The DNA here is from genome assembly GCF_057382185.1 of Mchenga conophoros. Lineage (NCBI taxonomy): Eukaryota > Metazoa > Chordata > Actinopteri > Cichliformes > Cichlidae > Mchenga > Mchenga conophoros. The sequence continues at coordinate 11,677,277 of NC_140526.1, forward strand.
AGTTTATACCGTCTATAAAATGGTCTGTCTACCTTCTCATAAAATGGACCGTAACCGTCTCAACTTGCAAACTCAAAGTTGTGTGTAAAATAGTCTCTTATGAAAACATCTTTCCAATTAATTTTAATTCCGTTGTTTTCATTCTAATTCTGTTTGTTTTAAACTTCCATTGTTTTCATTCAAATTCTATTCATTTCATTGAAATTCCGTTGTTTTCATTCAGATGCTGTTGTTTTCATTCAGATGCTGTTGTTTTCATTCAGATGCTGTTGTTTTCATTCAGATGCTGTCGTTTTCATGTTGTTTTCATTCAAATTCTGTCGTTTTCATTCAAATTCCGTTGTTTTCATGTCGTTTTCATTCAAATTCCGTTGTTTTCATGTCGTTTTCATTCAAATTCTGTCGTTTTCATTCAAATTCTGTCGTTTTCATTCAAATTCCGTTGTTTTCATGTCGTTTTCATTCAAATTCTGTCGTTTTCATTCAAATTCTGTCGTTTTCATTCAAATTCTGTCGTTTTCATTCAAATTCTGTTGTTTTCATGTCGTTTTCATTCAAATTCTGTCGTTTTCATGTCGTTTTCATTCAAATTCTGTCGTTTTCATTCAAATTCTGTCGTTTTCATTCAAATTCCGTTGTTTTCATGTCGTTTTCATTCAAATTCCGTTGTTTTCATGTCGTTTTCATTCAAATTCCGTTGTTTTCATGTCGTTTTCATTCAAATTCTGTCGTTTTCATTCAAATTCCGTTGTTTTCATGTCGTTTTCATTCAAATTCTGTTGTTTTCATGTCGTTTTCATTCAAATTCTGTTGTTTTCATGTCGTTTTCATTCAAATTCCGTTGTTTTCATGTCGTTTTCATTCAAATTCCGTTGTTTTCATGTCGTTTTCATTCAAATTCTGTCGTTTTCATTCAAATTCTGTCGTTTTCATTCAAATTCTGTCGTTTTCATTCAAATTCCGTTGTTTTCATGTCGTTTTCATTCAAATTCTGTCGTTTTCATTCAAATTCTGTCGTTTTCATTCAAATTCTGTCGTTTTCATTCAAATTCTGTTGTTTTCATGTCGTTTTCATTCAAATTCTGTCGTTTTCATGTCGTTTTCATGTCGTTTTCATTCAAATTCTGTCGTTTTCATTCAAATTCTGTCGTTTTCATTCAAATTCTGTCGTTTTCATTCAAATTCCGTTGTTTTCATGTCGTTTTCATTCAAATTCCGTTGTTTTCATGTCGTTTTCATTCAAATTCCGTCGTTTTCATTCAAATTCCGTCGTTTTCATGTCGTTTTCATTCAAATTCTGTCGTTTTCATGTCGTTTTCATTCAAATTCTGTCGTTTTCATTCAAATTCTGTTGTTTTCATGTCGTTTTCATTCAAATTCTGTCGTTTTCATTCAAATTCCGTTGTTTTCATGTCGTTTTCATTCAAATTCCGTCGTTTTCATTCAAATTCTGTCGTTTTCATTCAAATTCTGTCGTTTTCATTCAAATTCCGTTGTTTTCATGTCGTTTTCATTCAAATTCTGTTGTTTTCATGTCGTTTTCATTCAAATTCTGTCGTTTTCATTCAAATTCCGTTGTTTTCATGTCGTTTTCATTCAAATTCCGTCGTTTTCATTCAAATTCCGTCGTTTTCATTCAAATTCCGTCGTTTTCATGTCGTTTTCATTCAAATTCCGTCGTTTTCATTCAAATTCCGTCGTTTTCATTCAAATTCCGTCGTTTTCATGTCGTTTTCATTCAAATTCTGTCGTTTTCATTCAAATTCTGTCGTTTTCATTCAAATTCTGTCGTTTTCATTCAAATTCCGTTGTTTTCATGTCGTTTTCATTCAAATTCCGTTGTTTTCATGTCGTTTTCATTCAAATTCCATTGTTTTCATTCAAATTCTGTCGTTTTCATTCAAATTCTGTCGTTTTCATTCAAATTCCGTCGTTTTCATGTCGTTTTCATTCAAATTCTGTCGTTTTCATGTCGTTTTCATTCAAATTCTGTCGTTTTCATTCAAATTCTGTCGTTTTCATTCAAATTCTGTCGTTTTCATTCAAATTCCGTCGTTTTCATGTCGTTTTCATTCAAATTCTGTCGTTTTCATGTCGTTTTCATTCAAATTCTGTCGTTTTCATTCAAATTCTGTCGTTTTCATTCAAATTCCGTCGTTTTCATTCAAATTCCGTCGTTTTCATTCAAATTCCGTTGTTTTCATGTCGTTTTCATTCAAATTCTGTCGTTTTCATTCAAATTCCGTTGTTTTCATGTCGTTTTCATTTAAATTCTGTCGTTTTCATTCAAATTCTGTCGTTTTCATTCAAATTCTGTCGTTTTCATTCAAATTCCGTCGTTTTCATGTCGTTTTCATTTAAATTCTGTCGTTTTCATTCAAATTCTGTCGTTTTCATGTCGTTTTCATTCAAATTCTGTCGTTTTCATTCAAATTCCGTCGTTTTCATGTCGTTTTCATGTCGTTTTCATTCAAATTCCGTCGTTTTCGTTTTCATTCAAATTCCGTCGTTGTCATTCTAATTCTACTCTTATTCCAATTCTATTGTTTGTTTTAGAATTCTGTTGCTTTCATTCAAACTCTGTTCTATACATTCTAATTCCGTCGTTTTCATTTAAATTCTTTTGTTTTTGATCAAATTCTGTTCTTTTCATTCAAATTCCATTGTTTTCATTCAAATTCCGTTGTTTTCATTTTAAGAAGTGGACTGAAAATGACTCATCCGCTGACTTTTTAACTGTTTCTTTATAGAAACTGTTTCATCTTAACTGTTTCATCATCTTCTTCTAGCTTTTTATGTGTCTACACGTCTGCGCTCACCTCATTCAGCAGACACACACGTTGGTTCAGTCGAAGTGTGAGCGTTTAATACATTTTCTGATCAGTGACAGTAATTATACTGTAGTGTCTTCAGATAACCTCATTTGAACTGCATAGTTCCTTGTTTTGTGACACAAAAGCCATGTCATAAACACCGGGAACCACAGACTCAGGTATACAATTCCAAGAGTTTGATGACATCTTTAGAGTTTAATCGTTACTTGTGGTTTTGCACAGCTTTGAGTAGAAATTTGGTTGTGATCAGCCAAAAGGCAGCTGTATGAACAACAGCATGACTAAGCGGAAGTTACTTCAAAGACTGGGACATGCCAGCAATTTGAAATATAAGGAAAAGAAGAAGAACATTTGAGCATTGCTGTTATTTTCAGATTGCTCCCTAGAGGTGTATTCTGGTCACCTACATGTGTATGTCTGTGATCACTGTGAGCTCAAATTTGAACACAATTTCTGTGTTAAACTGACCCAGATTTCACTGGTGACAAGTGCTTGGTTTCCAGTTAGGATTTAAAAATGAAAGGGAAGAATTCAGTGGAAAAGTCTGTAGCATCCAAACTCAGAAGAAGCACACTGATCTTCAGTGTCAACAAGACTTTGTGCACCATGAGTTCATTTCGAGGGTCAAGTTTAGAATCAGTTCAACTTTAACATCCTAAGGCAACTGAGGATGAACATAACTTGAACTGTGGTGCGTGTCTTGTTGCTGTGCGCCTACACACAGTGCACTGAAAAGCCTTCACTGTGTCAAAATGGCAACTCTCAAACTTGAGTTGGAGGAAATCCAGTGTACATTACAGATGCACATGTGCAGGTGGTCACAAGTGACAGTGGTAATGGAAGCAGTGCCTGCCTCGAAGATGAGTCCAGTCTATTTTACATCTGCACCCTAATGATCATACCTTGTAATAATGAAAGAAAGTCTCCCCTTATACTATATACTATATAAGGATGCTTTTCTTTTACAACTTTGTATCAAAGGCATATTCCACTGACGTGCACATGCATTGATTGTTTTCTTGATCCCTTGCCATTGCTATAAATGAAATTTGAAAGCTTGCACACCTGAAAAAGATTGCTGTATAGATTCTATTATTAAAAAAAGAATTATGTTTTTAACTGGTTTCAAGTGAACTGTTTTGAGACCGGAAGGTGTTATTTTGAAGATACAATTATAATTCCTTAACAACATTCACACCTTAAACACACAAAGACACACATTCAACCTCATAGTGGGAGGTGTGTCATGTAAGGCCTGAGGTGAAGTGCCACAGCCGTTTACATAACAAAGTGTGCATTCCTGCTATTTGTGTGTGTTGGCACGCGCACTGTCGGGTACTGTTGTACGCGTGTGTATGTGTTTGAGACCGAGACCTGTGTGCCTGTGTATGTGCTGTGTGCTCCGTGTCTCTTTTCCCAAGAGCCATCCTTAGTGAGGTTGAGCTGGCTGATTTATGGGCCTACTGGAGGGGCATGTCACAACTTCCTTAACCTGAAAAGCCAGCCCCACCCCCCATAAGCTTCTCCGCACTGGCTGCTGGCAGGGAATCATTGCACCTCCTGTAGTTATGTGAAGATGTGCACAGACACACTGTCTTTATGTTTCCTGCGTGTGTTTCTAGAATGCCTTGAATGTTTGTCATGTCTACACGCGTCAGCCTTTGCATGTGCTATTTCTGTTTGAGAGTAGGAGTCTGTGGTACATGTGTGTATAACCCCAATAGAAGACTATCCCCCCTTATTACTTGTGATATTAATGCTTATTGTGGCATGCAACTAATTTGAATGTTTATGACAAAAAGACGTTTTCCTTTCTAGTATTTCACACCTTCCCCTACAAGTATACACACACATCTCCTCAGCTATTACAGGAAATAGCCTATGACCTAATCATAGGAGGAGTTATTTGGGAAAAGAAAAGCCTGAATAAACCCTTGCAATTTTTTTTTTAATTTTTTTTTTTAATATTATCTCCTCCACTTGACTCCGTCATACATTATTGTAGCTGTTGAGACTTGTTCCACTGACAAGTACAAGGGGCTGGACTAGTACTGCAGGGCAGCCTGCGTCAAGCTATTTCTCAATGAACGCGCACACACACACACACACACACACACACTCATCCTCATGCTTCCCAGTCAGCTAGCCAGGCAGACAACCATGTGAGAGATTTCCCACAGTACAGAAGAGGCCTGTTGTGCAAACATCTTGCACGATTGAGCTCTCCTGAGCAAACAAACTCCAGCGCGGCCCACTTGCCAGTCCTCAAACCGTAGCTACACCACACCAAAAATGTGTTTGTATTTGGAGGTATCGTACAAAAATAACCCAGTGTGAAATATTTTATGCTAGTGGTGAATTTATTACACACAGTGTCAAAGTTGTAACCTCAATTTGTCCTCATCCCATCTTTTAGGTCATGCTCTGTCATTTCACGGCATGGGAGTTGTGCAAGAGGGCCAAAATGCCCAAAGCAAAAAAAGAAAAAAACCTTGATGTTTTTCCATGATGGTTGACTCAGAGTAGATGGGTATTCATTCCTTCTCTTACTCTCTCTCTTTTGTGACTGAAACACATGCCGGGAAAAAGCTCCTAGATTTGGCACCTCATGCACCGCACTCAAAATGCTGTGGAGACCATCCATTGCCAAGGATGATTCATTAGCCGTGGAGTTAGTTATTTCAGTTACTCATGATAGTGTGGTGTTAAGCCTCTGTTGCCTCTACAATATAGGTGCCAGGAATATTACCAGTTTAGAACTAGTTTAAGTGGATGAGAGAACATGTTTAGATGTGTCATTGTTGGAGATGGAGAAAGTGAAAGCAAAGAGTTGAAATAAAAGCAAAAGGCAGGAGAAACTAAATCAAAAGAGAGCAACTGTCCATGACAGAAAGTAAAGGGAGTGACAAGAGAAGAAGACCTAGAGGCAAAGACGGTGGGAACAAATTCGTGTTACAGCACCTGTGGGTTACTTTGTGGAGTCTTTTTTTTTTTTTTAAGGGCAAAGAATGGAAGCATAGTGTGCCAAAAGGTTTCCACCTCCCCCACACTCGGTCATGGCAGTGTAAACTCACCCCAGGCAATGGCAGGTACATGTGGCTGCACATTTCTTGGCCTGTAACACGGCTTTTATTGCCTCAAGCTGTAACTCGAGGGATATCCGGAGCCTGTACTGACAGTGGCACTTTTGTAAAGTGATATGTTTTTTAACATTTCTGGAAGTCCGTGCAATCATTATATGAATTTAGATTCCCAGGAGTGTTTTGTTAGTTTAGCATAAAATGATTCAGCAATTATCCTCTCCGGTTTGGTTTTCTGTTCCTTCACATCAGTCTCGGAGTATTTGAAGAATTACTTAAGAATTACCTCAGCAAAACATTTATGCATTACCCCAGCTGATTATAGGCAGCTATAAATAAGTCCTGACTGCAAGGCCAGTAGCTGTGAACTGGATAGGAAAGTGAATAATTAACACCCTCCTCCTTCTCTTGCACCTTACAAACTACTATTTAAGTTCATTTGGGCCATGTAATTAACTCAAAGCTGCTCTTTTTTTCCTCTCTCTCTATTTTTGTACCAGTTTATATAAAAAAAAAAGTTAAAACATGAAGATTTCCTAACAAATGAGAGAAATGTCTACAACCAGTTTTTGTACTGTGTACTGACTGGAACATTATGATGTGCTGCTAATTTGGGGTAAGAAGTGTAGGTGGATTTCACAACAATGACTAGCAGAAGAACATTCATAGTGAAAAGAAAAATCAAAAGTGAAAGTGCATTACTTTACATTCTCAGGGGTAAACTGTTATAATGAAGCTGTGGAGCCAACAGCACGAGATGTGGGAAACGTTTCCATGCCAGCCTCTGCTTTAAGCAGGAGTAGTTATGTGAGGTCACCAGAGTTCACTGCTTGCACCTCACTAACAAACTTTATCCAGGAGTCTGTATTAATAAAAATAACATCAGTGGCGTCACTCTTTTTAAGTTGTAGTGCAGAAAGATACAGCATGTGTATATGTTTATACTAATATAATCTAATATAATATAATGAGTTTCTATTAAGTTACTTGACCTTCCCCTTCTTCAGTCTGGGACTTGGACACTTTTTAGACATGATTTATTGCAGTGTGTCAAATTAATGTTAGATCGGCAGGACAGGTAATGTTTCCTATTTAGCTCCCACGTTAGCCAATAGCCACTACCATACTGATAACTTAACAGATGGCTTACGTTAGTTGTGTGCGCTGCCCATGTTAGCATTGAAAATGATACAGTTCTTAGACGTTGCTGAAACAGCAGCTTGGCTGACCTCTCCCTCTCGACTGACCTCTCATAACATGCTGTTCGGTGTTGTGCGTATCAACTACTTTTCATGTGTTCGACTGTTAGTGAGGGGAGGGGCTGCGTGCCTGCCTGTTTCCAACCGGGTTCCATAGTTACAGTAACCTTATTTTCAAGGTTTTCTACTGACCACAGAGTCTGTACTTATCCCACTGAGGCTGACTATAATTTATGAGTGTTTATTTAATAGATAACAGCGAAACGGTCCTCTTTTACACTCTGCTCTCTGACTGGTCATTAAGTCTGCACCCCATTCACTGCTGCTTGCCAGATGTTGTCAGAAGCGAGCTACCCATTTATGTCACGTCTTCATGATCCCATGAGAAGTGACTGACAGTTATTACACATTGATCTGACAGGGTGGTACCAAGTGATGCAAAACCAGTCCTTCACAGTCCCAGAGCTGGTGTCAGGTGGTCCTTTTTTGGCTTGGTGCTATTGTTGGGCCCATATTATTTTAACTTTTAAAAATGGTCTTGTCAACAAAATGCGCTGTGTAATAAGAGCAGAGCTGGGTCTTATTTCTAGAAATACTGAACTGTAAAGTGATCCTGCTCAAGAAAGAAACAACATTTAGAGAAGAACTGCAGTTTCATCTAGCTGTTATGTTCAGCGTGGAATGGTTCGGTTTGATGGGTTTCAATATGGTATGCTGGTGTTTTGGGACATAAATTTCCTTTTTCATTATTTCATGAGAACATGAACTACAAATGAATAAAATGTGGAGATTTTCTTTGGTTACTTCTAAGATTTCATTGGTTCTTTGATTCATTTATGAAGCCTTATCCTCACATAAGGAAGATAAATGTCAAGCTCTGCTCAATAATTAGCTTAAACAAAGACACCCACTTTATAAATAGTCTGACTTCCTCCTCTTCCTTGATTCCCTGTGGCTATAATCTCTGGTTTGTTAGAGGAAGTAAAGGCTAAGTTATTTCAAAGAAACACGTGGAAATTTTGCTGTTATTTGAACTGTTGTTCAAATAAAAGGGACGTAACTTTTATCTGATGCTCAGCCGCCAGAATGTGAAAAATGAGCCTCTATTGAACTGTGCGCGGTGCTGAACAACAACACATGCTCAGCAAAATATTTCCTCCCTATACTGGTGTTTTTAAAACAGTTTTTGTGTGCTTCCTTGACTTTGACAGTGACATACAGTCCAGCAGGTTATGGCTATGTGGTTTTGTGTATGTGTAAGTGTGTCTCTGGCCTGCTGGATAATGGCCAGCAGCCTCCGTGGTGTGGACGGTCATTTGGCAGAGCTGAGGAACGGAAGGTGTAGGAGGTGGGAGGAGAAGGGAAGAACAGGAAGACTGACGACTTATTGATGAAATGAGAAATCTCTAGCTCAGCCTGATAACCTCCCTCCCTCTCACTTAGTGATGAATGGCATCCAGCACTGGAGCTCAAGCAGCTCACACATGGCTTTGTGCACGTTGGTGCTGCATTTGTCGATATATATTCTGCATTTCCATTAGATATTCACACACGCGGTGATGAGAGAACAGCATTTCAATTAGCCGTTGGTGTTTCGCTCGGTAAATACAAAAGCAAAAATATCTGATGACATGAACTTTCTTTCTTATTCTTTTAAATTTGATAGATTCAATGATTCAGCGGTTCACTGAAAAAGCAGCAGTAGGTTAGTCAATATTGAAAATAACTGAGTTACTCCAACGTCACTCATCCATAAATCACATGATGTTGTTTGGCTTTTGATGAAAACATGATGAAATCGTTACTTATGTAAGAGCCGATTCCTAGAGCCAAGCAGGTTTTTGAAATGGAAAGTGAGGAGGTAACGTGACTTTCACATTACAGTTCTGGTATGAAAACCACTATATAGACGCCCTTATCATGCTTTCTGTGATGATGTCACTTGAGCGTAATTTGGTCCGTCGAGGAAATATTTATATATAACTGCAGTTATTGTTATTATTGTGTTTTATGGTCACACACTACAACTGGTATGACAATGAATGATTTTTAACAAGCTTGCAGATGGACATAGACACAAAGGCACCAAAATTAGCAGCACGTCTGCAAGGAAGCAATGGGTACTGGCAAGAGAGTTCTCTCAGGCCTCTGATATCCCACTGAGTCGGTCTGTGCCAAGCCAAGGATGGCAGACCCACTATCCAGACCCACTATCCATCCGTCACAGCTGAGTGGATTGGGAGGGGGGTAAGGAGTAGAGATGAGGGACTGGGCAACCGCTATGGCGCAGGTTGGAGGTGCTGAAGTCATTCATTTTAAAGGTAAGATTAATGACACCATTAATCCATGTCTGGGCCACTGCAGAGGAGGACAGGGCAGAATTCATACCCGCTGCTGGCTACCTGGGGCCTGCGGCACACATGCATGAGCTCTGCTAATGCACGCGTGCATGCACAGAGGCTGCTCTCGTGCGCTCCTTAACACTTTTCACTGAGTCATTTTATATGTCAAGTAGCCATTTGCCCTGAAGTGGTGAAGGAACTTCAGGCTGTAGTTTGTGTCCTTGTTGGAGGCAGTTACTTTATGGGAGTTATTGGTCTGATTTTTATTGGCTGGCTGCTGAGAGAACAAGCGAGAGCATGACAGACTCACTGAATTACTAATAGACAAACTGATAGCACCAACCTCACCTCAGACGTGTGTGTGTGTGTGTGTGTGTGTGTGTGTGTGTGTGTGGTTTTTTTTCTCTGCGGAATCGACGGTTGAGCTAGAGTGGAAATCGGCCTGTTGACACTCTGGTGTGACAGGGAGCATTTAGGTGTGAGTATGTGCGAGTGGGCGGCTAGCACTCTGCAGCTGTTGAAGGACACGAAAAGAACAGATGGGGAACCAACAAAAAAAAAACTGGAAAGACTGGAACACTCGGCACTCACAGGGATGCAAATGTACAATATACTTAAGCCAGTACAAAACATTTAAAGGCATAGAAGGCGCTGCTTCTTTTTTCTTTTTTGTATGACAGAAAGATTCAAAATGTGCCTCATTAGTTTATTAGTTTCAGTGGCATGAATTTTGAGGTGATAGTGTGTGAATGTTCATAAATCTCATAAAGTAGAAAGCCAGTCTCAGAGTGTTACAGTTTGTGTTTGTCACTTTTGTAACTGTACAGTTCAAGCCGTGCTCGCGTGCAGTTTAAGCTCACCTCCACATTCACCTGACTTTAGGTGAATGTGTTTTAAGGACAGCGAAAGAATGAAACAGAGGAAGGAGATGCTCTGCAGTGCATACAAAAGAACAGCTTTATAGTGTCTGAAATTTCATTCAAGCTCCAGTTCTGATGTCTCACATCAGATATTTCACCAAACCACCCAGAATGTCTCAGGCTCATTTCATTAGAGACTTAGAAAAATGAGAAATATTGCGATTACATTTTTTCTGGCACTTTAAATTTCTTATATACAGTGTTACTACTCACTGTTGTTTCTGGGTGCTTCTGGGTGAAACGGGTTATTTTTATATCTGATTGCTCGCGCTTGTCTGTGTGAGCAGTGCAGTCCGAAGACACTTGGCCGGTAACTGCTGTTTCATTGTGATTAATGCAGGTGGAGAGGCCCGTTGACAAAAAGGTTTGGATTCAGAGGGTTTGAAGTGCCAGCATACTTCTTCTCTCCTTTTCTTTCTGCCTTCTTTGTCTTGTTTTTTGCTCTAGTATTCACCTCATGGTTTTTCAGGTTCTTGCTATCATCTAGCCAGGAGGCAGAAGTCTGGGACATTCCTGTTGTCCCTGTGATAGACAATGGATTAAGCTCCTTTATAATAAGCCTTGTTGTCTTGTAAAATAACCCAGCTTTTTTTTTCCTTCCCTGGAAGCCAATTTACTGGTGACATTTATTCAGGAATGACCTTCTCCGGATTTGTCTTCCACAGACACACGCCGTTATCTCCCCTAGCAGAGTAATCCAGCTATTATTGTAGCTTGATTTAAACATTTACCCTTTCCTTTTTTTTAGTTTTTATGTCTTCACGTCTTTGTGCTGAACAATGAATACGTGTGTACTATTTCTATTAATGCTGTATCACCTAACAGTCATTTTGGCTCCAGCGCATCTGTTCTGCTTTGCTCCGTTCGGCTCACGAGCACGTGATGTCAGAGTCCCTCTTCTTTATAGAAGATGCCATCCTAAACTTGAGGTGACTAATTAAAATAGGGAACCAGCACTATAAAGACACAAGGGAGATTATAACCTTATCAGAGCATGTCAAGTGTGTGTTCTAAGATTCGAGATCCAATTAGCCAGATGGATGGTTACAGCATAACACGCTCTCCTGTGCATACATTCCCATCTGCATGTTTTAAGCCTGGTGCTGGGGAAAAAAAATCTTTTTAGGTCTTTAAAACTGCAAGTTTTTGTAGCAAACATTTAAATCAGAATGAGAATACTTTAATAAACCCTAAGGAAATTATGTGGGTTACTGTTGCTCCAAGACAGTAACAGTAACAGACTAAACTAATTAAATAATACAATATATTACAAAGTTTACAAATTTAAGAAATGGCACTAATATATACAAATCACTCAATTCTAAATATCAAGAATATTTCAGTAGTGAAATATATAACATTGACATTTAACTCTAACCTGTGAACTTTGCACACACTCTACAGTAAAATAATAAATGACAGAGTGTAACTATTGCAGTGTTTACAGTGTGTTAGGTGGAGGAGTTGTACAGGGAGATGGCCACGAGCAGGAACGATTTCCTGTGTCGTTCAGTGGTGCTTTTTGGTAATCTCAGTCTGTCACTGAACATGCTCCTTTGACTAGCCAGCACGTCATGGAGTGGGTGGGAGCTATTTTCCAGCATTGTCCTTATCTTGGACAACATCCGCCTCTCAGACACCACCCTAAGGGAGTCCAGCTCCATCCCCACAACATTACTGGCCTTGCGGATCAGTTTATTGAGTCTGTTGGCATCTGCGACCCTCAACCTGCTGCCCCAGCATGCAACAGCATAGAGGATGGCACTGGCCACAACAGACTCGTAAAAAATCCTCAATATTGTCTGACAGATGCTGAAAGACCTCAGAAAATAGAGACGACTCTGGCCCTTCCTGTAGAGTCCAGTGGTGTTTTTAACCCAGTCAAGTTTAGTGTCTATGTACACTCAAAGATATTTATAGTCTTCCACAATGTCCACATTGACCCCCTGGATTGAAACAGGGGTCAAGGTTTTCCAGAAAAAGAAAAGATACACATTTGCAGCTATAAGACCAACACTAGCATTTAAACGTGGCCTTGGGAGACTATGGCAGCTGTTGTTGTGTCTTAAATCTTTTTTTTTTTTTTTTTAAAGATGAAATATTTCACACAGGCAATCTGTGACCTTTTCCCCTCATTACTGATTCCATCAGGAGGATAATTGCTCTTTGGAAAGCCTAATATTTGTCATTACGGGACAAAATTCAGAGTTTGGTGTTCTTTCTCTCTAGGTCTGTAGCACACCCTACTCTCTTTGTTCACATCCCATCTTATCAATCACACAGTGCGATCGTGGGTGCAATGAGGTAAGGCGCTGGGTCTGCCCGGGGCCCGGCTGGTGGGTATGGGTTGTAATAGTTTGGTGCAGCCTGTTAATTTGATACGGTGTGTGGCTGAGGAGCCTCATTAAGGGCAGCAGCTCACCGAAGGAAATGCGGCTCTCCATCACCAGCAGGACACCACTGGCAAGAGCAAAATGGGATGGAGGTAAATAGATGGAGGAAAGGAAGAGACATCATTTGGAAAGAGGATGAAAGTGAAGGAGAAAAGACTCTAGGTCTGACAGTATTAAAACAGCAAACATAAGTGGAGAAGCAATGGGGACACTGAAGGGGCACTGATATACTCTCATCCATAGACCATAAATACTCCATTCAGAAAGGAGTTGTTTTTTTTTTTTTTTGTTTTTTTTAATAAACCTTACACACAGTTTTCCCCAGAATAGTTTACCTGTCATTTAGACTAAAATAAATCTTTGAGATGAAAGTCAGAAAGTATACTCGAGGCTGTCATCCGCTTTTTATTCTCAACGGCATTGTTGGTTTAGAGAGTGAGTGTGGGAGGCTGAGTGTTTGTGACAGTAGAGAAGCAGAAGAAATGGCACAGGATTGCTATCACCAGCCAACCAGAATGAGTATGAAGATGGAGGCTGAGAGAGGGGAAAAAAAATATTGGAGAAACAAATAAGAGGAGAGAAGAGGCAAGGAAGCAGAGAATGAGGTAGTACAGCGAGAGAGGTTCATTTCCATTCAAGCATTGCATTTTGTCGCCTGCTCTGTGCACCAGTGTGGTCTCACTTTTTTTTGTAGCACAGAGGAGATGAGATGCAGCCACGGACAGAGTGAATTATTAATGTAAAAATCTCCTTCTCCACCGAATCCAATAAGTTGCCTATGATTTGGCTGTCAGAAAGATTGGTGGTCTGGATAAGGGAAACTCGTGGATGTCGAGCCTTGAGTTCTCCTCCCCAGGTAATTGACTCGTGCGCTGTATTGACTTTCTGGTGGTGGTGATTAAGGGAGCTGGGGCCAGACTTGAGCACAGACTCGGGAGGGTGGGACCTCACAGCAAGCCTATCCCTTGTGGCCCTTGCCCAGAGCAACAGGGTCATGGTTAACCCACATCTCAGTGATCTGAAAATACTGATGGCTGTATTGATGCAGATGAGTGGATACTTGGAACTGAAGTAGTGTCTTTGCTTTTGCTTCTTCTGCTGTGTTCTTCTCTCACGCATCCTTACTTCTTATGTTAGGTTATTCAATCTTCAAAACTAAATGGGAAAGAGGACACATTCCTTCAGTCTGGGTAGTTTCATATTTAGCTTCCTACAAACTATTTTGCACTGAAATTGATTTCCTTCTAACAACTGCTTCTTTTCACAGTTTTATTCCCATTTTATTAGGTGTATATATTTGACTGTGGAGCGATAATTTGATTTGTTTTCTATTTTTATGTTTCTAAAACACAGGTTTGCTATTCTTCAAAGCACACAATTTTCCTGTCTTTGTAGCACAGTTTGAATTTATGAGTTGTACTTAGCTTGTGCAACATTTTGATTCAAAACATGTCTTCTCCATTGCATATGTCTTTCTCCTTTTTTCCATAGCTGTCTATCTTTTGTCAGGGAGTATATCAGAAAAAGAAAGCGAGTCAGAGTGGGTTGTGGGTTGTGAAGTTACCTCAGAGAAATCCAGCAGGAGCTAGAAGCTGACCGCTGTTCATGTGGGATCACTACAGGGGATAAAGCACTGGCTGGTTGACCTGGAGTCGTCCCTGGCGGACAGTTAGGCTACCTGATTGTACTGGTTCATGCCTTCACAATACAGAATGACAATAGATTTTTTTGGGACTGAAAAACAGGAACTGAAGCTACACATTGTAAGTTCTTTTTTTCTTTTTTAGTTTTAGGAAAAACTAAAGGTATAGTTGTCCATATTCATCCCTTTCTTTTCTGAGTTACAGCAGCCTGTGGTGCTTTTTACAGAAGAGCATTTGCATTTCAAATGACCATTGTCCAAATCTCTAAACAATCAAAGTTCAGTATAATCATGACATCATTAATACCAAGCTGACAGTTATCCTCTCAGATTACGGCATCTTTTAACCTGTGTTTATTTTCTCTCTGTATGATTAATGCCACTTCAGATTTCAGAGTCAGTGCCCTGTTAGGGATAACGCAACCTCACAGTCTCTGGTTTGGTCTTAAAACAACATCAGTCTAACTTCCAGCATATATGTGTCCTTGTTTAACCAGCCAGATGTGTCATCTGTGATCTGACTCATCCTCTGAAGAATCGTGGCCAGTCTTCACTTTACTGTTGGTTAGCCAGTGAGCAAGCATGGCTGAACACACACACACACACGGACCTTCCTTTTAACCTTCATGGCGTCACTTGCTCTTGAGTTACTGCCACTCGCTGTTAGTAAATTGGATCTGCACTGGCAAACACGGCACATGCCTTAGTCTATTATAAATCACTGCTTTTGTTTACATCCTAAGAATCAGAACATGTTATAGTCCGTCATGTTGGAAGCCTACTCAGAGGTGTGGCAGTTGTGATGTTTTACATTGACCTGATAGGATGTGAATTTAAGTCTTGTCTAAATACTACTGCATTGTATTGTCAGGAGACAGATTTTGATGATGTACCTTTGAGCACTGGTATATCTTCAGTCTACATAACCTTCCCTGTATTGTAACCTAAAATGGACATTATTAAAAATTATATATAGTTGATATAATAGAGGTAGTTGACTCCCCCAGATTCTTTACCTATGAATAAAACAGGAGCATATTGGAACTTTTTACAACAGAGCCACAGACACACCAAATATTATACACAGAATCCTATATCCTGTCTTGAAATATTGTCAAAGCATATTTGTATTAAGCAGTATCAGCCTGCGTTATATTTGGGCTTGTGCGTGGCTCGGACACTGTTCATGATGACGAGCACCTAAAGCGTTGGGCTTGAAGGAGTAAAAGTGAAGAGAGTGGCAATAAATATCCCAAAAACCACAACTAGTGACATTTCCGATTTTCAGGCCTCGCTGACAGCAGGAAATCCTCCATCCTGTTAAGAGTGGCTTTATGGTGCGCCTTTCACTGCTCGAGCAGTCACCAATCACCCAGAGCCAAAGAGACACATCCAGTGCAGCAACGTGTGTGTTAAAATGGTCCTCAGGTGCACAAGAATCAATTTGCACTGTGCCCACGTCAGTTGGTTTTTTGATGTGGTGTTTTTATTTGGGGTATTTATTTTTCCAGTGATACTTACAGACATGATGCTTGATAATGCAACCATTTCACCCTTTTCATATGTGCAAGCACATCAGTATTGTGTGCTGAGTGCTCCTGAATGTGAGTGAAGAAAACCTCTTCACAGTGCTGTTTTCTGCAGGCAGTAATTTCATTATCAGACCTCAGAGCTCATTAAACCCAAGCAGATGTGGCAGACAGAGATGTGTTGCTTACACAAGGCAGCAGGTGAATTAGAGACCAGTCTAAGTAGCATGTGCTGTATGTCTGTGTCTCAATACAGTCTAGATAAGATTAAATGTTAATTAGAATATGTTTAATAGTTGAAATACATTTTTAAACGTTTAATAAGTCAAGCCTATGTTAGGAAAAATGATAGTAAACATTGAATTATTCTTTCTTTATTTAATTAATTGTAACAGCTTTACATTTATTATTTACATTGTCTTATTTTTATGAAAACACCATCATTAATCATATTTAAATCACAAGTCTTGCAAAAAAATGTTTATTAACACATCACATTTGCATCTTATGATATCACATAAGCAGCGTGAAATTTCTTTCTGATGAAAAATGGATTCTGCCATGAAGTTCATTTGAAAGTGAGATTAAAGAGTAATTACAACTTCACATCCAGTGATTATTGCCTCGTGAATATAATCAATATCTTTGTTTACTCAGGACAATTCCAGTGCCTGTTTTGCTTCTTGCTCTGATTGAGTGGGGTGATTGGGACCATGTTATTATTCATGATGATGCCAGAGTATCTCAGTAGGCTGAGCATATGTGCTTTCTTTTGAACTTTTATCATTAAGATAAATGACTGAGATTAGTTAGAAAGGCGTTAGGCTTTCCTTTAGAGTTTCCAAAGGTGGGAAGTTTTTTGCATTCCACCAGAGTGGATCCATTGCCAGTAAAGTGAAACATTTAAGACCTGCCACTCTCAGAAATTCAGAAGTAAATGATTAACCGATTCCACTCAGTTGTTCCATTATTTCCTCGTCTGTTCATATGCGCTCGTGTTGCACTCACTGAAAAACAAAGCAAAGGTATTCATTACTTTCAACCCCTCCATCTCAGGGTTAACCCTCCACTGCCCTGCATAAGTCCACAGATGTCTGGCCTCACCGTGCTCCTCTCTGCTCCCGCTCAGTGCTCCGTCAGCAGGCCCACGTGTCACTGTCAGTGGGTCACTAGCAGGGCATCCAGGCTTGGACTCCAAGCCCATCAACACCTCCCTGGGGTCCCCGAGGCCACCTGCAGACTATCTGTGCCAGGTCAAGCCAGGCCAGTCGTGGGGTCGAATGGAGGTGGACTATGTCCTGAGGAAAAAGCCGAAGAAGGAGCAGAAGCTTTGCCCTGCTTAGAGCATATGGTCTTCCCAGCTATCCTGGAGCCTGTTGGTCACCTCTGAATGGAACCCCTCACAAAAGCAGGCTTTGTCAGTGTGTGCGCCGTAGTGAAGCTGTGCCTGTCCTTCTTTTTGGCAGAGACCTGCTGCTCGGTGGGCACTGGGACACGAGAATGAGCAAAGAACAGCTGGCCCATTCAGAGCAGACTGCTGCCCCACAGGAAACCCTCTCCATATCCTCTCTGCCTAGCTCATCAGCACCCACAAACACACAGAGGAGACTTGGCTCTATTTCTTTCCCTTCTCACTCCATTCTTTTTGCTGCCTTTGTGTCCCCTGGCTGCCTTCTCAGTTTGGATTTAGCAAATAGAATAAACAGGACAGATAAAGCAGACTGAAGTGAACAACTTCAGTCAAAACGATTCTCCACACCAAAGGCTGGTGGTGCATAGTAATTTTAAGTTAACTGCAAGTATCAAAGAACATTATGCGTGCGATTTCTGCCTATGGACATGGTGTTGGTGCTAGTCAGAGAACGGTGAGACTCACTCGACAAGAGAATGAAGTTGTGTACAATGCTTTTTGTATGTGATGTCGTTAATTAGACAGTGTGTTAGCTTAGATTCTTTTTCCAAAGTGCGAAGGAATGAAGCAGTCTAATTTGATTACATTGATTTAACTAGAAAAGAGAGTGACAATGAACTCATTCTCATGTTGTTCCTGGAAACACATTTAGCTAAGTCAGTCTGACTTCGAGCCAACACATCCCCTGTGGTTGTTTTGTGACCATGCTCATGAAATTGTTTAAGATATTCATATGTACATATGGTCATTGCTCTTATTTATTTATTTTTTTTCCATCTTTGACCCACTATGAGGGTATGCAAATACCCTGAGCACCCTGAAAGCTCTCCCCGCTCCTCAGGGATCAGATGGAGAGACCCTTACCCTCTTCAGTCTCTGCTCAGTAACCAGTACTCCCTCTGTGTTAAGAGGTAAGATTCAGTACAACAAAACACTTGAGCAATAAAGCCTCTATACTTGGATTGCACCAGGTGGGTAATTTCCTGACCATACAAAGCAGTGTTGAGTCTCCAGGACCATCAGAATAACAACAGGCTTTTCTTATCCTGTATAACATTTTTACCCAGTAACCCCAGATGATTGTAACACCAAAGCCACTTAAGGGAACATTACCTAACTTTTTTTTTTTTTTTTTTTTTTTTGTAAAAGCCAGTTAAGATTTGATTTTTGAGATACTCACTATTTTTAAGAAAACGACTTAAATGAAATATTTTCAGTTTAATGTGTGTGACAGTAGTAAAAAAACTGAAATGATGGCATTACAAAAGTATTTTTTAGTAACCTGTGGCCTTCAGCATGCTGGTGAACAATTTGAAGCCTCACATGCAGCAGACAGGATTATCAGTGCTAGGTAGTCCTGGGCCATGGTTGGCAAATAGAAAATTGGACTTTTAGGAAGCAGGAACAAATTTCCAGAGGTGGGACCAAGTCATTGTTTTGCAAGTCTCAAGTAAGTCTCAAGTCTTTATCCTCAAGTCTCAAGTCAAGTCTCAAGTAATGTCAGGCAAGTCCGAGTCGAGTCTCAAGTCACTGGTGTAAAAGTCCGAGTCAAGTCACAAGTCTTAAACTTTGAATTTCAAGTCCTTTCGAGTCTTTAAAAAAAAAAATGAAAAAAGAATGTTGCAGTTATGCTAAATGTAAATATTAGACCATGTAATTTTAAAATCTGTGTTTTTCTCAACACATGACAAAATAGTGAACTTAGAAAATATACACAAATTGTGAAATTGCACCTCTATAAAATGCAGCTCAATTAAACCTAGCTCCAAGAATAATTTTCACCGACAGTTCTGAGATAAGCTGCATGTTATTCTTGGATGCGGTTGTAGGACCAGCTTTAAAATCGCATGACAAAAATATCATACATATTAAAAAAAACTGCATCACCAACGTAGCCTGGACAACATTTGCTAGTTAGATGAAGTCAGCTATCTCATCGTAGCATATTTATATGCATATTTATAATTATACGGTTCTTGGAGTGAGTGCACACACTCATGAAGTTTAGCGCAATATTGTGTCAGGACAATTCACTATTTATGCACAATAAACAAAGGAGCATAGCGCGACAATTTCTGTTCAGCGCCAGACTTGCTTGTAACCTATATCACCAATTATGTTATGAAAATGACGTATTAACTACTAAAAAACACTGACCTTCGTGTAAATGCTTGGAGCAGACTAACCTGTGAGCTGGAGTGTTCTGGGACGTTATATTTGATCTTTAAATGGCTGAAATCCAGGCCATCCGTCGCGTCTTTGTTACTTCGGAAACATGGCTCGAACAATTTCTCTTCAACGTCGTAATCCGATAACAACCGATCTCTTTACCCGTCAGCTTCCCGTGGCTGTCATGTGACCGGCTATTGCAGTTAATGATACAACAGCTTCTTGACATTTTTGTGTTTCTTTTTATCGCTGTATAACTGATTTTAATTGAAAGCCTGCGTGCGCTAGTACCTCTTGCCACGAGTTCCCAGAATCCTTTGCGGTTTTACCCCTGAATGACATCACATTTTCAATCTCTATATAATATGCATGTTAAGTTTTATATTTGGGGTGAAATATCAAGTCTTTTCAAGTAAACCGGTTCAAGTCCAATTCAAGTCCCAAGTCATTGGTGTAAAAGTCCAAGTCAAGTCACAAGTCTTAGAACATTTTTTCAAGTCAAGTCTAAAGTCATAAAATTAATGACTCGAGTCTGACTCGAGTCCAAGTCATGTGACTCGAGTCCACACCTCTGCAAATTTCTACCTTCAAGAAGAAATTGAGAGATTTTTGTCTCTTGATTAGAAATCTTCCAGGGTGAGATTGACACTTTAGTAACAGGAAGTCATGTGAAAATGGAATTGGAGGTGGAAGTTATCAGTTTTCCAGTGGCTCAAATTCTCATTTGTAGTCATGATTTGTGTGAAGTGACCAAAAGAGTGAGAGAGCCACTTTTTTAGTTGTACAAGTGGCGTCATCCTCAGCATAGGGCAAGGAACCCAAGCTGCTATTATATGTGAACTTAAGACAGTGTTTAGCAAATCTGTTCGCCAAACATTTCTCAGTGGGATAATGTTTGTAACAGTGTGTATGCATAAACAGCTTTAGGCATAAGTTGATTTGATTGAGAAATGGATTTTAAAAAAATTTATTACTTTACAGTACTCCAAGGGCCAGATTTACTAATGGTCTGCATTAGCAAAAAACAAACAAACAACCTCTTTAAACCCTTTTTAAAAAGCTACTCCCAGTGTTTACTAAAGGGGCACAGGGTCACTTTGGTGACTGAAAATGTTGGATACAGGTATTTTTCAAAGAGCCTTGCAATATGTGCTTGTAGAAGTTTTTCTTAGGGACAGACTTTGTGAGGGCCTATTCAACTGAATCACGGAAGCATGATTTGCTAAGGTTTGCAGCAGGCAATTTACTGCAACTTTTTTTTTTTTTTTTAATTGTATACAATATAATAAAAAGTATGCCTTATTTTATGCCTGGTGTTTTTGTGGGAGTTGACACTAGGAGGGTTATGTGGACTGGGGGGGGGGAGTGATTTTATCGGAGGAAGTGGGTAGATGTCAAAGGTGGATCGCTCAATGCTGTGAGCCTAGTCCTTAAGCTTTTGCCGTGTCCTTTTACTCTACATTGAGTCCTCACTCTGCATGTTTAAACCTGATTCCAACATATTTCATCATCAGGAGTAGTGGGATTTTGATGAAATGGAGCATAACTTAACTGAACCAAAGTGAGAATCCGAGGGAGCTGGAGAATCTCACTACGAGACTCATACATGGGTGCATGTTGTTGTACAGGCAGTGTTTCAGATTTTGGCACATAACGAAAATATCTTGTGTCTCATGCGTGCCTGTGCTCAATGCACTCACGCACACAGAGAAACCTTTTTAAAAATGTATCCTTCCTGGTATCTGTTAGAAACCAAATTGATGTTTGCCAGTAATAAATAATAAACATAAATGCTTCATGTTCTTCTTCTGCATAGCCTACAGGTCAAGTTAGTTTCTATAATTGAATATTTTGTAATAAGCAGTCAACCTATTGGTACACATTTCTCCAGAAAACCACAGTCTCAACCAGCAAGATGATAAGCACTCCTCAGCAATTTCTAACCGAAGCATTTGTCTCAATATCAAAACGATATGGATTCTTCTTCAGCTGCTTCTCATTGATTTGAATTGGCATACTGTTTCTGAAGAGAAATGGATTCGTATACCTGTGTTTACGCTGTATTATTTTGGTTAGATTGCTCAGTCCCTCGTCCTCTTTGCTAATTTTGATGCACTAATTTGTGGCGCTCTTTGGAGAATATTGGTCATTAATGAAATGAACTTGCTGTGTCTATGCAGTTCTGACCTCACATTCTGGCCCTGAGTGTTTTATGTTAATGTTTTGTATGTTGAAATGCAATAGAGCATGTATTTGGTTTCTCATTTACTTGCCCCATGCGCACAAATATGCCCAGATTAAAATATCGAAGGCTTTATCCCCATTACTTGCAGATGCATTGAATTTTCTGAGGCCTCTTCCTTGGATGCTCTTCTCATATTTAACTGGAAGTCCTGAGGGATTGTTTGCTATGAATACTGGATTTATGTATGCAGGTAGTGATTATTCAAACTACTGCAAGCAAACAGTGAAGTGAGTCTGTGTATGAGTTTCCATATATGTGTAAACATAGGGATTAGAGTGCCAGATGGCTTTATGAAGAGTGACATATTTAAGTCTGTAAAAGACTTGTGTCATTTCTACTTACATTAGGTAAAAGCTATGCCATCGCAGCTGGATTATAGATAAACCGTCACTAAACTCATTTGGATTTTGTACATCTATGAAGCCCATTCTTCATAGTGGACGTTTTTCTCTGTAGGACTTGTTCGCATGCTGTGGTTTCATCTTGAGTAATTAGACTCTTTGGGCTTTCTTAGAGCTGTGAAGTGCCATGCAGAAAATCCCAGCATGAGCAGCCCACAGTCTTTCTTAGACAAGTGTGACCCAGTATTTCCTGCAGCGACTGTGCACACTGAGGATGCAGAGAGGGGCTGCTAGGGTTTTGGAAGGAGAGGAGGGGGTTTATGTACAGCAACCGCAGCATTTTTTGCGAAACCTTGTGGCTTCTCCATTTCTCATTCCAGCTTGCCTCCTGCTCCCTGGGGAGTTTTGGTATCACCCGCTACATATATCAAAGTTCCTTTGCAGTTCCAGCCGGGCCCCCTTTATTTTCCAAGTCTTCCAGCTTGGTAGCCCGTTCAATGGAAACTTCAGAATTTCTAATGGAACAGTTGGGGACCTGGTGAGAGACAGGGGCCCCTGATTTCAGGTGGGCAGACACAGTGTTTACTTGCTGCCTGGTCCGATTATGACAGCTGCGTGGAGGCGTGTGGCAACAGAGTCGCTTCATCTGCGAAGAAAGTGTGCGAATGAAGACGGAAGCACCACCCACCCACGCTCTCCATATCCTGACAAAGGAAAGCCATTCACCGGGTCAGACGGTGCCAGACACTTGCAAGGATCACTCGTCCCGCACTCTTTTCGTACCTCTTTGTCTCTTTTCACTCTGTGTTTCTTTCTCTCCCCCTCTGCCACTTAGCCTCAGTGTTTGGAGGAAGATTGCATAAGCGCTGGACTGCTTTAACTCCGGGCAAAGCGAAGGAGTTTAATTGAAAAGGAGATCCGGAATGAAAACTCCCATTCCTTTTCAGGCCTCTGTTCTGTGAAAGCACGGAAATGTACCAGGGGAAAGAAGACGAAATGTACAGGAGAGACATTGAAAGAAATAGGTCATGTTCTTAAAACAAAATGAAAGGGAGGCAGTCTGACATCCCGCCGTCTCTGCACTACCTATAATGATCTTGGGTTCCTTATTTTTATTTTTATTTTTTAAACTTAGCCGAGTCTAACAAACTGTATCACATGCAACATACTTTTCTGTCCTAAGAAAAGGTATGCAGTTCCTGCAATAAAGCAAAACAAAACAGTCTCTAGTGTGTAGCATAATACAAAAGAGCTACTGAACTATCATTTTCTGTAATATAATAATATTACAGTAAACCTTTTGGGATGTAGGCTAAGAATTCTTTGTTTACGTATTGTGTTTATGAACCCTTTTTTTTTTAAAGTGATGGATGGGTATGTGCTGGTGAATATGAGTTTTATATGCAAGCCTGTCTGTCTTTGCACAAGACGAATGGAACATAGTGTGGTGCTGTTGTGTAATGTTTGAATTTGCTCTAAAGCTTTCTTTTCTTTTAGCTTTGGCTTTTTCCCTTTTTACTCATTTTGATTGACTTTAATCCCTGAATAAGGTTGCAGCTTTTGTTCAGTGACCATGTTTGTCCTGCAGTTCAACGCTGTCAGTACAAGGCAAGGCGTACTCTATGTATATTTAAATGTGTAACAAGGTCATGCTGACAGAGAGCATGTTTGCTTTTTTCCCAAAATAAATAAAGCATCTGGTTCCCCGCCATCTCTCATCTGAGAATGCCACTCCTGTTTGTCGGAGGATTCTCGTGCTCACACTCCCGATTGTTGAGCCTCACTGCTTTGACACCTTTTCTTCATACTGATGATGTTTACTAATGGGACTAGGTGTCCACTGCCAAAGTTAGGACTGAGTCAGCTGATGTTTATCAGTGTTTCCTACAAAGAGAAGTATTGCCAAGGCTGCAGATATACCAAGTCTTGTAGAAATACCCAAGAGGCCTGAGTAAGTCTAAAAAGATAAGTGTGCACTCCTGCCCACACAGGCCTTTCAATCTTGAAACGACACTATGCAAACACAAGATCCCGTTGGCTGATAATTTATTCAACAGAACTGAAGGCCTTACAAGGTTAAGAGCCACAGAGTCAAAAAGGCTCTTCTGCCTATTAATTGGCTTTGATCATTAGATGATGCATTATTAAAATGTCCTAAATAGCTGAGGCGGATCCAGGAAAGTGTTGAATCAGAGAGATGAGGTTGCAAAGAGCAGGATCTGAATGCTTGCCATGCTGAAATTTTGCCACTGCCTTAGGTTAATGGTGAGAATGTCTAAGATATAAAACGATGAGATATCTGGATATATGTCTTTTATTCCGTATGTCTAAAATGATTGTTTTCCTAAGATCGGTGCTTCCCAGTTAATGCACAGCCATGCCCTGCTGTCGTAAAGCCACAATATATGAGTTAAGATAATGCAGACCTTAGTGCCGGTGCTGCCATTATGTATTCACTTCACTACATTTGTGGGCCTCGAGGTTGATTTGTCCTCACTTCATAAGTGGCCTCAGGCATGTTCTGAAGTTCAAGCTGGCCCTTCAGATGCAGGGCAGAAAATCCGTTCGGCAATGTCACTTTTCAAGTAGAGTTGTGTAAACTCTACTTCTGCTGCGATAAGTCGGATAAGATGAGTTTTTATCGGGTTGGGAGTCGAGGAGTTCTTTTGTTGTTTCCTTGATGCTCCCATTTGGCCTCTACTGCCACAGAGCTGGTGATTTATAAAATCTTAAACTATAGTACCTTAATTTTTCTTTTGTGAGGATTCATGGATATATTACTTCAAATGTGTGATGTTTGTTTTGGCACTGCTATTTGTTTTCTTTGCCAGACTGTAATACTGTAAATAGCATGTTTATGCATTAAGCTAATTTAACACCCTTATGTTTGCACATAGCATGGAACTTTTACTCTAAAAATAGCTTTCTTAGTCTCGACGGTTGGTGTGTTGAAACTTCACCTGTGCCTGAGTCAGCATTGTAAATACTGAGACTGAAAGTTATTGGATAGCTGAAAATAACCCATCAGATGCCCTCATATGGAAAAGGTATGTCATCTTGCTCCAGTTAAGTATGACTGTTGATTCATTGTACCTTCTCCTTATGACAGGCAAGCAATTGTGTGGCTTGTAAAGGGCTATTATTACTGCTCTTATGGTAGGTCTACTGTTGGAATTCTAATTCTATGTGAATTACAGTGGCAATCTGAGAGCTGCCCAAAGAAAAAGCTTGAATTGAGACAATGGAGAGTAACAGCTAAAGGTTTTCTAAATAAAGCCAACATCAGCTCGGTGATGCAGACGTATATGCTTTGTAGCCTAATACTGTAAATAGTCAGCAGTTGTAAGTTTGTCGACACAGCTGCAGTGATGCAACTGCAGCAGCACTCCAGCTATTTTTGAACCACTCAGTCTGTTTTTCATTGAGGCATTCCTACCACAAAATGAATGGATACACACAGAAATGTGTCCATTCAGCTACTTAAGGACTCTGTCATGTCAACATTACTTATCTCACCCTTCTGAGATACAGGTCTTTTATGTTACCTTTTGTAAGAAAGCAAAACAAATGCAATCAATGAGGAGCAAAAAAAAAAAAAGAGCGTATCTCACTACTTTACATTAAAAGCTATAGATTTTTCTCAGTTATTAGTGCTTAGTATCTTTTTTACTGTCTCCAAAATCAGCCTGTAATCCATTTATTTTGGCTAAAATAAAATAACATGTTCAGTGCCATCTAACAGCAAATGTAATTTTTACCTGAGTTAATGTATAAACTGACATTACCTAGGCTGAGGCAATATAGCTTCCCCCCTTAAGCGAACGAAAATACAAAATGCCTGCGATTTACAACCCTGTGAAAGCATGCTTTTGGTGTCACAGGAAGGTTTTGATCTTCCTATCTGGATTAATAAATGTCACTCACAAATTAGTTTACATAGCTGCTGCTGCTGTTGTTGCTGAGTAATACTGTAAACATAGGGACACAGACAGGAAAATGATAAACATATGGCTTATAACAGTAAGCCTGATTCAGTTTCAGAGAGCACAGTGATGTTCAAGTCAAAAGCTGTCAGTTGTTCCTGTGTTTATTCCTGTTAGCGTTTGATGAATTTAATGCAGAGGTTCGTAGCAATGCAGGGGGAAATGCTGTTAAGCTGATATTTGACTTTTCTGACACATTTGGATGGTGCCTCCAACTCTGTTCTGTGTGCAGTTGCCAAATATCTGCTTCTGGATTGGCAGCTCTCCTTCATAGCTGATTTATATTCATAGAGTTTGTCCTGTGCGCCCCTGACCCTACATTTTCATAGTTGAAAGACCTTATTGTTCGTGTTGTAGGGAAATAGCCTGCGGATCCCAGTATCTGCTAAACATGATGAACAATCGCTGCCGTTATTGTTATGATGATGATAATAAGAAATAAGCACTGTAGATATTATAAAATAAAGCGCACAGCTGTGTTGTTGTGGGGGTTTTTTGTTTTTAATTTCCTTGTACCCGCCTATAAATAACGACAGAACAAATTTATTTTCATAAGACATAGCAAGCTTTAACAAAGTTAAATAGACACTTGTCAGTTTCCAGTTTTATTCCTAATTTCAATAAAACAGTGGAACACAAATATTTCAGTGGATTGCGATAACATTGCCTCTCATGAAACTGAAGGTTGAATCTCTGATCATGGAATTTCATTCTTAGGAAAATTAGGAATGAAGCCGTGCCACGCTAGCTTTCAAGTGTTTGTAAAATACACAGATTTAACACTTTCAGTACTGCATCACTAAGTAATATGATATGAATGCAGTGGTTTAATTAAGTGGGGCGATTATTAGACAGGAGAACCACTCTGATTTTTAAGGATGTACATGAGCCAACTAGCCAGCATTTATGGCACATAAACACACATTTTAGTGGTTTCCTTTGATTTCTGAATGTGTGTGTATAGTTTTGGAAAAGTGGTTTAAAAAAAACAAAACACTGCCACCCAGTATCACTCTAACTACATCCCAATAAATATAGTTTAGCATCTGGAGAAAACTGAGCCTGACAGGCCTTGACAGGCCTAGTTGTGGTTGCTAAATTATGTCTTGAGGATTGCTGTTGAGGGGAAAAGTTAAGTGAAAGGTCAGTGGTCCAGTCATGCACCGTATCTCTCCTAACTACACTCATTACATGCATTTATTCAGACCCAACAGCAGTGCAGAGTTCCAGATGCAGTGTGAGGTTTAGTTTAGACCAAAGGGTTACACGTCCTCCTGTTGCCATGAATCCATCCAGCCACATTTCAGCTCCCTCCAGTGCTCCTTAGTCCGGTTTCTGTTGCAGTAGCACTGCAGTTAGCCAGCTAACAGAGTCTGACGTCTGACTGCCACTCTGTATTCTAACAGCACACACCTTTTCATTCAAGACACATTTAATTAAAATGTCCTCAATTTTCAGACCATGCAAAGATATTTTAATCTGCTCCCATTACGGACAGTAGAGCGCTAAATAAATGGAAGAAGTGGAAATTAGATTGAACTTGAGTTTATATGTGATGATAGGATGGTTGGCTGTGACTTCTAATGGCATTAAAAAGAATTAAAGGTATTAACATCACCAGGGTGAGAGCAGGTATAATTGAGACATGGCACACAGCCAGCAAAGTGACAGAAGGCTCTGTTTTAAGTGACAAGAAAATGAGAAATTGGGAATGCTCCGCAGCTACTGCTGATTGTGATAAGCTGATAACTGTGCAAATGTGAGATAAATGTGATGTGGATAAAGCCCATCTGTGTTCCTTCCATTAAAAGGTCGATTAAGAAAATAGGCAATTGTTAAATTTTGCATTCACCACAGGTGTTCCTGTTTAAGAAACCAGGTAACTTTTAAGAGTCATTCTTAAAGTAAAATTATTACAGTTTTTTTTTTGTACAGCAATACAATATTTTGCATTTTTTTTTTTTGTTAAACTTCTCATTCCTGAGTAAAACAGGATTGCCAGTTTGCCTCTGTAACGTGAAGCTCATTGAGCAGTTCTGTTCGTTAGCAGCACAATGTTAGAATAAGATGCAGGGCTGAGTGCTGCTGTTTGCCCGGCCATCTAGCCTCCATCATTGTCACAGGAATGACAGAAAAACTGAGACCAGCTGCCCCAACCCATTACTGCTGCGAATGTGCAGAGTGGTGCCCACACACACACACACACACACGCACTCTCCACTCTCCGACACATTTAGCTGTCTGGCTTTTGTTCTAATGGAAGAACTGGCTTGGCTTTTAAAAGCGGTCAATTAAGCCCAATTGAGAGAAGGAGGGAAATCAGCATGTTACTTAATGAATGTCAGGAGACAAGTAATTATGACATGTCTGGAGAATGTGACTCTGGCATGAAAATGAGCTGATCCGGACATTTGTGAGGCTGGCGATTGATGCGTTGGATGTATTCGTCTTTATCGTGTAATCATCCGTGGAGTGTGTCATGACTGAAAATTAACTCATTTATGCAGTCTTTGTTACAGTACCATCATGAGCTACCTTTTGACAAATTACAACTCCTCCTTAAACAACTGCTTTTCAGACAAAGTATTGTACATACACATACAAACTTGTTTTCATATCTTAGTGAGGACCTCTTATTGATATAATGCTTTGCCTAGCCGCTTACCCTAACCATCAAAAATGAATGCCTAGTCCTAACCCTCAGCCTAAACCTAACCTTAACCTAATTGTAACCCTGACACTAAAACCACATTTTGAGCCTCAAAAATTCCTTCAAACTCATGGGGACGGGCATTTTGCCCTTATTAGTGACCGTTGGACCCCACAAGTATAGTACCATGGGTATTTTCTGTCCCCACAAAGATGTCTAAATATGTACACACCCACTTTTCAAATCAATTCATTTCCATGTTATTAATATTGCGCCAAATCACAACAGTTGCCTTAAGGTAGGGCTGTTCGATATAATGATATATATCGGATGACGATATAAAAACGTCTATCGTTTCATTTTACGCTATTGTTTGTTTCGTGGTGTCACTTTACGGCAATATTTTTTTCATCGTTTTGATGGTCACTGTAGTGGCTATGTTAATTTCTTAAAGTTCTCTCTTTCTCTTACATTTAATATAACCACACTAAGGACAGACAAGCGCCTGTTTTTATGCGTTGTGGTTAGCAACAACGACGGTAACACCATCGCGTGTCCACTTGTTTATTTTCCACATAAACCTTTCACAATAAACCTCAACATCCTGTTGAGATTTTTCAAAATAAACTGAATCACGTGAAAGAGCAGATTATTTACGGATGAGAAGTAAAAAAGAGCCGCCAGGTGCTAAAAAAGAAACCTTAGACTCAAACATTAGAACAGGCTTTCCCCCGCAGCACGCCGTGTAATAAATACTCTCAAAGAAAACGGCGGCCGTTACAACTTATGTCTAAAAATTTATAGTTTCATACATCGGTTAAAACACTCGACTCCAGGTACATGACGCGCAGCTGAAAACACTTCCCGCAAGTCGAGCTGCCTGAGATTCACAGAATCTGCAAAAATGTTACATTTTTGTGATTTATATCGTTATCGGACGATAGAATTCTTATATCGGGATATGAGATTTTGGTCATATCGCACAGCCCTACCTTAAGGCACTCTATATTGTAAGGTTAAAAACTCCACAATAAACATTCTGTGTTTGTTTGACTGCTACACTGTTGAAAATACTCCCCACCCCACCACCACTTACAGCCTAAAACACTGATGCCTTATCTGAATGAACTTATTAGAAATTTGTGTTAAATAGCAGTTGGACAGGTGTATCTAACAAAGTGGCCAGTGAGTGTGTATAAAAAGTGGATTTTTTTCTTTTCTTGGAGCATCAACTCTAGATTCAGTTTTATCAGATGTCAGAGAGCGCCTTAAGTCTCCAGCATGGCATCATGCTGCACCAGCAGCAGCAACTACAAAGGCATTTGTTTGACACAGTGGTGTCTCTCTCTCATTTTTCGATTCTTTTATTAACTCAATTTCTCATCCGTTTCTGTAAGGGGGTGGCGGAAAAATGCTGAAATTGACCCTGGCTCCTTTTCTCCTTCCTGAGTACTCCCTGAAGTCAGCACAGTGTTGCTTTCACTGTGTTTTTTAGCTTTACGTTGTGTCTTGTCATTTTAAAGTCCTCAGCATAAAAAAAGTATTATTTTTAAGTGAGAACAAAGGAAATCAGGTAGAAAGCCGATTCTACCTTATATATCTGATTTACCTGTTGTTTTTAGTTTGGGTATATTTCTTATTACTGTTTGACTGTCCTGTCAGTCTGCATCATCTGCTTCTTCTGTGTTGTGTTTAGTTTACTACAGTACAAGCATTCTCTTATAAAGGGGCTGTCTTAATTTGTCTCATAATGAGGTTGGTAGATTAGATAGCTGTAAGGCTAAAATTAATTTCCTGCTGTTATAAATATGCCTTAAAATCAGATGACCTTGCAATAAAGATGACACTGACAATACTTAAGATTAATTTTCAACTATGAGCTTTCTTATCTATCCATTCTTTTCTGGTGTCACCACCCCACTGCTTTGAAGTGGTTATATTTGTAGATCAGTGGACATGACTTTTGTTCAACTTACTGTAGCAAGAAGTCATCTGTGTCCTACTGCCAGCCATCAGTGTTGTAAACACAGCAATACTCTTTGCCAAAGTACTTCCACAGATGGCTCAATGAAGCACTCTGCCTTGTTGTTCCTGTTTATTCAGCACTGCTCATCCCCATAATGAAATAGCTTCATTACAGCAATTTGCACTCATTCAGCAGTCTGGGAGAGCATGCAGATGCTCAAGTTGCACCGGTAAGCATTGAGAAAATGAACCCGTCCCGCTCTTCAAAAAACAGCAGTAATTCTGATAACATTGAGAACTCCATGTAATGTGTTTGTCAAATTACAGATTTGGGCAACCAGAACACATCCATTCACTTGTCTACATATGGCCTAGCTGGAACGAGCAATAGGAGATGCAAATTATGGCACAAGAGAATTCAGACGGGATTTCTCCCAGACCTTGTAACTTATTGGATTTTTGTTGCAGTTTGGCAGGTGGTCTGCGGTTGAGATTTTTCATTGCTCCAAAAACGTTGGACCCCATCTGAAGCAGACCTGTGGAATCTGATCTGCATACATTAGGATTCCAATAAAAAAGGGATAGCTGAACCCAACAAACAGCCTACCTGAAACGAAGGATAGCTGAGCCCAGTCCATAATGAGGCTGTAATGGAGAGAAAACAGAAACCTCATCGGCAGCACAAGGAATAACACGAGCAGCGAGTAAGAACTAAAAGGAACTAAAATAGTTTGCTTATGTGCTTCATAATTTTATATAAAAATTAATCCAGACATTTTACATATTGACCCACAAATCCTGTAAAGGATCTTCCCTGACCCAATTCGACTAAGTGGCGTTTGTACCTTTTCCAACTCAACTGAGTTCAAAAAGACAGGTCTGACCGGACCTATGAAGACTTCTAATTTCCACTACATCTCCTCAGAGGCATAGCTGTTTTCAGTATTTTTAAATAAATGGTTTTAATGATAAAGCCATAATGCTCTGCTTCAGTGTTAAACCAAAATGCAGACTTCTTAAGTATCTCTCATAGGCAGTTTCTGTATGGATGAGCACAGTCTGTGTCCATCCATACAGACACTGCCTATATGGATGAGCACAGTCTTTGGGGATCCAGCTGCTCTCAGCACATGCTAGCCTTACAGAAACTTTAATTCCCTGCACTAGTACCCATAACTGGAAGAAGTTGTTCATTGCATGCGGTTAAGATGGCAGCAAAACGTGTGTGCGATACAAACAGTAACCTGCTGACTCAGTTCATTTTGTGGCAATGGTTTCCTGCTAATAATAGAATAGAATAGAATGTTGACCTGCTTTGATTGTGGAAAATCAAAAATTCTGACAGGAAATATGCAGTGTTTGTGTGACTTAAAGCTAGTGATAGAAAATCATCAGTTATTAATAGATACACGGTGATGTTTCCTTAAGGGCACAATGTTTATGTAAGACCAGCAGATGTTGGTGACTTGAGGGGAAATCCAGGCTTTGATCACCAGGATAATCGTTTACTTCATTTGACTATAAATCAAAGTCATCTTCTTAGTGGGGAACCTGTTAACTATGCAGCCATGCAGCCAAGCTAAGGACCAAAAAGCAGAACACTCTTCACCAAGTTATTCTCCTCACAGCCTCCTCGCAGTAATCATCTCCAGACCTGGTCACGCCACTGCCCGGTGACTCAGTTCATCCTTTTCCGAAAGTACTGTTTGTGTCATTTCACGGCACTTCAAAGCACTGTGAGTAGCTGCCGCAACACTCTGTTGTCAAAAGAAATACAGCAGAGAAATAGTGTGGCGAGCAATCTTAGGCATATGACCAAGAGTGTTGTTGTTTGGATTTCTTTCTGCCAAGTCTCACTCTGTGTTTCATTCCACTCTTGTCGGCTTACCTGTTCATTTTTTTCTTCATTGTTTTGAGGTGCAGTAAGCTAACCTGTATTGCGCTGAAGCTGGTTTAAGAACTTAATTTCCAAAGGATGATGTTCACCGCACCAAAATATTGTCATGTTTATTCACTTGATAATGATAGACTTGGATATTGCTGTTTTCAGTATTCACTTCTTACAACTGTGTTCTCCTTTCACTCCAGAATCTGGAAAGTAATTTTCTATTTTTCAAAGGTCATTTGAGGGCCCAGTCATGTAAATGATGAAGCCTCGCATGTTCCTCCATTTCCTATCCTTATAAACAACCAGGAAATTGAAAGAAATAATTCTTGATAGAATGGTAAACCTTCCTGAAATGGGTTTTCCATGACATTTCAGTACGCTTTGCTATCCTCCTTTTGGTGGTACAAATATAGTTTCCCTTGTGCCAGTGTGGGTGCTGCAGACCTGCAATCTCTATTTAAATATTATGAATTTATTCTACAGCTTTCTCTAATTCACATCAGAGAATGTTAAGTGCTGGGCTGTGTTGCAACTTCAGAAGACCAGGATGGTCTTTGATCCAAGAGAGTGCAGTTAAGAGGTTGTCTGTCTCTTAATTGTTCACTGCTGGAGAAACTGCAGCACCAACAGCTGATTGAACCTACAGTAATACTGAAGGATAGTCACTGCGCATCACTGAGCGTGTGTGTTTTTATCTATGTTTACAGATTCTGCTTTAGTAAAGTTGCAGTTTGGAGTTCCCGTAATAGCATGTTTTACATCCTGCAAGTGCACATTTACAAATGTGCT
Organism: Mchenga conophoros; assembly: GCF_057382185.1. Classification (NCBI taxonomy): domain Eukaryota; kingdom Metazoa; phylum Chordata; class Actinopteri; order Cichliformes; family Cichlidae; genus Mchenga; species Mchenga conophoros. Next base: position 11,710,657 of record NC_140526.1, read on the forward strand.
GTGCTGTTGCATTTGTTGGTTTATATCGTGTTTTTCTGACTAATTCGATGTTGTTCATGAATATTAGAATGGTACCAGGTTATCTGGAGACAAACGAAAAAATGTGTTAACTGAGGCCTGATTTAGACTCCTGCTGTGAATCACTGTGGAGTCTAATACATAACCTACATAAGTGGCTGACAGCGTTGCTTGCATTTATGCTTGTGCTGGTAGATTATGTGTCAGTTAACTTGTGCTCATGTCCCAGAGTTTTATATGCAGTGCAAACAAGTAAAGTGCTGGGACTTTTTTACTTCCAGCGTCGTCGTCTTTGTTTTCAGGGTGCAAACATGTTTTTCTTCTTTTGTCCTTTTACGTTCCCTCACCTACATTCTAATATTTTTCAATCGCTCTTCAGGAATTTGCTAACATTTGTGAGTCTTTATATTAATTGTATGATTTGTATTCCATATACTGTGACATGGTTGTTATTCTGTTACTGAAAAACTCAAAAATTGCAACAAAAAGTAGCCCGAAATGCAGATGGCAGGTTACGTCATAGGTTATATTGTAGAAGTTTGCAGTTACTGTGTAGCAATGACATAGAATTCTTGCCAAATAAGGCTGAAGTTTGCATTGATACTGATCAAAGATCACTTTTGACCGTGGTTGGGATTTGGGACTTTATAAGGAAACAGACTTGAACTGAATAAAAATAAATTAGCTTTATCCATTGCTAGCAAACAAAACAGCTAGCACCAAATTGGAGTTGACCTGTGATGTTCGATAGAGATGAAAGCAATAACTGAGCTGAGCTGCAGTCCATGTCTTATTGCCCTGTGCAAAATATTCACACTTATAAACACTTAAAAGAAGTAAAGAAAATCTGCTGCTTTCGATTATCCCAAATTCTAAAAATAAACCTGGAAAATAAACGTTAATTATCTAAAATGCTACTAAATGGACTAAAATGTTGCATCATAAATCATGCTTGATTTGTCCAGAAAGAATGCTTTTTCGATTTTTGTTTTGGAGCTCCCTGATTATGTCTTGTTTTGAAATTGTGGTGCCCTGAGAAAAAATTGGACTTCATTTTTGCTTGCCCCCATATGTTTAGCATTTGAGTCCAACACTGAGCCTTAAGGTTGGGCCTGAGGCCTTTCGCAGTGTGGCAGATGGTGGATTATCCAAACAAGTGGACAAATTACCTCGGATTCCCCTCTGCGTCTGGGTGCTGTTGAGAGTAGCAAGAGCCCAGCAGCCAGACCTGCCAACAGTGGGTCAGCTGGCACAGAGGGCTGTTCACACACTACCCTGCCTTACTTCCTGGCATCTTCATTTCCCCTCTTCTGTTTTTTTTTTTTTTTTTCATCCCATTTTTCAACTCTTGCTCATTCTCCTTCCACTTGGCAAGGTTTCATTCACCGCAAATGGACCTTGGAGTGGTTTTGTTTCAATACAACTCCCCTTTTTGGTTTCGGTGGATATTGTTCATGGCCTTGATTTGTGGATGATTTAAAGAGACATCTGCAGATGGGCTTCTTGTGATTGATTGTTTCTGCCTCTGCTGCTCTCTCCTGGAAACTGTGTAATTATGATGAGAAGGACAACAAATGGCTTGTGTTCAGTCATGATCTATTGTAGGTAAAAACAATAAAAAACAAGTGAGACTGTATCATTAGTTCTTCGGGGCTCCATTTTTTTTTAAAGAGAGGAGGAGACTAGGCTAATCTCATTTACCCCTAACAGTTCTAAGAAGCTATGTGTCACCTTCCAGAAAATGCTCAGGACGTCTAATCTAGCACTGTCATACAATAGACCTTGATGGTGATAAATTATGCTTTTAAGATGTGAGTCTTAAGTCTTAATGGTGATCAAATGCCTCTTTCCTAATTGAATTGTCCTGCAGGCATTACATGGTCCATGTAAGTGTATCAGGACGGGAGCCAGGGGAGGCTGAAGATTCTTGATGCTCTGTTCAAATAGACCCTGAATGGCTAATGAATGTTATTAATGAAGCCTGCTAATGCAAGCAGACAGCCATTCAAAATTAACCATTTCAAGGGAACAAAAGCGTAAGGATGGGATAATCCTCCTCATCTGCAACAACCGTGTCATCTTTTTCATCCATTCACGCGTGTATTCATGAGTTCTTGGAGCCGTAAATATTTTTCAGCCTCATCTGCCGCTCCGCCCCTTGTGTCCTATCAAGACTCACTTGTGAGCTGGGCTCCCTGTTTTGCAGACTGCCAGTGGAAAGGTCAGGTATCATTTAGCCAGCAGAGAATGCTTTCGCTGGTGCCACATCCTCCACACTGTGTCCACAAGAATTTACACAACAGCAGTGGAAAATGTCAGTACACACAGAGCATGATGATAAGACGCTTCCGACAATATTCTCGTCTTTCCCACTGTTATTTAGACTGTAAGTGTTGAATCGTTCTGTTTCTCTTGTGACATGATCGCATATAGAGTACACACAAGAAAGGTGATAATGTCATTCAGCAATCTTGGGTTTTTTTGTTTTTTTTTGTCTTTCTCTGTAGTGTGTGAAGCAGAGGCTGACAAGTTATAGAAAATTTGAGCCAGAAGAAATTGGCCCCTCCTGTTCCTGACAGGATTTTGGTAGCTTCCTATGTCTCAGCAGGAAGTGCAAAAAGTCAGACTTCTCAGTCTTTCATCTCCACGCCCACAGAACTAGAACACAGAACCCCTGTCTCCTCCGTATGTTTTGTAGGGCAGGGCCTGCCTACATGTTTGTTTCTTTCCCTGTCACACATTTCACACACGCACACGTATATAGACAAGTAGACCTACAATCAAAAGTCTTACTCCTCGCATAAGATGGCAGAGATTGCTTCCTTCCTCCCCGCTAACATTTCTTCATTTGCCTAATGTCCTGTCAGTCCCGTAGAGGCTCCTTTTCAGCAAAACTATGTTTTATTCATTGAAGAAAACAGAGCGCTCAAGTTAGAAATACACTTGTCAGAAGTTAACAGCACAACTGTGCATAGCAGAAAGATTATGACCGTTCAACAGTCAGCCGCGACACGTGTGGAATCCGGCGTGTGTGCTCCCTAAAGAGAGCGCATGAGGAGCAGTCGGGAGTGAGGCAGCAGGTGCAAGAATGTGTTAGCAGCTCTGAGCGGGATGGGTCTTGTCAGCCCACCCCTGTTACTCTGTAGGGAGGTGGGGTAGGGAGTATTTTTCGTGGCAGTGCGGCACATCCATGCGTGTGATTGTCAGCCACTGGTATGCATCTTGTGTGCTCTCCACACATTTGTGCCAATCGTCTGTGGCGTCAAATGTGTTCATGTAGCTACTTGTCTCATATTTGTGCGTACCAGGTGACCTTTCATTAACATGGCCTTTTTTGAATACAGTCGCCCACACAGCTGCAGAAGGAGACAAATCCAGAAGCCTCCCACTCGCTAGTGCTATAACCAGCTAAATACCAGACTAACAGCAGGTATGCAGCCTTGTGAAGCCATGATATTGTAGTTTAGACCACAGTAATAGATGGTTTTGACCTAAAAGGTGGAGTTCTCTGTATGTGTGTTCTCGTGCATGCTTGAGTATGTGAATAACTATTGTTAAAAAAAGGCCAGCATGTCATTCCTTCCAACTAGCGTGATATACAGAGGGAGCTGGCTTAAATCAATAGTAGCATTCCTACAAAACATACTCGGCAGCTGCTTATAACACTTTGATATCACGCTCCCTGCCCTAGTGACAGAATGAGCTTCATCCTGCTCCACGGCCTGGCTCTTTGTGTTTTGCTTGCATCCACATTTTGTGAAAGGGATTTTGGCAATGGAGAAGGCATTCCTGCTGGGGTTGAAGGAGGCGGCCAAACCACATGGAGGATGATTACACTCCTGAGGGAAACAGTGGAAGAAGTGGGAGAGTAAAACCTAGTTTGGCTCATCTTTACTACATGTTGACTGCCTGCAATGGCTTCCGTATATACTATAAATGTAAAAGTGCATTTTTTATTTATTTTTTTTGCCACAAAGAGTTAGTTGCAGTGCAAACAAGCCGTTCTTTTGACTTGTACTGTCACACCAACTTCTGCTGCTTCATCAGTGGGATGAGCCTTATAGCTTGGCAGTTCTTTCAGCCTTCTGCTGGGTTTTTTTGTTTTTTGTTTTCTCTGCAATGGCATGGACCATTATTGGATCCGGGAAAGGGATGAGGCAAAAATTACTCACTCAGCATTATCCAGTTTTTATTGGCATGAGTGTTTTTACAGGATTCCCGCTGACTTTTAAAGGCGGGGTATGAATATATTTTAAGGGACATTCTAACGCAAGTCCTGAGCCTGATTCCGGTCAAATGTTAATAACTGTTCTGCAATAGTGACACACTCTTTCCCAAAATACAGCGCTGGCAAACTGTAGTTTCATTGGTGGTGTTTTTTTGGAACTTGAACTATAAAAATCAGGAGAGCGCTGACGGATGTTTGGCAGAGGAACGACCAGCGCTGCTGCTGTTGCTGCTGGCAAATTTGTGGAGAAGCCCACATGGCATACTGCAGGCACATGTCTGGGGTCCAGCCAACAGAGAGGTGTCATAAAAGTGTCAAAAAGGTGTGGGACCTGGCATAGCAGACACTGACATCGTATTATTACGTTGCGAGCTGTTTTTTACTGCGAATCAAGGCAGCTATGTTTGTCTTTCCTCAATCCTATCTGATTAAATCATGTTCGTAGCTATTATACAGTTTTGCACATTTTTTAAATTATATTTGATTGAATTTTTTTTTAAAGACTAGATTGGGATGCACTTATGATTTCAGATTGTCTGCAAGGCCAATTTATACTTTGTTAAATTAAAGTCAGCAGCTCATAAATAAAATTTAAACTAAGAGTAAGAAGAATAACGTTACAAGTGTAAATAAATGAGCAAAAAGTTGTGCTAAAAAAACAATTTAAAAAAAAAAGGTTAAGAGTGAAGTTAAACTTCCGCTGAATTTCTTTTTTTTTTTATATATATATTTCCACAAGAAAATGCAAAGCAGAGATCCTGTCGTCAAAATTGTATACTAATTCTAGGGTCGGTCATTACGAGCCTTTATTGACGAGCCCTTTTGTTATGGTAGTACTTTAACCTGACACATAGAAAAAAGTCGAAAATCTTTAGCACTAATTCCCACACACCATCAATCAGCTGTCCATAAATTACTCCTGCTCCTGTAGTTTATGAAGTGCCACATGTCATACCCCACTTAAGGACGCGAGCGCTGTGGAAGTCGTTTAGGTGCTTAAGAAATGTATTCATGAGGAGCGATAGAACTAGTTTATTCCAGGTTTACTTTGCAACTTTTTTTTTTCACTGGTAATCAGTTTTGTTTACAAGAGCTCATTTTCTACAGTGCACTCTTGGGGTCGATTAGCATTCATTGTTCAGTCATCTGGAGTTTTTGTTTTGTGTTTGACTCATTAAGGAAAATGAGCTCGCTTTTATGTGATAGCTCCTTGTAGAGTGTGAATAAAGCAAATTTGAAGAAGAGTAAAATTAAGAGCTTCATTTGGAGTGAGACTGAACTGACGTTTGAGTTTCATTACATACCGTCACCATGAGCACACATTGGCTCATGTGCCTTTAATCTTCACCATAACTACACGTCAACTTTTATCACAATTTTTTTTTTAATAAAATCGACTTTGGTTGGAAACAAGATTTGAATTGACAACCGTGTTGAAATGTATTCTTGTCCTTTCTTTTGAAATGACATTTCTTTTCTTCTTCTTTTTGCCAGCTATTGCATTGTCTTGTTTACTCCTCAAGGGCAGGTGCTCAGCAGTATTGATGTGTAAGCTCGTGCCATGAATTTTAAAACGCTTTGATTAACAGTGAGCCATGTGAAAGCTAATGAAATTTTAATATGTATTGTTTGTATGGAAACAAAAAATATGCATCATCCCATTCGCTGTTGTCAAATATTGACCTAAATACCAACAAGGGATAAAGAATTTTAATTTTGATACAGTGTGACAAATCAATCAAAAGGCTTTTGAGTGTCATGAAAGATGATGTAATAAAACAAGAGAGAAAAGCGTTAATAAAAAAGAAATCAATACATCATGTGAGTTAATAAAAGGCACGGGTACAAATTCATGAGATAAAAATATGCTATAAATTTCTTGTTTGGATCTGAATATCACAGCAACACAGCAACTGTACTGTGACACAAATGCATTCCAGCTTGTGGATGCATTCATTAGCATGACCAACATTCATGTTTACTTTCGCTCTCTGTACATCTTATAAGAATGGTGAAATATTGCGTAAAAACCCCTGCTGTTATACTCCATTTCTGCCTTTTCCTCAGTGCCACAATGGCGCATGAGAAAATGATGCAAATGACCATCTGCTACGACGGTGTTTGTTCTTCCAGTCTGCGCTGTAGTCAGGCAGGTCTTGGTCTCAGCTACACCTGTTGGGAGCTTGGTTAGCATATTTGTGCCAACTGGTAGGCATGCGGGTAAAACGTCCATGAAAATGAAGAGAGATTTCGTGGGAGCATATAAGGACTTTACTGCACTTCCCTTTCTAAAACCCAGATTTAATGTGGTTTGGTTGCACAGAGAAAGAACGATGCACATTTGGATGTTTTATTGCAAATTGCTCGGTCCTTTTTACCTTAGTTTTATAAGAAATGCCGTGGCCCTTACTGCTAGCTCATATTTCATGTGCCTTCCCAGCTCTGGTCTATCAGCCCTGTCAGACTGAATCAGGTTGGACAGAGCTGAGAGGTCTGACTGGACTTTATCAGAGGTTTCTCTCCAGGCTGTCTAATGTCTGATCTAATGGAAGCTGAAGAGGACAGACAACAAACACACTAACATACACACACAGGGTAGACTTTCACTCTTGTGCAGCTCACTGGATATATTGCAGATCCAAAGACCAAAGTACATAAAGGCGCTAGAGGAGTGAAGTGTATGACGTTAATCATTTTGCTTATATAAAGCTTTTACGATATGTTATTGGTTTTCTTTTTCTTTTGTTTGCTTTTTGAAACCAGTGCATATGTGTAAAGTTTAGCTGGAGTAACCGACAGCGCAGTCTCTAGCTGTAGTCAGACACTTTTACAGTAGGTTTTAATTAGGCTTTGGCTATTTGCAATGATTCATGTCTGATCGTTGGACTGGATGCTTTCAGTATTAGAGCGTGGGCTTTATACAAAATGCATTCCACCAGAAACATAAAACATGAAAAACATTATCCACTCTCCCATTATATCGTTAGAGCCACATCTCTGCCACATCTTTTCTTTTTATAGAGGATGAAGTTGAATGGCTAAAATAAAACCAGCGCAGCACAAATGCCTGAGTGATCAAGTTATCAATTACGTCTGACCTCAAGGGAGTCTGTTTTCTGAATGCTGTTGGCAAAATACACTTCAGTAAAAATTCGATCATTTCCTGAACAAAGGTCCAATTTTGAAAGTTTATTTTGTGTATTTGCCAAAAGACTTGTATTGCTCATTCTGCATTTTAGCTCAATATGTTGCAGTTTGCTGTGGAAATCTGATAAGTGGACTGCAACTATCCTTTTGTAAAATATTTCGAACCCACTTTCTCTAAGACTGTTGGTGTTCCCCATTGTTTAATCTGCTGGCAGTCATGTTGTTTCATTTGCTCAGAAGCAGGGTGACAGGGATCAGATCACAGGCAGTCATGTAAACACTGTTAGCAGCTTACAGTGGTAATCCGCCTTTACTGTATTTACTTCTCCTCATGTGTAATCAAGTGGGGAACACCTACCAAGAGGCAGCACTCATCTGAAGGTCAAAACAGCACAAGTGTCAAGAGAGACCACGGTCAATGCTGTGTAACTATTTGCATTGCCCGAGCCTCGCTAATGCACGTTTTCCCCAAGGACACGTACGTCCTCTGGAATAGCAGGATTGGTACACAGGTCACAATGCTGCACCAGCAGAAGTAGCTATCTCGGATAAAGAGAACAAATCAATACCAAGCACTCTGGCGTCTCCCTATGTACCCCCCCTTTAGCCTGAAAATCTAACTTTTTTTGGACATAATAAATATTTATGCCTTTCTGTTGAGCTAATTACACTATTTCTCCTACTTCGTTGCAATAGCGTCCTCATTTATGCGCAATATGACTCATAAATGAGCCATGACTTTGAAGTGATGGAATAGTAAGAGTGGCATTATGCTTTATTATTTAAATGCTCATTGGGTGTATTTGTAGTTTAGACTTTACTGTGAATTACGAGTAGCAAAACTGAGGTCACGCACAGTTCAGGTTGTATAATTTTGCCACAAGAAATGATTTGCTTCTGTCCTCTGTTTGCAACCCAGTTTGAGAGTAAAATATGTCAGCGTTTGAGCATGAATCTATCTCCACTAATGAGAGACAGCCTAAGGAGAGCGCGGTGTCTGTCAGCACCGTTAAGTGCGGAGGTGATAGAACTTAATTTTCCTCATATTTCTAGGCTGCGGCTTCTGTCTGCATTGTTGTGCTGCAGGGGGAGATTATCGGATTATCACACAATGAGGCAAAATGTAGAAAAAAAAAATAGACTTAAAAGCGTGAGATTCTCGCGCCTTCACCGCTTAAGTGTTTAGTGCGTGTGTTGTTTTTTCTGTTTTTATTTGTTGAAGCTAGACTCTTGGGGAAGTATAACTGGAAATCCAACGTGATTATCTTTGTATATTATACAAACTTATCTTTAAAAAGTTGTGAACCAAAAACACAAGAAGATGATTTGCAGATCGTATAAACTATATATTTAATTGGGAATTGTATGATTTTTGAATGGTGATATTTGGGAAATTTGTAATCTTTGGGGTTTTTTGGATGTTTTTTTTTTTTTATCAATCTTTTTTATGTAAAATTTTACAATTTAAATCTTTCTTTGTTTGTTTATATTGGCAAATAATTTGGGGAGGATAAGACAGCCCTTGTAGGCCCTATATAGCACTTTCCTTTCCAATGTCCAGTCCATTTTCCAACGCATTTTCTTTCTAAAAGAGAAGTAGAATGAGCTGTCTTGACATTCCCGGGAGGAATGTGAGCTAGTTGAAGGTTGTGGCAGCAAGGTGGTGGGGGCGCGAGTGGGTCTTTGCTGACTGTTGCTGGAGGCCTTTCAACATTAATGGGCTATTGACCCCCAATGGGGTAGAGGCATGAAGTGGCAATACATCATAGCCACATCCACGTGTCATCTGACTCCCCTGTCCCCCTCTTCTGTGACAACCCAGGAATCAGGACAAAAGGTGCTTACCACTCTCTTCTTCCCATTTCCATTCCCAAAACCAATCCCATTCCCATGCTGTCTTCTCCTTTCACCAGCTATACACAACCTGAACTCTGGATGCACTCCCCTCTAATCCACCGTATGTCTTATCTCAGCTCAGGAACAATAGCTACAGAGTGTAGCATGGCTCAGAGCTACAGTCGTCAGAAAAAATGTTCTGCTCCCATAAGGCTGTGGGACACTGCATCCAGCAGCATCAGCCAAGCAGCCTGTCTCTGCTTCACATGAAGTCTTCCTCACTGTTTGTCGAGAAATTATTTCGGCTTCTGTGTGTTTGACTGTCGGTTGAAATGGAATTTCTATTACTGCAGTGCAGTTGACAGCCAGAGCAAATGACTTCTCGTATCTGTGCTTGCTGTCATTGTGTCAGTATGCTGATCTGTCGCTTGTCTTTTGTTTGTTCACCATGAAGCGGTATAAATTAGCTGTTCGGACTATGCTGTGATTCATGTTGTTAGGTAGGCACCTGTCCAAGCCACTGTTCCCATTAATCTTCTATTAATGAGCTTTTACCTCAGTCCTAATGAGCTGTGATTGCAGCTACGCAAAGAATCAATGCCACCTTATATGCGCTGGTCCTACAGTGGGCAGGCGTTTATGTAGGTGAGGCAGTGCCAATCAGACAGTGATGCGAGAATCAAATCACAGGGAGTCGATTTTACAGTGTTAAATGATCCCATGGTAATCAGAAAATCCAGTTAATTACTCATTACTGCCAGACTGTGTCAGCTATTAAGCTGATCCTTTAAATAAAACAGGAAGCTCTTAGGCTTAACTCAAGACTTATTCAAGTGTTAAGTTTGTGTGTGTTGAGTGCTTGACCTCATCAAGTAGTTTGCTGACAGTGATGACGATGTCAGTGAGTTGGGAGTAGTCCAACACTTTGGCCAAAATTTAAATATGACCTGAATCCTGCTGACTGATAATCTCTCAATGTGTCTTAGCACCACAGTCAGATTGATATTTGTAAAATATTTGCATAACAATTTGCCAACTGTATTATGAATTCTGGATGACTTTGTTGATCTCTTAGGTTTTTACCTGCTGTAGACAACATTCATGGTTCTCAGACAATGTTTGAAACCAGTGTTGTGAAAATTCCCATCATGCATCCTGATCTGTCACAGTCCAGATACTGGATCTCCGAGGGTACGCTGTGGAGTCTAGCAAGGGGCACAACCTACAGAACTTGCAAAGTAGTGCATCTAGAAATCACATTCATTCTGGACATACAAGAAGTGATCAGATTGGAATTTGGGGAGTTTAGAGGCTGGGTCATTTTCGGACTGATTTTATCTTCTATTTATTTTGGCGCAAGCATTCCAGCAAAAGTACATCTCTAGGCTGATGATGCGATTATATACATGTATGCCACCTCTGTAGAGCAGGCAGAACAAGAGTTCCAGACTGCATTTCACTCTTGAAAAACTGCATTTAGAACTGGTTGTAAATGTTCAAAAGACAAAATTTATGGTATAGTCAAAAGCTCACCCACCCACGCTTGATGGTTTTAGCATTGTTACTTCTGAGACTAAATCTGTTCCACCACACCTACAAGTATTTGGGTTCATGGTGTTTCTCTTGAATGTAAACATTGCTAAAGAGGTAGAGCTGATCGTCTACCAGTTAGAGGTTCAGTGGTTTGATTCCCGCTTCCTCTAGTCTGCATGCCAAAGTAATTAAGTCATAAATCTTGCAACTGATGACTTGCAGAAGGCAGCACTGATATATATTTTTTCTCTATAAAGCAATACTAGGTACACTTGTTTTCTTTGTAGCCTTTCCTGATACGAATAGTTAAGTGTGCTCCTCTAAATGGTTGTTTTTGATTTGCTTAGACCTCGGATACATCTGGGGAAAAAACTGTTTTCATATTACGCACGTTAGACATGGATCACTCTACAGAAAGAAATCATCTTAAACATGAGTTTAAAAGCATCATAAGAAATGCAGTAAAGGAAATCTGAAGATGTTTTTTCTTTAGAGGCTGGTAAAATTTAGAGTATTGTGTATTAGTTATAGTTGGTAATGGTGTGACTGATTAGTAAGGATTTCCCCTCCTATGAGAATTAAAGCAAGAAGACTATGTTGAAGAGGATTTTTACGTCTCCTTCATATTTAAAACCAGTTCACAGCAAAAGCCTCCTCTTGGCTCCTGACCCTTCAGAAGCAGTGGTCTCTTAATATTGAGCTTCAAATATCAAGTGATATGTGTTCATTAGAGCTGTCCGCTGTTATGTATTTTTATTATGTATATCTATTCTTGCCACACTCTCCCACCATCTGTGCTTCCTGCTTTCATTCTCCTCAACTTCCTGATGTTCTCTCTTTATATTTCTCTCTGTGGCAAACTTGCATCACCTGACTGTCTCTAATTTTCTTTTTTTTCCTCCCCTTCTCTATTCACTCGCTGTCACTGTTGTCTTTTTTTTTTTTTTTTTTTTTTAAATACATCCCTACTGTCTCCTTCCGATGCTTTCCTCTCTTCCCCTCGTCGCTCTCTGTCTCCGCTACTTTGTCTGGCTTACTTCCGTCACCGCCCGCCTCTGTCTTGTTTTCTGCTTTGTGTATGTTGTCTCTTTAGGCTTACTCTCTTTTCCAGTAAGGGAATGAATCCATATACATGTCAGAGTGCTGTGGAAGACACTGTTCATCTTCTACTCCCTCAGGCCACCTAGAGAAACAAACAATTTACGCATAAAGTGCACACACTAACACAGGCATGCCTTCGCTGGGACATGATATGTGACTGGCTGGTTCCAATGCCTTCTTTTATGTTTTGCTATTTTGATAGAAGGTTCTTTTTGTACCATCGCTGAACAAATTAGTACATATTTATGTCTTGTATTAAATAATTTTAATAGATTTTCTTTCACCAGTTCACAAAGGTGACCCAATTATGTGGGTTTGCTGACAAGCGCCTGTCACTGTGTGTCATTTGTTTCTCAGTAAGTACAGCCTTCAACAGAAACAGAAATTATAGGAAGGAACGAACCAAAAATAGTGTGGCAAGACCCAAAATATTCTCCTCTCTGGACCAAGCATGAATAGACTAGATCTGACACTTAGTTTCCAGGCTTCCCATAAATATATATATATATATATATACATAGGTGTGTGTGTGTGTGTGTGTGTGTGTGTGTGTGTGTGTGTGTGTGTGTGTGTGTGTGTGTGTGTGTGTGTGAGACTGTCACAGGCCTCAATGTGTATCCACCTCAAGTGCAGTGTTAAGCCAGGAGAAAGGAGGAGCGAGAGAACAAACGACATGGCTGTTTTTGTTCCATCTGCAGGAGGCTGATGGAGACACAGATGCACGTCCTCCACACACGTGGACAAACGTGTCACAGCATGAGCATGGATAGGAAAAACATTTACGCTGAGTGGTTCACAAAAACTCTTTATAATATATATTTATTATGAATTTTTTTTTTTTTAAGTTGATATTTTCAGACTGTTAAAAAGGCATACATAAATGTATTCATGTTTGTCTTTTCTCCTTTTTGTTCTATAAAACATAGAGATGAAATCATAATTTAGCCAAGATACAGACACAAAGATGACAGGACTGTGGTGTCTTTGTTTACTGAAACTTTTCTCCCAGAGATCTGTGGGGAACCGTCAGCAGCAAGAGCCTCCTCTTGGCTCTAGTCACTAAGCAGATTTATACTCAACACAGAGGCGCCATGGGTCAATGAACAAACACCTTTACTTGTCAGTGAGCTTTCTGACTGACACACAGTACCTGTGGGTGGCCCCCGATATTGCTCAAATCTCTGGCTTTGAACACCAGATCAACCCCGTTTTCTCGTCACAGACTAGGCCAATCAAACGGAACGAAATCAAAGCTTTGTTCATCAGCTCCTTTTCTACCTCTGTTAAATATGTGTCTTTGGGAGGACCATGTCTTTTATTATTTTAGCGAATCAGAAAGCAAATGCAATTAAATGTATCTGTTTAATACATGAACAAAAAAGCCATTTTTAGTCTCATTTTCTACATCCAGTTTCACTTGTGATATTTTGTAATTCACTTTAAGGAGTTGCTGTCAGCAGAAATTCACCTTGTTAAAAAGCAAGCCAACTCAAATGATAAAGGATTTCTTTTAAGAGTGATTTAGCTGGTAGAGCAGGCAGAGCAAATCCTTAAGCCTGGATATTTTCTGCACATTGTTTTCTAGGGGTGTAAAGTCAGTCACATTTAATCCTTCAGTAGTGCTCAAGAGATGCCCTCAATCAAATCCAGATATTCCCTGTGCCCCTGAAAGCGCCTCACAGCAGCAAATTCTCTCTGGCTCAGTGTGAGTGGGTGGGTGGTAGTCAACCAGAGAGGCAGATAAATGTGTTTTTCTTTTACATATTACACTCTTTAGCCTCACAATAAAAGCACGGTTATGTAGTTGTTTGCTACTTTCTTGCAAATGCAGTGAATTTACTGACGGTCAATAATGGAAATGGAGGAAAATAACACAGAATCGGTCTGGATGATGGTGATGGCAGGATGGTTTGATCAGTTCTTTATGTGCAGCAGGATGCGGCTGCCAGGTTTGTTGCAGTTAATGTTTTTTGATTTAATCCAGAGCTTTCTGACTGCCCTTGCGCTGCCATGATAATATGCCCAGAGGGCTACTCATGCAGTAAGTAGAACAGGAGCCTCCCTGGATTTATAGCAAGGAACATGTTCCTCTCTCTCAGAATTAATCTCCTTAGTTTGGAACCACAGGAAGAAAAATGAAAACAAAGATTGGATCTGCCTCTTATTTTGGAGATTAAATTTTCTTTTTCCTATTTTATTTTATTTTACTTTGGTTTTTTTGCCTTCAGTTGTGGACACCTATTATTTTGGCATGCAGTATTTGTCATTTTTCATTAGGGAAAATTGCTTCTCGGTGCAAAGGCAGATGTTCGGTTCTCAGCAGTGTGCTGCCATCGCAAACATCTTTTTTAGTAGCACTAAACAGATGGTTGTGGGTGTTAGATTGCTGCCACTACATGACTTTTGAAAACCCTGTTGAGGGTGGTGGACTGTATTAGGGCTTTTCCAACATACAAAAACAATGTTGCTGCCCCCTAGAGAGGTTTATAAATCACATTTTGCAAGCTTTTTTGGGGGGGTGGCTGTAAAAAGCAAAAAGTGGAAGTGCAGCATCTGGACAGGAACTCTGACATCCGGGGAGGGGAAGGTATGAGGTAGATCAAGAGAGGGTGTGGTGCTTGACTTCTGACCCTGATCAGAGGGTAGGGGTCAAATGCAAAATATAGGCTGCAGCAGTGTTGCTACATGCAACCCCACGGTCAGGCCAGTCTCTGCAATTTGTCTTGACAGATGTGCCCCCTCCCTGTTTACTAAACGTGTATCAACAGGAACTGACGAGATGAATAAGACGAGCAGTAGGAAAGAAGGAAGAACGAAAGGTTGGGAGGAAGAATTTTTTTTTTTTTTTTTTTTTTTAAATGCAAATAAAGGTAAGGAGGCCAACAAGGCTCCTGTCTCCATACACAAGCCTGGTTTAGCAGGGAGTCTCAGTCCACCGCAACAGTTTATTGAAGGCAGCATGCCTTCAATTAAAGGGTTCTTTCCACATGGTGTACTCACCCCACCAATGTAACACCTCCCCCATTAATTTTCCCCCTTCCTTGCAACTTGCTTTCTTTCCCTTCTTCCAGAGTTATTTGTTCTTCTGCAACAAAGGTAGGGCCTAATCGTGGTAGGATCTCATAACACCAAGGCTTTTAACTGCCAAGATCAAAGAGTGCAAGTTTGTCTAATGCGGGATTACGTTCAGATACGGGACCTGGCAGCCTCACCTCACTCCACCCCTACACCACCACCAGTGGCGGGTAGCTCCATTAGGCTCAACGCATTGCTCATTTTTCCGCAAGAGCTCCCTTGGGCCAAGAGGCAATTATGCAGTAGTGTGGCATAATATTTCATTCTCTTCACATCGCATTGCTCTATGGTGGTTCTGGCCGCTAACAGCTTCATGTGGCCCAGGAGGAAAGGTGCAGGCTGCTAACAACTTCATGTGAGAAGAGGAAGGTTGGAGAGGGGAGGAGGCGGTGGAAGAGGGAGAGGAGAGTTCTCAAGGGCATGATGCTTCATTAGCATCGTCAGGTCTTTTTCACCTTCTTACATGGAGAGTGAAAGGGTGGGCATGCGTTTTAGTTGTGGTCAGGTGATGTTAACTAGATTTGCGACGTGACTCATGAGTATAAAAATGTACACTGGATTGACAGTTTTGCTCCTTGCATGCAACAGTTACAGGGGGAAAGTCATATTTGGTTAACACGCTTAAGATGTTTTACTTTGTATTTCCACCGCCTTTGAACAACAAAGCAACGTTCAATGCCTTCTGTTTCACTGATGATTATACATGTAAACAAAAGAAAACGTAGACGTTTTATAACTGATGTCTATAGACAAACTGGCAATGTTCCAGAAACCAGTTAATGGTGTATGTTCCAGGAGGGTACCAAAGTTTAAAAACAGAGCCCTTTCTTGAACTCTACAAAGATTGCACAAAGTATAATGTCATTATGCCCACATTTGTTTTTGTCCAACCACCATGATAGATAAAATCACCTCCTCCTCCTTCTTTTTTTTTTTTTTTTTTTTTTGATCCTGCTATTTCTTTTCTGGCACTGTAAATCCTCTCCTGCATTTCATCTTTTCCTGAGTGGTGGCACATAAACTTAATACAATAAGTATTTGCTGCTAAATGATGTCACATTCATAAGGAAAATCCCTTTCTGGGTTGAACAGCAGGGTTGAGGATGTGGGTTGTGCCCACATCTTTTCTGCCAGTTGCAAACATCCGTGTTTCTTGAAGAGAGGTCATTCTGAAAAAAAAAAAAAAAAATTCTAATGCATTAGGTCACCAGGTGGTCATCATTTCTGTTTGTGCGTCTAGCCAAGAATTTAAGTCTGATGGAGAAATGCTGACAAGTAGTACAAAGGTTGCTATGAAATCATACATTAGGTAGGTTGTGGGGAAAATATCTAGTATGTCATATTTCTTCTTCAAGTGATACTTGATGAATACACTGTAGCACTGTTTCTGTGTTTTTGTATTATTAAAACGAGCATGTCGTGTGTCAGTACTTAACCACTTTGTGTGGTGACGCCATAATGCAGTGAATCACTACATAATAGGTGTTTGTCTGCTTTTTCAAGCTATTTTTTATTACTCAGTTACACAGATATTATGGAAAATTGTTCTACAGTGTATTGGGAATTGCTTTTTTTGTGACACTGTTATTATTGTGGCTAACCTGTCGTTCCTGTATTATATCAATAGTTATTCTGGGATCCACCTCCAAAACCAATGATTAAAGTATTTCTACACTAGAGGGAATAGGCTCAAAGGATTTAAGGCTTTATGTGGCTTGAGAACTAAATTGAGGCTACAAAACATTTTATTTAAAAGAAACCACAGCTTGCTTCACTTTTGTGACATCAAGATCAGGGGCGTTATTTGGCCCTTTGACATTTTCACATAATTTACGACAAAATTATTCTAACGCTTGTGACGGTTTCTGTTGGTTTCAAAGAGTTGTTAAATGTTACAGAGAGAAAGAAAATTGGTACTTTATATTCAACTCAGTTCTGACAGTGATGGGCATGTTCATCGAGGACCGCTGTGTGATTTCTACGCTTTCTGCAGAGAGCTGCTTTTGCATGAACTCAACCTTTTTTTTATTTTTTATTTCAGTGCAGACTCGCTTCCCACTTTCTGCAAATAGCAACAGCAAACTGTCACTGCCATTCACTGAATAATAGTTGTAGGAGGCCCTGCCTTTCAATTTATTCATGCCCAATTTTGCTTTCTGACTATTGTTGATGGCAGATTTCAGTGAGAATAGCCTGCTTTTGACAGTGCTCTGTACCTGATATCGCAGGACTTGTGCTATCTGCACCCATCTTATGCCGGTATTAACTATTGCATTGCCTTGCTATTTTACATATGGCCTCTGACTGAGATGCTTCTAGCTGTTGTACAAGAAATGCATTTGGTATTTTAGACAAAGCACATTCTTTTAATATTGTACAACAGTGTTTTGATAACTTGGCTCACCACAAGTTACTACATTGTTAGTCTGTTTTTTTGCTGTTTATTTTCTAAATTTATTATTATATTTTATTTATTATTTCTATATTACTGTAAATTTGCCAAACCCACTAAGTGAGGGACTTGCTCAGCCTATGGATACTTTCTCATTTGAACACATAGAAAACAAGATTCTAGTCTTCAGCTTGATAGGTGATGCTAGTTGTGCCCTTTGGCCATCAAACTGATGTCACTGGTCACAGTTTTATTCCTGTATTAACACAGATGCTAAAAGTGTAAATGTGAGGCTACTTCTTCCATATTTCTTCCATATTCCGTGCTTTACAAGAAATATCCACTTCAGGCCTGATAAAATATGTTGTCTTTGTGTTTGCCAGTGAACCTACAGTCATAACTTTATAGCTTTCATCTATAAAGTTTTATGTCAGAGACCTAGCATTAACAATGAGTCTTTCTCATGTTTTTTAGAGATCAGGTCTGGCGGGAGAGGTCCTAAGGACGGACCCGTGAGGCAGCTGCCCTTGTACGACACACCATACGAGCCAGCTGAGAACGGTGGCGACTCAGACCCTGACCGATTGCGCTGCCCCAGAGAAAGCAGACTGCCCCAGGATGATGAGCGACCCCCTGAGGAGTACGACCAGCCCTGGGAGTGGAAGAAGGAGAGGATTTCCAAAGCCTTTGCAGGTAGGACTGACTGACCGAATTGTTATGACCACTGAAGGAGAATATAAACCTCACTGTAACTTACGGCACAGAGAGAAGTAAGTGAAATAAATCTTGAAAGTACTGCAAAGAAGACTTTTGAACAAGAGATGCATAATGCACTTTTACTCTGAAAACATTATTTCTACCTTTTTAGTAAGTATCTTTAAAAAGGGGGGAAAAAACAAACAGAATTTCATTTCGATCTGTTTCGCAGTCTTTGTTCTAATGTCAAATGCTCAGAGACTGAATCTAACGGCTCAACTGTCAAGCTTTTAACACAACGTAATCTGAACCTGTTTCTCTTTACTAACCCAGACGTCTGTTTTTCCAGCACTAACAAATTTGATTATGGCTTCTGTCAGGTTATGAGGCTCCCGTTGCTGCTGCTGCTGCTGCCTTTACCTTTCTGTTTAAGCTTTTTTCCCCCCCTCTCCTCTGCACCTGCTACTTTCATTTTGCAGGTGTCCAGAACACTGTTTACTGTTTTCATCCAGCTCCTGCCTGTTTAAACTAAGTTGATACCTACGCTGCTCAGGGAGGCATGATTGGTTGCGCAGGTGCATGTAGGTCCAGGTAGTCACTGTGGTTTTAAGAGCTTCAGCATGGCTAAAACAGCCATAACATCAAACAGGGCTGTTCCTGGAAAGATATGCCGCCAGAATATAAATATGCACCCCAAATTTAAAAAAAAAAAAAAGAAGTATTTTATCCTTTTTTTCAAGAAAATCAGCAGTCCTTGACTATTTTCAATCGCCCCATTTTTCTCTTCATATATATATATTTTTGTTCTTTTTCATCCTTGAACAGCTCTGCTTTGTTATGACTGCATTAGCTACGAGGGCTCTGTAAATGGCACTGGATCAGATCCCTACGGCAGAAAGGACTCCAAATCCCTCACAGGTACCAATGGAGGCGGGACTGGGGATTGTCTCCTTTTTTTTTCTTTTTCTTTTTTTCTTCTTTTTTTTTTTTGTATGATGTTTTTAGAGCTTTTTGAAACTGATGCCTGAACCTCTGGGTTGCACTCTACTTTCTGGAAATGCTGTTTAAAATTACAAGCTTGTTTTACAGTTTATTAGCGATGTCACGATTTGATTAACATTTGAATCCTAAGTGCTGTTTTCTCCAAATGAACCCAGCGGTCACCTACTGAAAAACGCCTTGGAAAATGTTGCTAATTAGAATGACATTATCAGTATGCTACTTGCACAATCCCCCAGAGCTTGAAGTGGACTAAAAAAAAAAAGGCAAAGGCATGGTAGAAGTACTTCAGATTAGTCTTTCAGCAGGCGCACAATTTTAGCAAGTGCAGTAGCACTGCTTAAAAGAAGAGGCAATGGGGTTGAAGGGTGCAGGGGTGGAAGTGAAGCAAACTGTGTTTACTCGTCCACCCTTTGCAGTGTTAATTATTCTTTTTCCATGACAAGAATAGTGCGGTTTGGCTTTCTGTGGAAATGATCATTATACAAACTGAAAATATGGCAAAGTGGTCTCTGATGCACAGCAAAATAAAAACAACACGCATGCATTATTAAAACCACGCATGGCCTCAAGGCTCATTTTGGTGTATAGTTGAGGGGGGGGAACAAGTGGCAAAGCTTGTAATTTGGTTTTTCGACATGCAAAAGTAATTGCGCGGTATAGCACCGTAAATCAAAACTCACTGTGATGCAAAGTACAAAAATAATTCACATTTTTGTAATTAAATTTCTTTATAGTTAGATTTTTTCTACAAATGTCTCTATTTTATGTGTCCTTTATTTTTCCCTTTGTGCTCTGAAATCACAGATGAAGTGCACTGCAATAAAGTAAAACGGTTACAATACAGAAGATGAAAGAGGCATTAATCCCTTGTGGTGTTGTGCTGTTAATGGGTTGTTTCAACGGACTTCACACAGTCACGCAGTTGAAGGGAATTATTCCATAAATATCATTTACATGCACAGCTACGTTTTAATATCAACAATAAAGCATGTAATTAATGCCACATCTCCAACCCACTTTCATCACAATTGTTGAATCTAATTTGGATGTAATGCCTCGAAGAGCCGGTCAGAGCTAGTGACTATTTCAAAACGGATCCATCCCAAATCGCTGGAATAGCGCACTTTTCTATTTGTGTAGATTATTTGTAATGTTATTAATGATGGAGAAGGTCTGCTCCCTCATTTTTAAGTACGTGTAAAGTCTTATGTGGCATTGCAAAGGAAACAAACTCATGAATCTCATTTGCTGGAGAATAGTCTCATAAGAGTATTTGGTGCATACCTGCAGGTAATGAGAGTACTGGTATGTACCAATCAATGGTGCTTACAGATAGCATAAGTTCTTGAAATAAATGAGAAAATTATCTTTGTCCACTGAGAGGTTTTGGGCTAGTTTTGAAGATTTCCACAGATAGATAGCATTCAGCTAGATGTATCTGACTGTGGCAGGAGTTGTGATTTAAGGGATTCATTGGCTCATGTTAGGCAGAGTGTAGTGAGACTCTGTAGGCAAATGTATAAAATAAATTTGTCAGTGTGTTCATTTGTCATCCTTCCATGTTTCCACTTAATTTCTGTTTCCTGTTTACTTCTGTGTACCCTCGGCCCCGAGGTTTTCATAGGAGTCGCGTTCTTTTGCCTGTGCTAGTGATTAGTTAAATAAGGGATGCTGCATTCTTAATCACTTTCCTTCTCTCCCTCATTATTTTTCTGTCAAGCAGCACTCAGGAGAGTTTGTTTAAGACACTATTTACCAACACATCCCTCTTTCAACTCCCCCCTCTTACAGAGAGTGTCCCTCTTTTGATGATGATTAATTCAATTTCCAGTGCATGTCAAAGTATATTGGTTTGGAATTGAAGAGATAAGTCTTTAAGTTGTCTTTCAAGGAAAGCTGCAGTGTAAAAAGTACTTTGATTTATTACTGGATTGTGTTCTGTTTTATGCTTAAGTCAAGCCGAAATAATTCCCCAACATTTGAACACCAGAAAAGGGAAGAAAGGAAAAAAGAAGAAAGACATCTCTAGGACAAGCCTTGTCAGCATGGGCTTGTTGCTTTCGCAGGTGTCAGTGCAGACCAGCCTTGGATCCTGACATCAAGGGGCTTAGAGAAAGTTTCATACCTTTCAAGCTTGAAGTTTGTGTGCTTGCACCCATGTCTCTGATCTTTGCAACAAGCTTACCTGCGACTTCAGGACATTATACATTGCTTCAATGTTTAAGTCATGTGAGCCAAATGCTTAGCAGTTATCCCCATTTAATCTCTTCTGGCACGGTTTTAAGAGTTAGGTTAGGGCCCAGCTACTCTTGTCTTTTCCCAGAGATGCTTTATTGCACCGCTGTCGAATATATTTTGGATCCATTCGTTTTCTCATTGCCAGGAAATCTGTGGCATAAATGAGTCACAGATCCAATACGGAATTGTCCTACACCCTTAGTCGAGACAGGGTTACTCGGGCGGTCCTGTAATTTTAGATCATGAACTTTCTGTGCGTTAGAGCTTGAGAAGCCTAAACGCCTTTTTTTGTAATTTACCAAACCTAGTTGTAGTTGAAGTGATTGTTCGATTTTCAGAACCACTAACCATTTTGCAGAAAAGTCGATGTTTTGACAGAAAAAAACAAAGGTCCAAATTAAAAACTAAACATACATGAACATGTAAAACAAAAACCTTGGCTTAATTTTTATCATAAGCTTTAAAAATATTACCCAAACCACCAATTTAAAGAAGTAACTATATTTTCCAAGCTTTCCATTGTAAATTTCTATCAGATTTTGTAGGACTAAATCTGATTTAAGTTTGTTTTATGCAGAATATGACAACATTTTTATTTGTTTTATATATAGATTTGTAATTGTTTGACTGTTCATGTTCAGATCTCCCTGATTTCCATTGTGGTGATGCTGCCATGCCTCCAGATGTCAGCAGTTAAGTAAATACGTTATCAGGCTGCGGTAAGTTGTGATTCCAGCCTTTCTGTGCTCAGATAGCCTGTTTTTTAAAATAGGACTAATTATAGCTCAGTGGGCTTTTTAGGTTTCCAGAGGGCACTTCTCCTCAGCAACATTTCTATAGTTGCTGAAGCACTTTACGCCTGTGTAATATAAATGATTAATGATATTGTTCACCATTTAGATTTAGAAGCGGTTTTCTGAACCCATCAAAACCTTCACAGTTCATATTCCCACAATTATGTGGGAAATGAAAATGTCGCCAAACAAAGTATTAGCACATAATGAAAAAAGATGAACAACCTTGCTAAATTGTGCAGTAGGTGTTTCAAAAATAAAGGAAAAAAAACAATTAAATAAGTACCAAGTGCCGCCTACGCCCTCCCACAGTGGTATAACACGGTAATGCAATCTGTATAAAAGACTATTTGTCTTCATTAATGCTGGGGAGGCAAAGTAGAGTAATGCTCCTTGCTGCAGCCCCCTTTTCCTCAGCTGTCCCTATCACAGCCTGCCTGCACGCCTGTTCACAACACTTGGTCTGGTGTTATTATTCACTGTTGAACTATCTCCTGACAGGTATGCAATGGAATGTAAATCCTCTGCCTTGTTAGGGGGTTGGGAGGCTGTGTACTTGCGGTTTAGTTAATCACTCATCCTCACTGTCCCTCTCCACCCCAGCGCCACACCATACTCGGCTGCCGAACACAGGTACTCGACACAACCTCTATCCTTACTCCCTGGATGCTGAGTAAGTGATGGATGATTCTGGAGGTGAAGTGTGACCAAGATGCATTAGAATTTGACCATATATGAAGCGTTAGTATATGAGGCCCGTGTAGGGTTTGTCCATATGTCTATCACCCTGTACATTTTGGCTCTGCATATAGTATCCTCCCTCTCACAGCCAGACGTGGACACGTCGCCATTGGAAATCCGAGTGCTGTCTCAGCAGGAGTGGGACTAAGAGCCACTGTTACCTAATCTCCTTGCCCTGTTACCTGCTACTAACTCCTTTCACTTGACTCCTGGCCTGCAGGGTACCGTGCATTTAACACTGAAGATCAGAGGCAGTTTAGTCGCTTAGCCCCTCAGGTCTTGGGAAACTTTATGGGTTTTTTTAATGAATCTTCATGGACTTAACGACCTAGAAATCTGAGATCTGATTCTAATGTTCTAAAATAAATAATTGATTCAGTTACAGTCCTACCGTGGTGTCTTGCAACAGGGTTAAAGCCAGCTGTTTTGTGGGTGTCGGGGTTCAGTTTCTCTGTGCTTGGCTGATCCGATATCCCCCACCGCTGCCTGTCACTCTGCAGCGCTGTCTCGTCCTACTGGCCTCTGCTGCAACACCCTGCTGATAACCTTCCTGTCAGCCCTCTTTCATGAGCCTCAAATGTGTCCCACCGTTCTCTACGGAGCGCTGCTGCCATGGGTCTTATCTTCACTCACACACATTGGCCACACACAACAGCACTGTAAACCTCCCGCTATAAGTGTAGAAGCAGCGTTTTGCCAGAAAGCCCCCATGGAAGCTCCTGCTGGCCAGCTGTCAGTAACCCATCTTTCCCTTCTCTCTATATGGAAGAGCATGGAAAAAGGCCTTGCTGTCATCTCTTAACCATCACCCATTTTCTGTGTCACTTTCATTTTTAATACAAACGCAGGTCCTTTCAAAAGAAAGCCGGACTATGTAATGTGATGGATACAGTATACCGGAAAAATTATGAAGTGGCATTTCAGTTCCCCTGGAGCATTACACAGTTGTTATCTGTAATGATTTGAGTGCAGATGGAACAAACACGTCTTCGGAAGAGGCTGTTTTTGTATTTCGAGCTCTTCCGCTCATAATGTGCGGCATAAACATCACAATACTCCAGCTTGTTTTGAATATGCATGCAATTAGCCAGCCAAATTAAGCAGAACTAAATTAAACGGCATTGGTGGAAAACAAGCATAGCTGGTGATTTATGGTGCTGCACTGTTTACAGTGATGAAGTGCCATGGGCTAATGAAAAGCCCGGGTAAACAAATACCTGGCTTTGAGAGGAAAAAAAAAAAAGAACGGCTCCTGGAAGAACAAAGGAAAGGAAAGTGCATACCCCTATCCATTATTTTTTATTCTTTTTATTTACTACACTGTCAACACAAAACAAAGTACATATCCAATGGGAGGAGTACAATGGGAGGGACATGAGTGATGGGTTTTCTTTTCAAATTTTTAACATGGCCACTTTTGAGCGACAGCTGCTTCGCAAGTTCCAGACAGGCAATAACCTGCTTTTTGTGTCAACAGGAGGAGGTGTGTACTAATATTGAATGAGGATTATCCAGGTGAGGAAGGTTAGACGACAAAAAAGATCGGATGTATTCACATGAACGTTCAGAATTATTAATTGGGCTCTGCATTATTGCTCTTTTCATTTAGAAAGGTGCTGTGCAAATATGACTCAGATTATTAACACATATAACTAACCTAACCTACAAAATGCACAGTATTTATGTCATACTGAGCATGATTTACATTTTCTACTTGATATGCGTGTGCGGTCTCTGATGCAGTTAACCTGTACACAGAGTACAATTTACCACCCACAGACCTGATAATGGGTCTAAATCTACATTAGCTGTAAACAGGTATGTATTGATAGAGGGCAGTGTGATAGAGCCAGTGTGGGCAGTGTGATCTGTGAAAATGTGGGCTGCAGTGTGCTAAGCCTTCAGGTCCATGTGTAAATCACCTGAACTGCTGTTGTCACCTCGGTGCTGAATATGAATTTGTCCCTGCAGTGTAAAGATGCACTCATCTGTGCAGCAGCGTGGCATCTAAAGTCAGTGACAACCTTAGGAGTAACAATACCTTAAAATGCTTCACAAGGTGAGGCACCCAGGTTTAAAAAAACGCACACAAACACACCCAAAACCCTGACTATTGAATCAGTTTTCCTTAATTTTCACAGTGCTAAATGCTATTATTCAGCTGTGCAACCAAGCGAGTCTGAACCACGCTCGCTGAAATCATCTCCTCGTCCCCACACTGAGGCTGCAGAGTGGAGGCAGCCTTCTGCTCCCCCAAACAATTACACGCTAATCTGCAATGTGAAATGAGTATTAGGCTTTTAATCTCATAGGAAGAGAGTCCCCTACTTCACCCCAAAGTAGAGGAAGTTATATTATCTAGCAGAGTTTTTGACCTTCTGTATCCACTCCTCTAGCCTACACCTCTCCCATCAGGACAGACAGCAAGCAGCTCCTCCTTCCAGCCACCTTTCTCTAGATTAGCCCCCTGACACCCCAGGCCCGGCTATTTAATTGCTTGTCGGATTGAATATTCTCCAGTCTCCCCTTCATCTAGCTTGCTGATATTGCTTCTCATTAACATGTCCTGTACCACCACCATGGTTCAATTCCTTTCAGGGAGGAAGACAGGTTCATAACATTATGTTCATCCTCCTACTAAAAACTAGTCTGTGCACCAGCGTTAATAGTATATCTGATTTGCATCAACCCATCTATTTGCCTGTTGTTTGTCCATGTTTGAACAATTCTGCCACTCCCTTTATTGGACAGATGACCGAATATTTGCTGTATATCAGTCACAATGAGGGTTTCGGATGTTTGGGGTTTGTTCTGAGAGCCTTTCTTGCCATTGTTGTTCCGTACTTTAAACTTAACGTACTCATCGAATGCATTTGGTTTTGATAAAGGAGATAAGAGAATGAAGGATGACATGTATTTAATAGGATGACGTGTTTTGTTTTTTGTTTTTGTTTTTAACTTATAAGACCTTAAAAGAAACCGTTAATAGTTATGTGCCAAAAGTAGCTGCACATTAAAATTCTTTTCTTTTACAGTACTTTCGTAACTGGAATAAAATCTCCAGCACCATGGACAGTGACCTTAGAATTTGCTCAATCGCTGTGGCTTTGATGGCACAAAGATGTCTTTTGAGACCTCTGCAAAATCTAAGCAAAAATAACACAACCACCCGAGGAACATGCAGTCGTTCACCAAAGCTATTACCCATGGATTGCATTTATTTATTAGCCTTGGCTCGATCACTGGCTTTCTCTTGTATGAAGAAAAACATTCCCCTTTCTGTCTCATTCATTAATTATCCTTGGCTGGTTAAAAAGTGGCCCTGTGCTGGAAACAGATGTGCTGCTGCATGAGTGCTCAATTATCCTGGTAAAGCCCCAACTGCATGAGGCATACATTATTTAAGGGGCAAAGCCAGGGTAGCGTCCATTGCCTTCATGGATTACTCTTAGGTACTTTTTAGCTACAGATATTGTCTACACTCTGACTTGGCTTAATATAGAGGCCTGGGGTCTTTGTCATCAAACACAGCACCAACTGTTACAGTAGAGTGTATGCAGCTGTGCTGTTTTCACTGATCATCTAGTTTGGCTTAAGGCAGGTTTGTATTTTATAGTTTGCTCATTAAAAGTACAGTATTATTACTTGGGCCTGAATGTTATTTAAGGATATTATGCACTGTATCATGCATTAGAGCTTGAACAATTCGGCCTTAAGAACTTCTTGTTGCATCTATCTAGTGTATCTCTCCCAAGGTGAGACTGTAGTTATTGGCTGAATCTCAGTGCATTATTGAATTTGATAATTGAAAACTTTCACATTCCTTTTGTTACCTTCAGGGCCTCTCAGCAATCTGAGTATCCAGCTCTGCATCAGAGTGGAAGCGGATATAAAATCCAGCCCTACTTTTAGAACTAACGTTCCTTCCTTTCCAGTCCTCTTGTATTCCTTCCTTTTCTAGCCCACAGCTGCTGCTGAATTTTGGATCACAGTATAAACCAACTCTCCTGCTCTTATCCACAGTATTTTTCACTTACCCCTTTTACCTTTTGTCTTTTTCTTCTGTTTTCTGTCATTACTTCCCTTTCCTAACTCACTTCCTTTCTTTATTATTCTTGTTGCTATCGTTTCCTTGCCTCCATCTCTCCTCTGGTGACACTTGCAGTAGAGATTAAAGTGATCAAGGACCTACCATGGCCCCCTCCTGTCGGCCAGCTCAACACCAGCCCTCCCCCAGTGGAGGAGCTTGAGTCTCCTTCCCAGACAGCTCAGCCCTCGCCAGGACAGACGAGCTGTGACCAGCACCACCATGGTGGGTGTTGGTGTTCATTGTCCAGCATCCTTTCCATCAGTTACCCTGGCACTCCAGTCCATCTTCCTATTCCCTGTTGGCATGTTTGTCCGTCCATTTTTTCATCCGTCCATCCGTCTATCCGTCCATCCGTCCGTCCATCCATCCATCCATCCGTCTTTAATTAATGAAGGCATGGTGTTTTACATAGCATACAGCTCAGTATTTTAGTTCTACTGAACATTTAAAAAACATTACTAGCCAAGCATATGCAGCTACCAAAACATAGGTAGGGTTAGTCTGCTACTGCAATGTATGATTATGTTTGTCCCAAATTTTCTGGTCACTGAAGACGTACTGAAAGAGTTACCATATGTGAGAAGTACTGAAAAATCTGACTATAGGTATTAGCTCTGTAATGACTGCTCTTTTCCATCTGGAATACATGTGGCAGAAAATCACCAACTCTTTTGCAGGTTTTAGGCTGAAGCCTCATTAGTTTTAATTGTGCCGAACTGCCTTCTGCATGCGTAATTGCCATTCGCTGTGACCCCCATTTCCTCTTGTCAACATACTCGTAACCATCCCAGATGTCCCTCTGGTCTGCTGTTCTCTACAAGTGGCTCACACGAATTAGGAAATCAAACTCATTGGAGACGAATTCAGTTCTTGACTTATTGCCATATTTACCTTTTTCATTGCATGCAGTGGATAAGTAATTGACCTATTTTTAACTGAGAGAGCCATTAGTTTATTTTTGTAGCTCTCTCACACACTTGCCCTCTGTCTGCTGTCATTATCCAGAGAAAAGAAGGACATGTAGCAGAACTAATTTCAGGAATGGGATTTCCCCTGACAGAGTGGAAAGACTTAGTGAGGCCATGTAAGAGGACACCAATGTGTGTTGTAGGCGAGGACAGGGCGAGGAGTTGATTTATGCCCGTAAATCCATGAGAAAGGTTCTGGTTCCTTCGGTGAAGTGAGTGGGTTTAAGATCGGCATCCAGCTGTAAAGTGATCCCCTCTCTGTCTCAGCCGGTATGGCCCTAGTCTACATCTTTAGGGGTCAAAGGTCCAAGTGGTAGACTTGGGGAGGGGGCTTGATGGCCTCCACAACCCTTGTGAATACAGTTGCAATGTACTCTCTTGACCTCAGCATATAGGCAGACATTCAGTCACACATCAAGACATTAGTCATCTGTTACATGAGTCAGCCAGACTAGAAAGCTGGATAGGGTCATTTGTTTAGTCCTTAGATATATAACATCATTACCAAAATTCAAATGCAGATCAGCAGAACAAATAATACATCTACACCTTACGCCCAGACACTTTTTTCTGGATGTGATACAGAGATTCCTATCTTTTTAATTTTTTTAACATGAATTAATTATATGTACTTTGAAGCATTTATCTTACCTCATTTTTCTTTTAATCTAAGAAACCAAAGTAATTAAAAAGTATCCAGTTTTAATTTTAAATGAATTCCCCAGCTGACACTTGGTAGGGTCACTCCTTTGTCTTGGAAAACCTAATTTGGAATTTCCTTTTGAAATTTATTTAAAAGAAGAGAGCGTATTCCTAGATGGTTGACTCATCAGAGATAAAGCTTATAGCTTCAAACGGCCACAGTGGGGCTCTAAAATATAGTATTATAAAAGCCATGCAGCAATTATTTTAGTTCCTGGTGCATATAATTAATATCGGCGTAAAAGTTTAATCCTATTTTTAGCGTGCACTGCATTCTAATAAGCTGGAAACCTGTTAATCATTTCACAAGTCCTAGCTGGAAAACTTAATTTTCACCTCACAATGCAGCAGCCGATGAAACACTTTGCCCCTCAGACTAGTCATCCTTTGTAATAGGAGTATCATTAGTAAATGAGAATTAATTAGCCTGCTTAATTAGAGAAATCTGTGCACAGGGGGAAGAGGAGACAGTAGTAGTAGTTAAATTGTGCTGAGTCGTCAGTGACAGATGTCACCACACTTTTGTGGTTTTTATTTTTTGATTCCCTTCGTTTTTATTTTGATTACTGTGACTTCTACTTTGGAGTGTTTTTTATGTTGTTAGACAGTGACATTATTATGTACTGTGCTGACCTGTGCCTTGCTCTGCAGCACTATATTACATAGCAGTGCTTTATCTCGTGGTTTGTAATCGTGGAATGTCCTTTTGCCATTTCTTTTTAATCTGTGCCTTAGCCAATCAGCTCTTTCCCCATCCTCTTATGTGTGTGGGGTGTGTGTGTGCGTGTTATTTACTTTTCTTTTTTTTATATAGTTGTCTCTAAAGGAAGCTGTGTGTCTGAAGGGGACAGGTCTTTCAGCCATCTGTCACCATCTGACTGACAGTTCAATCTGATACACAAATTCCATTTGCAGTGCTTTACAAGCAACAATTCTGATAACATACACAGTTGCCCATGTGCCTTTATGTGTTTATTTCAAGAGAAGTGTGTTACCGTGTGTGTGTGCGTGCGTGTGGAGGTTTTCACCCTCTCGTCCCTCTTAAGCTTCCTCATACGGCTTTTGTTCCCCCGTGGGCCAATCCTCTAGTCAATCTCCTGTCGTCCATGTTTCGAACTGTGTGCTCTGGAGAATGAGAGAGGGGAATTGGTTTGCCTCACTCCCACTGATTTTCTGCCTTAAAACATAACTCTACATCAGTTTCGGAATGGTGATGGTGAGGCGCCCAGCTAACAAAGCAGACATGAGTCCATTCACTCTTGAGCAAATAAAAATGATGGCTTTTGTTTAGTTTGGGGGGCTCTTTCTTCAGGGTAATACTCTCCTTGTAGAGCACTGCACTCTGCCTGCAGTGAAGCCTCCACTTTGACAAGAAAGGTTGACGGGGTGAGCTACACTAAGAATAGCCACTCAACCCACCCTTTCTTGGTAGCGGAGAGGGGGGAGAAAACAGTTTAATCACGATCAAATAAATCACTGATTGTTGTGTCTGGGTAAGAGGAGGGAAATGTGAAGAGCTGAGGTCAGGCACATGGGTGAGTGGATTGTAGATACAAAATTGATCTATGTAGGGAAAAGCCAAGATTGCATCCTGTATCCTTAACGATGTCTGATACCTTTTCCAGCCTCTTATGGTTGCGTCACTAATCAGTGAAGAGATGATAATATTATGTTCACAGTCAATTCTCAATATGGAAGTGCAAGTAGACTGTTTAAGGGTTTTGTTGTAGTAGTAGGTGTAATTGGCGACAGTCTGCCCTGCAGTGGGACCATCAGAGATAACAGATCAAAACACCCCTTTTTTCCTGTGGAGACATTCCTCCACAGTCCATTTTCCCCTATCTGTTTCTACCACTGAGTGGCAAGAGAGCTCGGGGAAAAAGTCAGAGTTAGAATGATGAGGCAAGAGTGATAGAAGAGAAGGCAAAGGGCAGAAGAAGGTTGGACACATGCAAACAGAGAGAAATCGAAAGCAAAGGACAGGGAGCAATTGGCTCCATCTTCATGTTGTGATCTGTCAGCATTGACAGGAGCTGAATGGAACAAACATGCATCTTCCATGTCCCCTTGGTCAGTTTCCATGGAAACGCCATTTCTCACCTTTACACATATACAATATATTCATCTGACTTGGATCAAATTCCCAGTATTCAGCATGTAATTTAAATGGACTCTATGATATAAAATAATGCAGACACAACACGGGATCATAATGTGAATTACTATATTAGGAGCGACAGACCTCAAGGACATGGATCAGCAACTTGTATTCTTCCAAGGGTGAGACCTAGAATTTACCCAGCTGTCATGCAACAGTACAATTTTGCTGTCATTTTACCAGCCCGCTGTCGGCCTTTAATGAACAAATGTGCAGAGGCAAAGATAACAGCCGGAATGATTTGAAATAATCATTTCCACAAGTTTATGTTTGGGGAATCGCATCATTGAGCCAAAGGCCAACGAGTTCAACCGCAAGTAGAGTGTGGAGGTTAAGGGGAGCCCCTAGTGGTCAGACCTGAAACAGCTGTAATCTGTCAAAAAAAAGCACTGCTTGCGATGACATCATGGTATGTCATAGAAAGTATTCGAAAAAGAAAAGATATTCCTAAAGGACTACAACTGCACTACTGTAAAAATACTTCATTAC
Source organism: Mchenga conophoros (assembly GCF_057382185.1). Classification (NCBI taxonomy): domain Eukaryota; kingdom Metazoa; phylum Chordata; class Actinopteri; order Cichliformes; family Cichlidae; genus Mchenga; species Mchenga conophoros. The sequence goes on from NC_140526.1 coordinate 11,741,865, forward strand.
AAGCTTTTCTTCCGATATCCTGAGTTAATAAGCAGTAGTTCACTGTTAATGGAAGTGGCACTTCTTTTAATTACTATAATTAAAATACTTGTTTTAATTGCTGGTAATTAAACATTGAATAACTTTACACATGACAGCAACCACTAACCAGCTTTTTTTGAATGGTAACACTCTTTATCATTTAATTGCATTTTATAAGCTGATCATGTGGGGGGTTTTTTGGGTTTTTTTTAAATGAAATATCTTGAAAAAGAGCAGGCTCTATAGAAACACATGTATCAGTTGTAGCTGAAATGTCATAGAGGTGAGCAATAAAGTGGCACAACATCTAAATACTCAAGTAAACTACTTGTAGTAAGTAGTGTTGAATTGATTTAAACTGTCAGCCCTTCCACTCTGTGTGATACAGAGGCACTTGGCAAGCTCACAATCTGTAAAGTGTAATGCTATCCTCTGACTGGAATGCAGAGTCTAGACAGATGTAGACGTGTTGTTAAGATCACACTGCCTGTCTCTGTGTATAGTGTCTGCCATGTTCTGCCTGGTAATTAAACACTAGATGCAAGGATGGCCATTAGTGACAGAGAGCAGCAAAGATTGATGTTGCCTAGTAGATGAGAGTTTCATACGACATTAACCACTTCCATCAAAAAAACAAAAACGGCTATCTGTTGGTCTTGAGCCATATAGAAGCAGGCGACAATAACCAGGAAAAGCTTGTCATACGGTTGATGTAGGAAGCCGCCCCTCTGTTATTGCTTGAGAAGCGTGTCAGTAGCTTTAAATAGTTTTTTTTGTTTTGTTTTGGGGTTTTTTGGGGGGGGGGGGATTTCAGAAGCTTTAGATGTTATGGCATGAAGCACAGTGATGGATTACTGAGGAAAAATGTCTCAGCTGCCTGTGACGCATGATAATTACTCTTACATCCACTGTCCAGCCTTTTATTCCTTTAGCTTGTGCAACTCTTTCCCACAAGTGTAAATTCACATTTAATTTGTCCTTGAGAGCATTATCTTCTGTTTGCTGATTGGCTGTGAAGTTGCCCCGTGACCCCTGGCATTTCATGTGTGCGCATAGGTCACTTTAAGCCCCCAAACACCATCAAACACTTCCCTGTGAGGCTGCCAAGAGAGCTTGTCATGTCCACAGTTGACCGTGAGAGTTTGAAAAGCTAGTTCAATGTTTAACTTGCAGAACCTGGGTGTTGGAGTTGGGCGTGCACTTAAGTGTGTGCACATTTGCGTGTACTTAAAGAGTGAAAATGCTCAGCCATACAGTAGTATATATGGGATTATTTACAGGCGCATGAGCTTGTTTTGGAGGAAGGTTGCGTGTGTGTGTATTTTGCCTAACTGGAATGTGTACACGGGCAAGCTAGATTGATTTATGTCTCTTTCATCATGTGTACATGTCCTTCAGTAGGATGAGTTAAACAGAGCGGCTCTGTGTGTGCGCGTGTGTGCAAGTTGGTAAAAGCACAGCGTGGATTTCGGTTCTCACACTTTGCAGTAGTCGAGTTTAATTGATACATGTGACACCGTGGATGTTGTAACTTGTAAACACAATTTGTTTTTCCAAGTGACCTTAATCTGAAGTGTAGCTCAATGGTGTTTACAGGTGTTTGTCTTTATTAAGAGCCATTTTGAACCATCAAATCTGTCCAGAATGAAATCTTTTCAGCTGTATTTTCTCTTATTACAGTCCAGTTTGATGGTGTGGAGAAGTCTCGAATGTCGCCCACCAAGGAGGGGAAAACTCGGCCGCTGCAGCGACATTCCAGTGGCTGTCTGGTCAACACCAAAATGACTTCACTGGACCACTGCAGCTCCTCTCTCGGGGAACGTATCGATCCCACAATGCCGCTGGAAAGCCAGTTGTGAGTCAAATCTTGGTTTTTCTTTAGCAGCTTTGACTCTTTCTTACTTAACATTCCTTTGTTCCTCCTCCTTTCTCATCCTCGTTTCCTGTCGTTTGCTGTAGCTGGTACCATGGAGCCATCAGCCGAACAGATGCAGAGTCTCTGCTTAGGCTCTGTAAGGAGGCCAGCTATCTTGTGAGAAACAGCGAGACCAGCAAGAACGACTACTCCCTCTCTCTCAAGTAAGAACTCTGCTCTCGTCTCCTAAATGACCATCCACAAACAGTATAATCAGATGCACAGTTTCGGTTGGCAGCCTTGGTGAAAATGTGATTCCAAATACTCGGGGCCGTTTTGCCTGTTGTGACAACTTGTGTCAGTGATTTGTACACGGAACACACACTCACGAAACAGTGTGACCTATCATAGTAGCTACACTTACTTAGTGGCAGAGTACACACAGTGGACTAGTGTAACATCATTCCCTGTCAAGGTGCGGACATACCTGCTGACTCTTCCATTTCTGTATGGTAATAGCTTTCACCCTTCAGACCTCTATCCCCCACCTGCTGTACACCTTGCCCGTGGCTCGTCCTCCACCTCCGCTCAGTAACCCCTCTGACAGAATCTGCTCCTCGAATTGCTGATGTACCCGCAACTTGGCTAATGGTGCACTTTCATCGTTGACCTCCTGATCCCCGCCGCGTCCAGCAGAGGGTTCGAAAAAAAGCTACTCTGAAATGTTACGTGTAGCCTGACAGTTGGAAGAGGTTACTTTAGCCTGAAGTCCTACAGTGCAGTCCCATCGCTTTGATAGGAATGTGGAGTTTTGCTGGATTTGTTTTGACGATCGTTGCTACCAGGTGTCACGGCTACGGCGTCGGAAACATAATCAGAAATATGAAACGGCCTGAAAGTCTTCCAAAACCAACAGTGTTTAACCGGCTTCGATATCTGTTAACAAATAGTCTTGTCAAACTGACTTTATATATGCTCCATTAACCATTGCAGGCAAGGTTCAGTCCCATGACATTTAGAAAAATCTCTGCAACTATGTGGGAGCCATCAGATGAAATAAAACTGTAGTATGTAGAGACACATTGATTAGCCTTTGTTTTTTGAGTGGAGTCAGCCTGCTGAAGGCTTATATAACTTGGAAGACAAAGATAATAATTCTGCTTGCTGCTGCTCCAATTCTCTTGACAAGTACCGTAGTCGACTGCCTGTGTAACTCCCTGTCTCATTGGCTGATCATCTGTATGACTGCTTCTTGTTCTGCCTTGCTGACTGAAAAGAAGACGCACTGTTAGGATGCTGACTTAGTACACTGGCTTTTGGATGACTGCAAACAGCAGGAGAAAAATATTTGTCTGAATATGTAACAATTGTCCCAAATGTTGTCATTTTGAATTAAATGCATTGTGTCGTAAATGCATGCTTAAAGCTAAGCACTATAAAAAGACAAACAGACATGTTAACAGTTAATGCACAGATGTTTTATCGCATAGTCATTGTAGAAGACTGGCACACAAAACAGTCTAATATGAAGTTACTGGGAAAGTAAAACCAAAAGAATTTTCCTTGGAGTTAGGAATATGTAATAATGTCAGTTTAAGCAACAAAAATAACTTGTTTAGCACTCAAAAGACACATATTGATGTGTGTAAAGTGCAAACCTGAATATGTGATCTAGAAAAGTAAAAAGTCTGCTTTTTTTTTTTTTTTAACAAAATGGTAAAGATAACAAGTGAATATTTTTGCTGCGGGATGATGATATGCAGAGTAATGATGAAGACAGCGAGTTTGACGAAAGCCTCTCTAATAAGCAAAAGCCCCATTTTGAAATATGAAAATGTAGTGTATAATTTGTGCCAGGCTTGAGAGTATTAATCCATCCATCTCTCTCGTATGTTTAAAAAGAGACTGGCCGTCTAATGCCATTGGGGTTACCTCCAGTAATGAAATAGCTGATTGTTAGATTATCTGAGTGAGGGAGAAGGGAGGCGGGGGAGTGAGGAAGGCCTGGAGCCATGAAACTTATTTAGCTTTTTTTTTTCTATACTGAACACAGCCAGGCCACGATAAGAGCAATGGTCAGTAAAGTTGTATTTAGTGATGAGAGGTTAAAACATGTTTTAACCTTCTAGTTCAGTAATGGTCTCATTCCACTAATCCACATTTAAAGGATGTTCAGATGGACCTTTATAATAATGGCCTGTACTATCAGAGAACAGTTTGGAAAGTGTTTTCGTGAGGTCGGATCCTTCTGCTCCCCTGTTACTGCGCTTTTCTGATGGTTACTCTTTTAAGAGATAAAACGTTGACTGGCTTCTGTGACACATTTAATAGCTGTTTGTCAGTCTGAAAACAAGGAGAGGACAAAGGCCATGCCGATGAGGTCATTAGTGTTGATGCAGAATTATTTACTCGTCTCGACTTAGTGAGAACTATAGAATAAAGTGTCTCGAGCACTTTAGGAATACCTTTTCACTGTCTGTTAGAGCGTTTCGCTCCAGGGCCTACTTTCAAGGTTTTTTGGAATCTTAAGTAGAATGAGGTTTAATGTTGCCTGGGAATAGCTGTGGTCTGCCAATAGCACTGGAAATCAGTGGTTTCCCCCTGTTATTCCACACCCTGTTGCGGGAGCTCACTTTAACCATATGAGATCTTAAAGTTGTAAGCAACCAAACATCTTAGGAGTTTAACCTTCTTATTTTTGTATTGATAGACTTAAATAACAGCAGATTGTTCATAATTTCTGTGTAACTGTGTGTCAGCACATTTGGGTTATAGAATCTTGTGCTCTTGATGTAAACCAGCTGAAACCTAGAAAACGATCGTCATGCTCATTTGTGGAAATGGCATGTCCCTACAAATATGAGTTCAGCCTCCTCACTCAAGCCCGTCTCCCCTGCTGCCACAGAAAATGAGTGGAAACCCAAGGTGAAGATCCGACATGTCTGAGGTTACTGAAAAATGTATGAGGCCGCGAGGTGCCACATATGTGTATTGCATTATTGATAAAGACAGACGTCACTGAGACCTCCTGCCTCAAGAGTCCTCTGGCCTTACGGAAAGCTTTTCCCTCCTAAACCCCTTTTTATGTTCACCTGTCCCCACCTGCTCCTCTTCTTTACTCTCAGTGGAGAGAACCTTTTTTTTTGGTATTTGAGTTGTATTAAAGCCTTCACAGGGCTTTCAAAGCACAGTGTCATTTCATTTTTCACGTCACAAGAGAGCTCTGCAGAGCCTGTTTCCACTGGTTGAGGAGGGGAAATGTATCCCAAAGACTGTTTGATGCCAGTGGGGTAAATGGGGTAAGTTAGCAACTTACTGGTGTGTTCTATCGCTGGAACACCTCCAAAGACACTATTTTTGAACATTTTTAGATGCAAAATGTCAGCTTCATATTATGACACATAATAGACGAATGACTGCATGGAGCACAAAAATTAGCCTGACCTTTCTCAGCCGAAGAACAAAACTATGCCAAGAGTTGTTTGTATGTTTATTTGTCTGCCACTTCACCCACTTACCTTAGCGTCGATAACGTACAGAATGGTATCATCCCAGGGAGGTTTAGTGTATGCTAATATAAAATCATGAGTACATACGACATCCGATGCCCAGAAAGGCTTAAAAAGGTCAGCCCTTTTGCTATGGTTCACTATCTTGTTGGCATATGACTTTGCTTTTTCTGCTGCCTTAGATTCATAACACAGAGAGTATCAATCATGAAGCCATCCAATATATGGAAGGAGAAGATAAGCTGTGATTGCTGTCAGGCTGTTCCTGCTCTGAGTGGTACTCGGTTTAAATCAAAGTCATAAACCTCAATAAACAAGACAGCACACCTCCCCAGTCAGATTAATCCTGATTAGACAAATATAAGTTCACGAACGCAGTGTTATGATAACACCACAAAGGCCTGTCTTTTCAAAAATAGCCCCGTATTCATTTTATTTTATCAGCAACACTACCGTGTTGCTCTGTTGTCCTGGTTTCTGTCTCTGCAGGACTGTAACATAATAAGCAGCTTTGAGCACCAAATGGAAAATCAGCTGGGAATCTAAAAATGATGCTATTGATGTGTTTGCCTTTTTAAGTGTGCCTCTGTGTAACCTAACACCGTTCTCCCAGCGCTCCATGTGAAGATTCATCAAATGCACTTTGCAGGAAAGATTTTTTTTTTTTTTTTTTTTTGTAAATGAGCTCTGAAAGCACCATTTGCAGAATCATAGCATTTTTGAGACCCGTGGCAACGGAGATTTGGAAATCTGCACAATAATGGAGAGGTGGCACTCGTGTGTATTTCAGTTTAATGGCTTAGAAATCCTGCAGCTTTTTGTTTCAGTTCTTACACATAAAAAGCTCCGAACTAGCTTTGAAATATTTTGGATATTTATAGTAATAATCTCAATCATGCTAACCCCAAAACACGCACTTCTTTATCTGTTAAAATAAAGAAAAATCTGTGCTTTATTCCTGATCAGTGTCCCTAAATTGAACCTGTGTGTGTATATGTATATATGTGTATGTATTTATATGTATATATGTATGTATATGTGTATATGTATTTTGTTGTTGGTTTTTTTGTTTTTCCTTTCATCTTATTGCTATCTTTGTTCTGGGTTTTCTCTGTGCATCAGAGAGAGAACATATCCACCGGCATCATACATGCAATTAGGAGATAAGTAAAGAACGGCCTGATGCTTCAGGTGCCTAAAGCCAAGTTGTCACTCCTGTTCATCAAAGATAATGGGCATAACTACAAAAATATGCATATATTTACTGTGGAAAAACATCAATTTATTTGCTGTAGTTGCTTCATGTGGCAGCCTCATCAACAGCCTTGACAGCCCACTGCTCCTGTCTGTTGTGGTTAGTGCATTTTCACAGTTTTCACAAGAGCCCTGCTCGGTATAAACTTTGAAGCACAGAATGGAATAGTGTAGATTATACTGACTGGCCTCATAAGTAAATACCTTTACAGCTGTTATCCTTAGGTTAGTGAAAAATAGGAGTTTTATTACTACATGTGGTTAACATATTATCCCCTCTTACCTTTTGCACGAGAGTTTATTTTCCAAAAAATAAATGTTAGGCAGGTGCTGGTGCACTTTATTTTTGAGGACAGGTTATAATGTCAATGAACTGTGCCTAAAGCAATCATAACCTGCTGGAGGTATTAGCTGCTGATTGAAAAAGCTGTTATGCTAATTTAGTCTGTAAAGTCAAATTACTAAAAGAGAATATTTACAAAACATGCTACAGTGAACATTAGTTTTGTGTCACTTACTCGCTAAAGCTTACTGTTGCATCTCTTCCCAAGTGGAAAAAAAAGAAGTAATTTTCTATTTTAAAGCAGAAGATTACTGGCAAGCTGTAAAATGTATTGATCGAAGGCTCCTTGGAACACGCGGGGAGCTTTTAATTTGCTGTGCATTTATTGCTGCAGCTTGAGTGATTTATCCTGGGGGTTCATTAGCCTCATCCTTATGCACTGCATGTGAAACCCAGCACCTTAAGCAACCTGCCTTTTAGTCCCCTCCCCTGACACCTCCAAAGTTATCAGAGGTAATCCAGCTTTCAGAGCGCTGTCACATACTGTGGGGAACAACTACTGGAGAAGTAAATGAGGGGAAGCTGACAAAAGAGGATATCTGTTGGGACTCCCATAGATTGATGCTTTTGACATACTTGTTGTCTCTTGTTAGTGTTTTTTAAGGCATGCTTGTGGTGTGACTCCAGGAATGGCAATATCAGTCTGCTCGCTAATCGGTCAATACGTTGCTTTGATCCATACTGATATCTCCCAACTACAGTATTTAGAACCTCTACAAATTGGCTCGACTGTTTTCGACGGTTTTGAGTGAAATGTCTTTACGTCAGCTGAATGAACTGTCATCAAATTCCTTTTTGGGTGAAAGGACAGAGCCTGAAGCAAGGAAAGGCCTCTTTGCTCCTGAAATATAGGAAGTGGGGACAAAACAAATTATTTTTTTCAAAGATTTTTTTGTGTCAGAGCATGATAAAAATAATCTGGTTTTGTCTTGTAAAGATCAGAATTTTGTTTTGAGCTTTTTCTGTCTTCCTCTGTCTCCAGGAGTAGCCAGGGCTTCATGCACATGAAGCTGTCACGGACCAAGGAGAACAAGTACATCCTGGGCCAGAACAGCTGCCCTTTCGACAGCGTGCCTGAGATCATCCATTTCTACTCCAGCCGCAAGCTGCCCATCAAAGGTGCTGAACATATGTCCCTGCTCTACCCTGTAGCCATCAGGACACTATAGTACTCCAGGTCTCTTGCAGGCATCTGCTTTGCAGTACTTTGGGCCAACCTGTGGCTCGCTGTTTCCTGTCCCTCTGGAAAGAGCCCACTAGGCTCACGGGAAGATGAACAGTGGCATCCTAAACTGCTGATCTTGACTCACCTCACTGGCCAACAGATTCCAGACCTGTTTGAAGGCCCTCTGCTTACTATCTCATACATACAGACTCAGATTTGCAGAAGTTTTTTATTATTTTATTTTATGTTATGTTATGTTATTTTATTTATGATAGACATCTGCTTAGTAGATCAGACTGACTATCTACAGAACATCATTTCACTGACTGTTGAGCTGATTACCCATAGCACTTAAGACGTAAAGAAAAAGAAAGGTACAACTTAACGTTTGTCACTGGGATTTGCCTTTTAGCATAAACTGTTGTACCCTGTGAGTACACAAAATGACGATTATATTTGAAATGTTTGTTTGAGTGTCTCATTCGGTTAGGCTCTGTTGCTACTGTAATCATATTGCAAAGGGGATTTGAAGATTATAAGACCTCTGTAAGGGAAGCAACATTTATGATGCATGTCGAACGATATTGTCCACGTGTGCCTCATACAGTGGCCGGGATATTAAATAAACTGGCTGTGTATGAATGGAGCGTCCCCAGCTGCGTGGAAACAACAAGCCTGTGAGCTGTGCAGACTGATCTCTCTATCTTGTCATAGTGCATGTTGTCTGCTATCCATCATTGAGTGGGTGTATCACACCAGTGACAATGTAAGTACCGTGGTGTTGAGACAGGCAGGAGAGCATGATGGATGGGTCAACCCATCTGACACAGTACATTTGGCTGAGGCTAAAGACCAGAGCCTGTCCAAATGGACCAAATTATCCCCACTACCCCTGCTTAGAATGGCTTTGCATCGGGAGAATGAAATATGCTTGTATTGTCTACCTCAGAAAATCAATTTCATTCGCCCATGTGCAGATCAATAGGTACAATGGGATTGCAGACATTGATCTGCTCTCTCTTCGACATTCCCAATTCCCTTAAAGAATGCATCATTAGTTTTAGGAATATGCTTTTTTGCTTTTTTTTTTTTATACAATTAATCTGAGATTTGTTTAATGAAAACACAAGCAGTTTTTTGTTTTTTCAGATCAGCAACTGTATGTATAGTGACTATTATAATACTGTGCAACGTAAGAAATGTTTGGTTAATGCCTTATAAAATGCATGGGTCAAATCAGTCCGCTTAGATCAGTCGATTTCTAATTCTGCTTTTAACAATTGTTCTGTGACTGTAATTTATTCTGGGGTGATTATTACTGATGTGTTACTCCTTTGTGATTGGCCCGTTCCCCCCCACCCCTACCCTCATCGTTCTGTGCCAACGTGATCGTGTTTTATGGGACTACTCCAGCCTCTTTTGCTGTGGTGCTTCAGCATTTTTGTTGTTTCCAGTTCTGCTAAGTGCAAGTTTGCCTCGGTGGCCTCACTCTGGGACACAAGTCACCGCGTCTCCTGTCCGACAGGATTGTCAAACCTCGTGTGAGAGACGATTGCGTACCCGTCCGCACACACATCGATTACAGTCCAGCGTGTCCAAACCGGATAATCACCTACCTTCAACCTGTCATGCTTCCACTTTTCATTAAAATCTCCAGATGTCTATACTAGGTGTAAGCGTGAGTATGCATGTGTCCAACAGGTCTGTGTGTGCAGTATTTGTATGCACATGAGAATGTGTGCACACACTCAGAATTGCAGTCGTTTTCTTCTTATTATTATTTTTTTAACCCCGCTGGCCCCTGGTGACAGGTACAGCTCAAACCTCTTAGATTGTCACCTCTACCCCCCCACCTATGGCTGACTTTTTTCTTTTTTTTTTATTTGTTTGTTGTTGTTTTTACCCCCTTTCTTCCTGTATTCTTTCATTAAGCTGATTGGATTTTAACAACTCAAAGTAATGACATGCTTGCTTCTAATGTTACTGGCAAATTATAAGCCGAAGAAGCCGGTTTTCCAACAGTAGTCGCACCGCGAAGTGATTTTAATAAGGCTGCCTGATGCATGTGTGACCAAACTTCTTCTTCATTGGTGAACTTTAACACTTTTTATGAGCTGAAAAACCCATTGGTTTAATGAGCAATTAGAAAAAAAAGTTGGGGGGGGAGAGGCTTTAGTCCTACCTAAAAGTTACAGACACTAAGAGTTAGAAACTGACTTATGTGAGCATGACCACTCTGTATAAAGCCAAATTAACTTTTGGCTTTAATACTATCTCTGCTGTGTGCTATGCAACTAAACTACAGTCATTGAAGGGAAAATGTCAGGTGTGTGCCTCCTACAAATGTTAATGACAAATGTGATGGTACAAGATGTCTGCCAGGAAGAAATTTAATCACTAGAGTGGCATTAGTAAAAAATAAACTGCAGAATGTGGTATGTATTTAGAGGTATATTTTGCTGGTGCATTAAGTGAAGAGACAGGTGCTGTTATCGCATGAGGGTGTCTCATCATGGCACTGCAGCTTTATCGAGGAATAGTGCATTGTTGAAGTGGACCTATGTGCTTCTCGAGAGAAGATATCCAAATAGGAAATGCAAATTTAAAATTAACCGTGTGTGTGTTGAATTCTTTATGTTGCGAATGTTCACTACTTAAGAGATCAAATGTTGAAAGTAGCTCTTTATTAAGTTACTGCTGCTGATGAGTGTTACCCTACTATAGGAAAGATCCTGCGTATGATGGCAGCACTGTCTAGAGAGAGGCCTTAGCTTTGGAGAGTAAGAAGATGGAAAGATGTAGAAGAAGAATAAAGGAGACAGAGGAGAGGGTGTTCTTGAAAAAAGGGTGATGCAGTCAGCAGACGCTCTCTTTACGTTTGTGTATCTATTTATGAGAACCTGAAAGAACCCTTCTCCTCCCTCGGAAGTGTCTTAAAGCTTGTGTGTGTTGGTGTACGTACACACACAATGTGCATGCTTGAAGCAGTGTTTGTTGAATGAGTGAGTGTGTGTGCGCGCGCATGTGTGTGCACTGGTGTAAGCAGCCATCAGCCACAGACTTGCCCTGAGACTTGACTGTGGTAAAGTGGAAACTTTGAGTTTTCTTTGTGTACATTTTCGTGCCATGTATGTATGCACTACTTCAACATATCTCTGTACAGTCCCTCATGGCCAAATGTATATATTGAATGTATTGTATGGGGACATAGAGGCATCAAGGTTCAAAATAAATACAAAATAAATACATTTCAAAAATAAAGTTGGGTTTGATTTGACAGTCCCTGTTTTACACTGACTCAGATCAATAAAGCAAACTCGTAATTATTTGGTAAAAGAAGCGGGGGGAAAAGACCCTTTTCAGAATCTCAGCCATGACCAGTTACCATGGTGAGGCCCTTCAATAAACAGTGAAGAGCGACCATTGTTTGAGTCAAGGACAGAATGCTGAAGCTATTATCAAGCCAGTACTGCAAACCATTGTTGTTCTTTATTGATCCACTTTGTTGCAGTCTCGTAATATATTTTTCACTCTGTTCTTCATTCCAGTACAATTATCTTGACTTGCCTTTGAAGTTTAATTGGCAGCGTTTCCTACATTTAGTTTCCCGGTTCCCTTTAATCACATCTTTCGACCTTTATTGTACATCAGAATTATATGTAAGGTGTACTCATCCATCCTAGATTTTACAGAGTGTGAATAATACATGATTTTTTTTTTTTAGCATTTGGAAAAAACCTCAAGTGACAGATTGAGCAGCCATTTCTTGGCCAACTGTTAATTTTCCCTGGTGATGGTTTTATTCATAGGTCTGTAAAGGTTTCTGAAACAACTGCTAGAAAGAAGAAAAAAAATCAGTGCCGTTAATTTGTTTAATGTGACAAGTTTTTTGTTTGTTTGTTTTTTAACTTTTCTAAAAAATTTACTTCCTGTAAATGGATAAAAGCTGCACTGTTTTCTGTTAGTTCTTTACTTTTCAACCAGACAGTTCACCATGGCACTATCATATACTGAGTCCAGCTGTTGAAGGTAATTGGAACGGTGAACTATGCAAAAGCCACAACTTTAGGTTAGTTTAAATCAAATTGTTCTGTGTATTTTCTTTTGTTTCAGCAATTTCTTAGCAGAACTATAAAATAAAAAATGACAGTGAACATTGTCGGTTTACATTTTCCTTCATTTTCTCATACCCAACACAAATTAATCTGACTTACAACCTCGGTCAAAAAGAGACAATTAAAACAGAACTTTGCATTTTCAGTTTTTTTAACCACTTACGCAGCTTAGGTTCATGAAGGGAACTGGAGCTTATCCCAGCTGCCACAGAGAGAGATGGGGAAAACCCTCAACAGGTTGCCAGTCCATCACAGAGCTAACACAGAGAGACAGACAATCTCACACTCTCACATCCACGCCTAAAGCCAATTTAGAATCACCAGTTAAACTGAAATGCATGTCTTTGGATTGTTGGAGAAAGCTTTGTACCCTCAGAAACTCCCCTCAGTAGTTTTTCTAGAATATTTACCCTTCTCTTTGCTTCAATTCTGTTCTCCTCAAGAGAAGCTCCGTGAAGGGTTAAAGCACCCTGGATGAAATGCATCAAAGAACCTTTTGTGGGCAAAAAGTGTGCCGCAAAAGAAGGCTAACGAATAAAAGCATGGCTTGAAAGCAATGAATGGGCCACAAGGGGATAAAATGGCCTCGTGTCTATCAGAAGCTCATTTCATATTCTGCTCAGTCACGATGGGCAGAAAGCAATCTCAGGTAACAGACCTTATGTTAATAACATGTGAGTTGCCTCCTTTCAGAAAAACAAAAGTGCATGGAAGCCATTATACCAGCCCTATCCCATCCTCCTGCAACAGCACGTCAGAGGATTTCATCTAGAGAATAGTGTTGGTAATGTTCTGCTTGTCTGTGAAGCTGCTTGATTAGACAAGCTTTTACACCATTTCAAAAGGCCTGATATTGATGATTTCTATTGGCCTAATATATTGCCCTTAATGACACGCTCCAGAACCTTGCTCATTACCTGAATCCCAGGTCACTGTGGGAATAATTGGGCAGATTTGTGCCAGCTTCAAAGCTCAGGGCCTGATTCATTAAAAAGGACCCTTTTCCAACTGTTTAAGCCATTTCTGGTCCATGTCTTAAAAATATCTGTATGTATATATGTATATGTATATATGTATATATGTATATGTATATATGTATATGTATATATGTATATGTATATGTGTGTATATGTATATATGTGTGTATATGTATATATGTGTGTATATGTATATGTGTATATATGTATATATATGTGTATATATGTATATATATGTGTATATATGTATATATATGTGTATATATGTATATGTATGTATATGTGTATATGTATATGTATATATGTATATGTGTGTATATATATATATATATATATATATATATATATATATATATATATATATATATATATATATATATATATATATATAATTTATTTTATCAACTTTCCTCCTGACGATGCTGTCTGTGTTGAGCGCTCAGTGGATCTGCGCTTGACAGTGCAGCCTAAGCGGAGTAGTCAAACGCAGATTCACTGAGCACAGGGCAAGCTAGCGAGACAGAAGTTAAGCTCTCCTTCCAACATGGCAAATTGAACCTCCCCCACCCTCATTCAGATCTGGCGTTTGGAACTATTTTGGTTTTCATGTGACATATGACCCTGAAGGTAAGCGCGTCATGGACTAAAGTAAAACAGTATGTTGGATGTGCCACGCAATGCTCAATTACATGGGTGGGAGCTAGTGTGTTAGCGCAGTTAGCTCGTTAAGGTGTTGGCCGTCTAGCCCCATGCACGGGCGATCTTCGGTAGCTCGTTAACGGAGATTTGCCGTGTTGTGGCGTTAACGTCATGTCAACGAGTGGGAACACAACAAATATGACTGCACATTTACACCGACATCATCCTAGTGCAAAGACAAGTGGAAGCAGAAAAAAAACAACAAGCACGCATGCTACAAACTTTACCCCAGTCATTTAGACAGCCGTTAGCACATGATTCTTCTTATGGGGACCTGATATGTTTAATATGCTGCTGAGAATATAGCCCAGAAGAAGCGGATAGTATAGCTTTTATTTTGGAAAGAGACATTTCTCTGTAATAAACTCTCTTTTCCAAAGATGAGTGATTCCTCAATCAGATACAGGGCTCGCAAAGTCACTAGCCCCACGTCCTGGGGCTAGCGATTTTTCCAGTCTGCCCTTCCCGTCGGGCTATCGTAGGAAGGAAAAATATATGTCAATGCTTTTGCATTCTTTCAGAAATGTAGCTGGGTAATTATGTCATTGGCATCGGTGAGCCACTGCCAATATGTGACATATTGAAATCGCGTTTGAATTTGCTCTTGTTTTTTGCTTTCACTTTGCAATCGTGTGAACTGTGTATAGAGAGCGACAGCACTGATTGGTGAGTGATGATAATTTGCGCACCAATTCCTCTGACATTGTCTTATTAATCGTTAGCTTACTATGCAAACATGACAAGTGAAATCTCCTGCAGCAAGCTTAAACATGTGAGAGGTTGATTGCGCAGAGAATCGCTGAGCGTTATGTGAGTGCGTGTGTAAAAGCAGCAGGATATATATTGTAGCGGGTCAGGGCTGTTCGGGGTTCTGTTTGTACAGTTATGTTTTGTTTATGTTGCTATAGTGACGGGTGACACCCTCTCGCTGCGACGGTGTGCCCTTCCGGGGTCAGAGGGCGCCCTCTGTGTTGTTGTTGTTGTTGCTATGCTGTTGCCTCGCTGAGCAGTTAGCTAGCGGTAGTGTTCTCCCTGGCTAGCTCACGGGAAGCAAGACCAAACGACACCTCCGTCTCCTCCTTGTCTGAACTCGCCACATTGGTGTCAGAAGTGGGATGATGGTGGCACCCCATGTTGTTCTGACCCGTGTTTTTTCCCCCGCCGGTCGTGACCAGCCGGTGCGCCAAAAGAAGGCACCTGGACATTTGCAGGACTTTGTGTGGGGTAATGGGGTCGTCGGGGACGACTGACCCCTTAGGTGGGGGCTATGTAGCGGGTCAGGGCTGTTCGGGGTTCTGTTTGTACAGTTATGTTTTGTTTATGTTGCTATAGTGACGGGTGACGCCCTCTCGCTGCGACGGTGTGTCCTTCCGGGGTCAGAGGGAGCCCTGTGTGTTGTTGTTGTTGTTGTTGCTGTGCTGTTGCCGCGCTGAGCAGTTAGCTAGCGGCAGTGTTCTTCTGCAGATGTCAATAAACGGCTGTGCTCCCTGGCTAGCTCACGGGAAGCAAGACCAAACGACACCTTCGTCTCCTCCTTGTCTGAGCTCGCCACAATATTTTAATTCTGCTGAGCCAAATAAGACAGGTCGGGGTGAAGAAGTGACAGCCAAAGAAAAGCTTACCACAAAACGGAAAAGTTATGACAAATCAGACGATAAGGCAAAAAGAAAGTGCAGCTTTATGGTTTCATGGACAAAAGAATTTCTGTGGCTGCAATATGACAAGCGAAATAACCAGGGCTGCACATAAGTGGTCCGCAGGTGCGCATTCGCTGTCAAAATAAAAAACGGGCACAAGATCAGAAGTTGCAACGCGTGTTTGCGTACATAAGATTTTCAGGAGGAGGACAGACATTTGTTTAGAACTCTTAAAGATGTCGAAGAAGCAAGCTCCTTTAAGCAATTACTGTGATGTTCCTCCACCTCCAAAGAAATGTCAGAAGGAGTCCGAACCACAAAAGAAGCACGTATTCTCGGAAAAGTAGTTGCAGGAGGTGAGCTGGCTTCAAACAAATGATGAACGCACAGAGATGTGGGGCGGAATGTGCCGTGAAAATTTAATAAATGACAAATTAAAAAGGCATGAACATTTTTTTTTGTATCAAAAAAATATCGAACCGAACCGTGAATTTTGTGTATTGTTGCACCCCTACTATATCGATATATATATATATATATATATATATATATATATATATATATATATATATATATATATATATATATATATATATATATAGATAGATAGATAGATAGATAGATAGATAGATAGATAGATAGATAGATAGATAGATAGATAGATAGATAGATAGAGAGATAGAGAGATAGATAGATAGATAGATAGAGAGATATAGATAGATGGAAAGGTGAAAACAGAGTCGACAGGTACCAACAGTTTCTATAGTGTTTTATAATTTCAGGGATTACACAGTCAATACTACAGCTGCCAACAAAAGGGACTTAAATATGGTGTGTAATAACATGTTTTCCATACTGTATGTGTGGCAGCATTTCGCACACCATCGAGCATCTCCATGACAACTTCTCATAGTGCCATTTGCCACAGTAAACTGTTCAGAATAGTATGGAAGCTGTGCTTTAGATACAGTAGTATGCATTCAAAACACCAGTATATATAATATGAACTGAATTTATTCTGCAGCTAAAGCAAGCACCAATAAGCCACATCTACTCTGTTGGCTTCAAATTAAACAATTCTTTCTGAAAGACTGAAACGGTCTCCTTTTTAATATGCAAGAAAGGCAATGGCACTTTTATTCACCATTGTTCTTTTGAACCTGTGACACAGTTTCCTTCAGCACAATAGAAATGCTTTATTTTTAAAATACCCTTGGAGGCAGTTGGAGGTGGAAATTGCCCGCAGGTGTGCGTGCATATAAAATGGTAATGGGGACAGACAGACACAAAGCGCTGTTTGGGTGCTGTGCTCATGAAAGGCCAATCCACTGATTGAGCTGTCACATTCACAGATGCCGTAATAAAACTAAGCAGGGCAATTACTGTAGATGGAGAACGGTAGGTAGCAGAAGAAGAGGGGGTGGAAGGGTGTATGTGTGTGCGTGTTTAGGGGGGGGGGGGGGGGGGGGGTTAACAATATGTCCTCCCCTTGAATACCCCAACGGGAGACAACAAAACAAAGCAAATGTATCCGTCTGTAATAATGCTGGGGGGGAAAGGGGGCTTAACTAATGTAACAATTCTCCAACAAGCACAGGAATATCAGAGAATGCTAATAAAGCTTTCACCTTATCTGTGCAACTTTTTCTTTTATGCTGATGTCTGTCTAGGCGCATTGTGCTCCTTTGAAGGAAATGAAGGCACACAACTTCAAACACAAACCATTTACCAAGAAATGTTCAGCAAAAAACTGATCAAACCCAAGACTTTAAATTAATAGGGGGGGTAAAGGGCAGCAAGTGTGCTAAGATGATAATCAGGCAACTCTCCACAGTACTAAACTACTGCATTGCCATCTAGTGTACACAAAGGGGAATTGCATATGCAGGCAGGATAATGTAAATACAGAATAAGTGTTACGTGCATTAAATGGAACTTCTGGAGCTGAAATAAAAGAAGATTTTATTTAACACATTTATATGAAACAACAACTTGAAAACTGATCTTTTATAGAGGTGTGGGAAATGTTAAAAATCTACAATGGGCCATATGCCTGTGCATACCTTCAAGTCATTAGGCAGAAAAGAAACCAAATAAAAAATTTTTAATTTTAGTCATTACAAAATTAAATCAACATTTAAACCTGACGAGTCAATTAATTCTATTAATGATGGTATATATGGTAGTAAAGAAAATATAGCCAATACCTTTTTAAATGAACTTTGAGTTGTATTCTTTAAGGTTTTAATACTGCAAACAAACTATAAATCTGGCATGGACAATGCTTGAATGGTAATTATGAACAAGTTTATTAGAAGATTTGTCTCATCAATAAGAAACAAAATGGCCTGTGGAGATGAGCTGAATTGCTTCTGTTCTTTATTGGGAAACGTTAAGAAATCCTTACACTGTCACTCATAATTTGCTCTATTGTTTCTGGGCAGCAGGGTGACCAGCTTTTTTAAGCTCTCTTATCTATAAAAGGCTGTCCGTGGGGTACGGGCTCAGAGTCCTTGGCCTCCGGCAAATATGAGCTCGAGGGCAGCCTGGATGTCACCATCTGTGGCCTGTAGCGCCCTCAGCATCAGCTCCTCATCCTGAATCCCCATATCTCTGAGCTGCTGCATCTGGGACTGCCAGCGGCCCTAGCAAAACAAAAACATGTTCAAGGCCTAATCTTTTATCCACACATAGCCCTGTCTAAACAAGCTTGCAGCTGCACTACATACCTAAGCCAATACCCATTGAGGAAAATGGCAGTTATATTATTATTTTCTCCATAAACTGAACACATGTGGGATTTATTCAGTTAGTTCACCTGCAGAGCAGACATGTTGGTGGCTTGCAGAGCTTGCTGTAGTGCTTGGCTGAAAAGATCGTTACTGACTGGTGTCCCTGCTGGCATGGGGGCTATGCCACTGGAGGGGTCCGACTTAATCAAAGACAGGATGAGAAATAAAAGCAAGCAATGAGTGTTAGGAATAATGCTTTTGTAATTTTTTTTAATGTGTAACATTATAATCTTAAGTAAATTTTGCATAAATGTACTATTTTAAAGATTTAAGCATGTTTTTGAATATCTATCGCAAAATGGAAATAACCCTCACTTGGCTTGCCGTTGTCGGAGTGACAGCGCTGCTATCAGGAGTGCTAGCAAGGGCCAGTGCAGTTGCCAGCTCACTCTGTGTAATAGGTCTCGGTCCTGTTGCTCCACTATGGCTCAGGGACACTGGACGCATTCCTGCAGAGACTCCGCCTCTGTTAGAGGGGCCTGCTGGGCTACTCTGTCACACATATTTAGGCACACCAAGTGACGTTATGGCTATTAACAACATTAAACATCACACGGCATCAGTGTTTCTATACATGATCTTTGCAGTTTTGTATTGACTTACAGACTGGAATTCATCCTCATCATCTGACATGCCCTCAAACATGAAGCCTCCTGCCAAAAAACACAAAAAGCTTTGTCTGATTAATAACCTGGACATTCACTTAAAAGAAACACGCACAATATTATTAAAAGGAAGAAACAGCACAATGAATTTTAGATGATTTTGCAGTTGGAACTACTTTATCGATATGCTCCTCCTTCAGTTCAGTTATATTGCTTACCCGGCATATCGCTGTATGAACTGGCTGATACATTGCGAGAAGAGCTGGCACTGGACTGAGCGGGCATACTGCCTGCCACAGAATGCAGGACCAGGATGATGGCATTGACAAGGGCCGGATGTGAACTGATTAACCTATGAGAGACAGACAACCATCCACCGCACTGTACATGAATATTATGCGTCATAACAGAGCTGAAATCAGAGGAAAGCCATACTCACCCATCCAACATGTTGGGGTCTGTAAACTGTACAAAGAGATCTTTATCCTGGAGAACTCCTGAGTGTGGATTTAAGGAAATTGTTACTATTTGCATGGTACAACAAAACCCGCTTAAAGATGTTCATAAAACTCAGAATGACCTTACCTAGAGCAACTGGGTCTGACCTGAGTCCAGGTGTGGCTACAATAATCTGATCCAGAGACTCTTTGTTTGTCAGCATTTTATAGACCTATGAGAGGGGAAAAGACAATAAATATAGTAGCAGAAGAAGAAGTGGTGATGTAGCAGCAGTTACAGTAACAGCTGTGGTATTTACTAGTGTTTTCTTACGATAACATATGAAACTTCTGCCTCTCTGTTAGGGTTAGCTTTGTTTCTTTGATCGCAAACTCCTCAGAGACCATCAAGAGTTTAAGTAACCAAACTTGGCACAAGGGTGCATCTTAGGACCCTCGAGTTTATAATCGATATCAGAGATGATAAGATCATCCTGTTGCCTAACAACCAACTAGCAAACTAAAATGACTAAATTGTAGTATTATTCATGATATATTATGTCATCAAGTGTCTTGGCAGCCACCAAGCAATGAGCTAAAAAAAACCTGTTTTTAGCCACATGAAAGCATCTTATTGTTTTATTTTCATGCCAGTAACATCTCATTTATAGCCTCAAAAGTTGAATTATACATGTCTAGCAACCAGTTAGCAATTGGCTAAAATTACCCATTTTTAGCATATAATACTACTACTACTACTACTACAACAATAATAATAATAATAATAATAACAATAATAATAATAATAATAATAATAATGGATTGCATTTATATGGCGCTTTTCAAGGCACCCAAAGCGCTTTACAATTCCACTATTCATTCACTCTCAAATTCACACACTGGTGGAGGCAGACTGACAGAAGCGAGGCTGCCATATCGCACCATCGGCCCCTCTGGCCAACACCAGTAGGGTAGGGTAAAGTGTCTTGCCCAAGGACACAACAACCAGGACAGAGAGCCCGGGGATCGAACCGGCAACCTTCCAGTTATAGATGAGCTTGTTGGGAACAACATCTATTAAATCTACTGTAGATGTTATAGGTTAACATCTATTAACCTGATTTTTTTTTTTGTTTCACTTTTCTCGTGGCAATGCAGTCTATCAGTATGCCAAAAAGTACAAACAGGCCAAGCAATACTGTAGCATGGGCAAGTACTAGTTGTTCAAATACAGTACATTATATAGAATGTAAATGACAAGTTGAGGATGATAGCAATGATGTTTGAGGGCCATAACACAGCACCCAAAGCATGTGAACTAACAAGTACGTCTGATTATATACATCTACAGGACCTACTGTATCATCTGACCTGACTTTTATGAGCTACACTATATGGACCAAAGAACTGGGGCAAACACTTCATAACTCTTTACTCCCTGAAAGGACTGAAAGGATATCACTAAAGCACTTCTGGATGGATGCAAACTGCATTTCGTTGCCCTGTACCTGTGCATGTGCAATGACAATAAAGTTGAATTCTATTCTATTCTATTCTATTCTAAAGGTCACTATAAGTAACGGTTGAACTTGTTTTTCTGAAGTGAATGGCTTCTGCCATATGTCAGGCCTGCTTAAAGAACAAGATTACTGGGTTTGGTCTCTGCGTGTGCAGCTTGGAAAAACCCAGAAACAATTCCAATGGATGTTAAACAACATCTCTTAAAAAAAAAAAAAAAAAGATTTATTCTGGGGTGTCAGAAAACTCATCATTAAGGGTACGGGGAGTTCATCAAATGCTGTCTTTATGGGGGAAAGATTTAATAATTGAATAAGGTGCCCCTGGAGCTCCAGTGGACCAAGGGCAAGCAGCTCTTGTAATGCATATGTGGCACACTTGTTTTGTTCATATAGTGCACTATCAATAGCAGTGACTTATTTATACCAGTTTATGTAGAATCCACCTAGTCCAATCTTTTTTTAAGCCAACATGCTGTAATGTTGCTGAGATTGAATGCTGCAAAGGCTGCAACAGTTAAACTCATTTATGTTTAAAGCAGCTCCTAGTGGCCTGGGGTCTGTTTATCCATAGCTCCGACATGCAACTAGGGTGATGCAATCAGAGGTAAACACCACTGAACAAAGATGTGACATCATCCAAAGGACAGTGGAGAAGATTCCAGCATGGTCAAGGACAAACGCTTATTTGTTTACTTATTTATGTATTTATTTTAGTTTAAGGCATGACAAAAATAAAATTTAGTGCCTGTGTCAAATAACTTTATGCAAGCTGTGAAGCCACATGGCCTAAAAAAAAGAAAAGAAAAATAAAGAGCTAAGCCAATGAATTATGAATGATTTTTGTTTTTCCATTCTTACAGCTGATTCATGTTTTCACTTGATAACTATTCCCTTAACTCAACACAAAACAACATTTCTTTTCTGGAACTACACTTCTGTCTGTTCAAGGCATGTAATCACTGTAAAAATAATAATAATAATAATAATAATAATAAAAAGCACAAGAAGCAGCTGTGAAACCACCACAAAATATTTCCAGCTGAGTGGTTCATATTTAGGGCCAACTGTTTTAAGCATACTTGTCATTAATGGAAGAGTACAATGTCTTTCAAAAACACAAAATGTCAACACTTGTGTACTTTTCTCTGAAAGATGAACTACCTTGTCTAATGGCAGGGCTCTGGAAAGTAAAGAAGCTAATGATAGAAAGTAAAGAAGCTAATGATAGAAAGTAAAGAAGCTAATGATAGCTTCAGGACAAGACATGAGACTCAAAGTGACCTTCAGTGGTCCCATTCTACTGCATGCGTCAGTTGCAGGTGCTGAAATGAGTTTCTTATTCCGGTACTTTACTTCAAATAGAGTTAACACATCATGGACTAACACTGGAAAACCAATGTTAATTTTAAAAGTCATTAACTAATCTAATATACTGTGCATAACAGCATTCACGCCTTGCTGAAACAGCAGCTTGTTTACACATTTGCCTAACAAGCAAAAGATCTCTGATTCTTCTTTTCCTCAAACAAAATTTAGATATTAGCCAAAATGGTTGTTGTGGAGAGAGAGAAATCTCATAAGAAGTGAATGAAGGATCAAGTTCTTTTTAACACTCACTAAAAATTAGCTGAAATCCTAAGCAGCTCAGTTACCGTCAGTGTGTTTCCTCTCCTCTACTCACCGAGTCCCTGTAGGCCGAGCTGAGAGAATGAAGAGCAGCATGAAACACCCTGAACTCCCTTGCTGCAGTTACCCTGTTTACTGGCTCTGGAAAATACAAACACACATTCAGATTCACACGTTCAATGTCATTTACAGCTTAAACACAGTTTTAAGCTTAAATGATGCATACACACAGACCTGGACTACTCTCTGGCTCTGGCCACGTCTTTTTGAGGATGTGTAAGGTGGATCCTGGTTGAATCCCACAGGCATCCAGTGTAAGGTCATCTTTAAGTTTGCGTCCACAGTGGACCAACTCTGGTAAACACACAGAAGAGTGGTGAGATTTTCACATAGAGACATGCACAGATTTCACTGACAGCTAAAGGATGATGAACAATAAGCATGCACTTCATGCTGTATGTCAAGGTCTCATATCAACCCAAGTTTAACAGTGGAGGTTTTTGGGTGTACCTATTAGTTCAGGGTCTGGGATAGAGTCTGGGAACTGAGCTGCAACAAGCTGTTTCAGGGTGGCGACCCTGTATCCTCCAGGTGGAACATCACCTGGCATCATCTCCGGGAAGTGGAAGGTAGATTTGGGCTGATCAACCAGCTTCAAAGACAGATTCCATTCTGACGAGGCCATCTCTTCCTGTTTAATAACCCTACACACCTGCAATTAGTCCACAGAACACAAGCTTAACACAGTGGGGTAGACCACAACATATACACTGTTAGCTAACAGTATAATATTACACTTCACTCTGCTTCAGTGTGAAGATAAGGCAGGTCTTTTTGACACAAAATAAACCTCAGACCCATGATCCACAGGAGGAACTCACGACAAAATGCGCTATTACCTGACGATTACCTTTTCTACGAGGTTGTAATGAATCACGTTACCACTCGACCCGGTTAGCTGCCTAGCGTTTGCTCACGAAGCATGCCGAATTTTCTAAATTAAACTTTTCATGCCGTTTAGTTTGGGTGATTTAAAACATTTTTTTTAAATAACTGAGCCTTACAGAACTAAGAATAAAACTAAAACTCTATACGAATAACTGCACACTCACCCTTTTGTTGACACTGAATTCACTTCCTGGTTTTAGTCACGTGTCTAGGTTGCGTTTACGTCCACTGTCCAAACGAAGGAGTTTTCACTTTTCTGTGATATTCATAGATAGATATATTTTCGAATATTTGTGATGACTCTTTAATACACACACACACACACACGCACACACACACACACACACACACACACACAAATGAAAAATAAATGCTAATCCAACTTAGCTCTCGGTCAGACTGTTACATCAGTATCTCTATCCCACGTCATCTGTGGGAACACCACATAGAATGACTTTCATATCCTACCTGTCCAAGATGGAATCAGTCCAAAATTCCCCAGCCCTCAACTGATAAACCTTTTGTAAACCACTTTTTTAAAACTACCTTGATCGCTGTAGTAGGGATTCACTTAATACCAAAATGGGCTTTCATGCTCTGAAATCAGTATTCAGAGAATGGGCATCAGTTTACTGATATGGAGATTACTAATGACAGAGATTATTAATGACTTTGTGTTAACAGCTGTGGATAGATTATATTTTATATTATATTTTCTTTGTTTTCTGATGATGCTGACTTAACTATATTGGACTGACTGTCCAATAAAGTGCATGCAGTATATACTGCACTGAATGGTTAATTAGTCCACTTTTACATGCAGTATTGAAAGAAGGTTTTACACAGAAACATGTAAAACTCTGAATATTGTTTCCAGGTGTGAGGAAAGTGTTTTGAGAGCCTTGCTGAGGGAACTGGTAGTGTTACCAATTGGAATAAACAAACATGCAAATATTCTAATATAAGGAATCATTAATATGTAAATTCATCAGTCACTATCTATGTCTGTTGCATAAAGCAGATTAATAATGACATTCTTCCATATCACAAAATCAACATCAACAAAGCAAATAAAACAACATCTCACAAAACAGGGATGGGCTATGGGCTATTATCACAAAGGTAAACAATACTATGAATAATAGATTATATTAAATGAGCTAATTATTTTCTAGAAATCTTGATTTGATTGGTTAACATGTGCTACAACATTTAAAAGACTAGTCTGAATTACCAATAAACCGCTAGACAAGTGTAAGTGGCCACTTTGAATGAGCAATAAGTGCCCTTGGGTAGCTAATCAATTACTTTAGATGAGCAATTAACGAGTAAACATTTGTGAAAAACATAATTGACAGGAAATATGTCAGCCTGTTTCTCTGTAGCTGTACCTATCCATTACTAATCTGTCACTGAAGGAAAAGGAAGGGGGAAAGAAAAATTTTAACATGCTTTTTAAAGTTCATAAAATCAGGATTGTATTATAATGCAAATCAAATTTCGGGGAATAACTGGAGAAAAAAAAGTCCTACTGCTGCTAATACCATTAAATTATACACTTCTGTAATCGCCTTGTTATCACCAGTTCTGCAATCATTGATAGACTTTATCAAAAAATTATACCCTTTATACAAAAAAACAACCTTTATGTATTATCCCTTGCATTGCTTGTATTTGCTGCTAATATCCTACCAAATGACAATGTGCACAACTATCGACACATTCTCAGCTTTCTTTCACTCCAGTTTCCCTCATTGTTTAGCAGCTCTTAGGTGTCTGTGTGGGTCTGGCCTCTGTAGAAATTTCTTTCTGTCTTATTTTGCTTGTTGGTTCTAAAGTTTTGTGTTTAGGTTTGCTTACACTCCTGTCTCATTGTCTTTATTTTTTATCATCTGTGTGCTTACTCTGCTTTGTCCACTTCTCTTGGTTACCCTTATGTATATTAAAGTCTACTGTCTTCTCCTCAGCCTTTATCACCATGCATGTTTATCCTTCTAGTGTGTTTCCCACTCTTATTCTTGCATGTTTGTGGACTTTTTTCATTTCTGAATTGGATCGAAGCAACAAACAAAACATTACCTTTAGTAGCGAATGAGATCCATTCGCTACTAAAGGTGCGTTTTGTGTGTGTTTACTTTGCCTGCCTTCTCAGTCTGCATCTAGGCCCCAATTTCAAGCTTTTTGACAAATAATTTTGTTTTCTCCTGAAGGGTATACTATAAATGTATTTCAACACAACCAAGCTTTCTTTGCCGTAGCTGGCTCGACAAAATTCAAAACCCAGCTGGATATGATGGGTATCATGACAGCGGTTATCAACTTTCTCAGTTAAGCTAGGCTTTTTGCTTCAGGCTCTGTGCTTGCTCACAAGAAAAAGTGCATTTCATGGGTTGCATAACTCTTCTTTCACACAAAATGATCCTTATGAGCGCTGACTGCTCCAATAAGAGACATTAGCAGATGATGATGATAAAATTGTGATGAAAAATCAATAAAGAACATCTAAAATATAACAGTAAAATGCAATCATGTTGCAAATGAGACAAAAGATTAATACTGTATAAAATAGTTTATCTTGGGCTTTAACAATTTAACAATTTACATGAAGAGTGGTAAACATTTAATTCCAGTTTAAAAAAAAAAAAAAAAAAAAATATATATATATATATATATATATATATATATATATATATATATATATGTATATTTATCACTGAGCGCACTCTAAATACCACTATATTTTTTTCTTTTTTTTTCACATCTGCACATTAGAGCTCTGAAATGTCAAACTTTAATCAATTTAAAGATACATTTTTACCATCCCATAGCCCATAACTTTAGTTTGTCAGCAGATCAAAGTGAAATTAATTTGCCAAGCCATTAATATCACTTTGTAGCACACCCCTCTGTTATTGTGTTGTTTTGTTCTGAATGTTGTGTTTTATGAAATACAGCAATGCTGTATGTGGAAAGAAAAGTCGATGACTGCATGTGGGGAAAAAAAGTGTGCCAAATAATGCTTAATTTATGGCACCATGAGTGTGTCCATTTCCATATGTATTTGGCTATGGAGAAGGGTTTTCAATCAACCTAAAAGTGCTCCAGTGCAGTCCTCCACAATCTCAACTGCAGATTGCTGGATGTGGGTAGTGCTGTGTATAGGTCGAATGCTGACCAGAACAGGGAAAAGAAAAGGAAGAAAACAGCAGAATCCACCAAGAATGGAAGAAGCACAAAAAACCCATCAAAGATATTACAAATAATTGAACATTGTATGAATATTGCAGACAGTGGCTGCAGTGGACAGTTTCCATTATTTTTATTTCGTTTTTGTCTCTGTGGCTGGCTGATGGACCAAGAACAGCACAAGCAAGAGTATCATACTTTTGACACAACCCCTATCTGACAACAGACACTGTTTGTAGCTCTTCACAGACTGCCACAGATGTCCAGTGCACTAGCACTGCTGAACCATAATTTCCTGTTTAGGCGGCACATGGATGGTGCCAGTGTGTGGGGGGCTTTTTTCAGTGGCGTTGTTTTGAAATTGCAACCAAATTGCAAGCATCCAAAAATGATTTACAATAATTTGTGTTATCCCCGGGTGAAAACAAAAATTTGCCAAGCACAATACAATTCATTCTTTTGTTATTTGTGTGTGTTTTTATTTTATTTATTTATTAACCTATTAATTAAAAAAATGTACATTTTACCACATTAGGGCCACCATACCTTTTAGGACCATACGATCTGCACACACTTGGACTTGGAAGTACTCAGTCAAACCATGTATTTATCCTGAAATACTGTAACGTGGCAAGAAAAGTCGATGAGTTCACGGAAAAAAGGTACGACACTAAATGGTTAACTGGGGGATGGGGGTCAGCATGACATCACTGCTGGACGAAGCAGCAAGGAGTGGTTTCTGTGAAGAGCTCCCCGTCCCAAATCAATGGAACATACCCAAACACTCAGGAAAAACGCCCTCTAGTTTTATCCAGCGTCAAAACAAAGTGTTATAGCCGTGCTTTGCTCTAAGAGGAATGAACTGCTCTGGAAAATCACACCGCCAGCGCTGAACAGAGAAAAGAGTCGCCTCCGCTGGAGGGTTGGTGGTTTTCAAGTTTCTCCCTCTTGTCATGGTAAGCATTTATACATAGTGTTTGGGGGCAAAAGCACCAGCTAACCGGCATGTTTTGTTTGTATCATAGTGAAAAAGCTAACGGGAAACTTAGGTTATTTTAAAAGACGAGCAACAGCTGGGGAGAAGGGAAACTCCACGAAGTCGGACCAGGGAGGCGCTATGGCTGACTTAAACAGGCTTAGTCTGCTCTGTTCACCGGGTCTAGAGACACGTCTGGTACAGATGTTTGTAGCTTACCTTTTAAACAAGTCGTGGGCCTACTAAGCTAGACCGTGTACTCTATCAAAAATGGAGCTAAAAAGCTCATATTTATGAATTAAACGGACTGCGCCCTCGTTTGATAGAAAGTGAGCATTGCATTTAACGGTAGTTCCAAATAAAGTAACATTCATAAAGAAGCTGCTTACTACTGCAATATCTTCCTCCAGTTTCCTCATATTTTCTTTCTTTGTGTTTTTGATTGAGCTGTGGCGATGGAGGCCCGTGTTATATTACCGTTACTAGATTCAAACAAACTACATGTGGGGTAAATAGTACCCTGGTAGTACTAAAAAGTCCTACCAGACTGATAATTTGATATATCTAACCTAAAATCACACAAACAAGCTATGCAGGCTAAAGGTTTGAATATTAAGAACACATATACTTTATTTACTTTGAATACAGTTTAACACCCCTGTTATAAATTTAAATAAAGGCTAAAGTTTTTTTGTGCGAGGTCTCTTTACACTCAAATATTTCCTCCATTAACTGTTATAACTGTTAACTGCTGTTTCAGCCGCTGTTCTGCTTCAGTACAGATCTCTTATGTGATTTTTATGAGACTTGTATGTGTTTACTTTTGTAAACTAGAACCAAATCAGACAAATCAAATCTCAATATGCGGGGGATAAAAATGCTTGCACGCATAAAGTGGCAAACCAGGTTATCCTAGATTACATTGGTCACCAATCTGTACTCTAAGACAGATTGGGGCTTCATATTTCTACCATAGAAAGACAAGGCTTTCTCCTAATCTTTGCTTCTTAATGCAAAACTTGAAGGATAAGTTTTTCTCTAGAGTGAACTTCTTGGATGTCACAGCAGGATGACAGTCAGGAAAGTGAGGTTGCAATAAAATAATTTCCCCCAGGGATCAATAAAGTATTCTGATTCTGATTCTGATTCTGAAGTCGGCATATTTGCTCTTTAAAGAAAACAAGCTTAGAAGGTTGGAAGCCACAGGAATGGTACAAAGAGGATGTTGCCTGCCGTCATCCTGCAATTGTCACTTGATTGTGCAGCTGCGCTTAGCAGGCAGGTAGATCTACCCGTGGGAAGCAGGAGGATGTAGAATTTATCATTCAGGATATTTCTCTCTGAAAACTGATCACTGAAAAAAAAGCAAAGAGCTGGCTAGGGGATGAGCTTATTTAGTCTTTTTTACAGGTGCGCTACCTTCTTTTAGTTCTTGTTTTGCTTCCCCATGCCAATCCACATGCAGCATATATCAAGAATGCCATAAGATAAAAGTTTCTCTAAACTTTGCAGATTACCAAGAGCCAAATATCGATTCATACAGATGTATACCCCTGCCTCATAGCCGTCACTAAATTACATGTTGAACACTAGTATGAGACTCAAGGTGGCGCTGTAGTGAAAACTAAATTCGGCATTCAGTAGTAAAAGTCAAACTTTTATACAGCTCCTTAGCCATAAGCCCTTTTTTAAAGTTTAAGATATGCTTTTCAGTTTGATGAGCGAATTATATGTTATATTATACTTTTATTAGGTAATGCTGTAAATGATTTGACTAAAGGAATCCAGTCATTCCTAAGAGGACTCAGGTAAAATCTAGTTATGCCTCTATATAAATTTCAGGGGCTCTGTTTTTGTCTTTAAGGTTAAAAAAATGTCAGTATTGTGAGTAAGGTGAATGATGGTCCAGATGATTTGAGGAGCTTGGTAACGATGCTTTATGCCAATCAGACATTTCAGTCAGAAAGGTGAGTCAAGATTTAATATCTTGGATTCAAGAGTGTAGTAGTAAAGAAAGAGGACCACTATAACTGAGATTACTTGAAAGAATAGAGTGATGGTACAATGAGCAGGGCAAAATTGTTCATCTTAATGTTCTGTGACATCTCAAGAATCATTTCCCTTTCCCCTGACCTCAATAAGAACTTTAATAGTCCTTAACATATAGTGTCAAAATGATATAAAAGGGCAATTATGACTCAAAAGCTTACAACTAATCACTAAGAGAAATTTGAGCTTTTTTTTTGCTGTCAAGCAAGCTTTTGAACCCCTTTCTTTTTTTCATTTATATGGTCTTATAACAGTGCTGTCAATTAACTATTATAATACCATGAAAATAATTTAAATGTCAAAACCTGAATAAAAAGCTGGCAGTACTTTTTATATATTGATGTATGATGGTAATGGATAATATTCAACTGCAACTTCCTACAGTTAAGCTTTATTGTATTCTTATATAAAGTTTGTGACATGCAAGTTTAGTTAACGAAATCTTAAATTGAAAAAGGAAAGAAACAAAAGCTGGTAAGGGGTCAGCAATGTGACTCATTCAGTAAAATCTGTTTGATGGCTTCCTGATGTCTGGGCTGCACAGACTGAGTCAGACTGTGGTTTGGTGTGTTGGCAGACTACAGTTCATGCTACCATTAGGAATATATTTAGGTAAAGCTGGAAAAATGCTGGCTACAATACACATCTGCTCTTTTATTCAATGAATATTTATTCTCATTGTTGAGTCTCGCTGCTGTGAAGAATTCAGTGTCTCTAAGGTTAGAAAAATTCACATTGTGATACAGAAAGTCTGGAGTGGAGAGCAGAGCTGTTGTGGAAAATGCGATGAAACGGCACTCCGGCCCACATCCTCTCTGCTGAAGCCATAAATGGAAACTCATGGAAAAAGCTTTGGCTAAGCCATGAGGTGGAGCTACATGATGAAATGATTCATAGCACTAAAACAAAACATTTGATCCATCAGCTGTTTTCCCATTTTGAAATGTGTTTGCACATGCAAAACATAACGCAAAATTTCCAGAACTTGTAGATTTGTATGATCCACCAGAAACTTTTATCACTTGTGGTGAGTGGTAGGGCGTTGCCCAGCTTACAGTCATACCTGGATTTTCAGGGTTTTCATCAAAGCAGTGAATCACACTCAGTGATTGCTATAAATCCTGGATAATCCTCATTCATGTGGTATAAAAGAAAAAAACAAAGCCCTGAGCTAATTTTCTGTGTTTTCAAAGAAGTTGCATCGAGGTAGGACTACCCGGATGTGGCAAAAGCAGTGATTATATTGGTCAGTAATTATCTAGATTATTTAAATACACCAACGTTAACTTTAAAGGGTGTCTTTTTACAAGTGATTTATTCGATCTTTAAAAACTTTGGAGTGAACTTTTAATGAAAAAAGCGAGGGATACTGCGGGAAACAGAGTCATTTGGCCCCTGCCAGCCCACAGTCTCTACTGGGATGTCAGCGGGTGCAGAAAGGGGCAACAAAAGGCAGATTCGCATTGCTCAGGAGAGCTACACGATAGCCAGAGAGAAAGAGATGGAAAGCTGAGGTCAACAACTGATGCTGTGGTCGTACGCCTCCAAAACCAGACCAAATGAGAGACCATGGGAGACGAAAGCAGCTGCAGGCAACCGTTAAGGATCCTTCCACAGTTTCACCTACAGAAGCCTTTTATGACTTTTGCTCCTTCTACCTAGATGTTTTTAACTCGAAGCAATGGGAGTTATCTACAGAATGTACAGTTGTGGTTAGAAGTTTACGTATACTTATCATGGGCATACATTTTTTTAAGTAATTAAAGATGCATGCTGTGCAATCATTTCACTCTGGAAAAAGAATTGGTTCAACAAAATCATTAAAAGCCCCAAATAACCCTTATATTCATGCCCATGATAAGCACATGTCAACTTCTGACCACAAACATATATGAAAAGTTCAGTTTTCCTTGTCCAATTAAGTTATATTTTTTAAATAATTGACCGTTTTTTGTTATTAACATTGTTAACAATGTGAGAATTACTCACGCATGTAGTATTATAATCCACAAAATACCAGTTTCCTTTCTGCTTTAATAGCCAAAATATTGTTCATCAATATTGTTTATCTCAAGAAAGCATTACCTAGAGATTGTGTGTACAATAGTTGCAAAATGTAACAAAAAATGTAACAAAGTGGTGCTTTCTAACTTGTGTGTTTTTTACACTGTTTTACACCACTAGTTCATATTCTGTGGTTGTATCACAGTGACTTTCTTTCTTTGGGGAAAAAACAATAGTCTTCAGTTTTATCCAAGATGCAAAATCAGGGCTTTGTCTCAGCAAATACAGATACAAATAATGACCTTTACCAATCTAGCTGAGATAAGTATCTTATAAATATTTCATGCATAGGAGAGTGGAGGTAGACAAGGAGGAGATAGTTTTGTCTGGCTGTACTTAGTCCTCACAAAGTGTTTCCCTCTGGGGAGTGGAGAAAATGATTTGGCTGCTTCCTGTCAACTTTGAAAGTCCCCATTTGTCATCACAGCTTTACTCGCTCTGAAAAGAAAGAAGCTTTCAGCAGGCCAGAGAAAGGACTTGTCTTAGTCACCTTCACGTG
The DNA here is from genome assembly GCF_057382185.1 of Mchenga conophoros. Lineage (NCBI taxonomy): Eukaryota > Metazoa > Chordata > Actinopteri > Cichliformes > Cichlidae > Mchenga > Mchenga conophoros. The sequence continues at coordinate 11,774,142 of NC_140526.1, forward strand.
TAACTTGGTTTGTCAGTAAAGTTTGTAAATGACAAAATTAATTTGAGATTTTCATATAGCACATATTGTCTTCTCATCTCAAATTCTCTCCACTTGGGAGAACAAGTTAAAGAACGCCAAGACACATTAGTATAAGGCAACCCGTCTGGTTTCAGTAATCCTCCAATCAGCTCATCACCTTATGTTGCTATACTATTGTGTCCTTGTTATAAAAATCTCGGGGCTCCTCATATGTCTGTGTTTTTTCCTCCGCAGCGCTGTGTCTGAAGAAGTTGACCTGCACTTTGAATCCATCCTGAAAGACCATGCTGTCCCTCCTGCTGTCCGCAGTGCTGGCTGTCCAAGCGATGGGTGGGTGTTGCTGCTCCCTCTGCCCTGCTATTAGATTCGAGTGGCTGCGGTGGGAAATGTCATCGCTTGTTAAACAATACACCCTGCAGGGCCTATTAGTCTTTTGCCTTCAAAAGCTTCACTGGGAAAAAACAACCGTTCAAATGAGGCTACTCCCAAAAAATAATGTGCCAATAGTTTAAAAGTTATAAACTGTCCCTGTTTAAACCCACATCAACTGAAATGAGTTGTCAGAGAGCAAATTCCTATTTAAACAGATGTCTGGCTAAAGGAGAAAAGGGATATTTTTCAAAGTAATTCTTTTGAGTTTAGTTTTAAAGGGTTACAACTTCATCATATGAGGGTGTTTTGTATTTTCTTTATAATTCAGCTTGTAAAAGAGAACAGCTTTGACCTTTTCCAAGCATGTGAGGAGTGGCGAGAGCTCTGGGCATAGGTAAGGTGCGCTGTGAAAAATGCTAGAAGTTGAGTTTTCCTGCCTTGACTCAAGAAGGGTGATGAGGAAGTCATCGTATTATATTTATAACACCGGGAAGCAGGGTGCTGGTGGTTGATGTTGCAACTGAGGATGCATGACTCGCATACTCAAAAGTTTCACTTCAGTAGAAATGACGCTCAAAGAAAACTTGTCATCATAAAAAAGAAACAAATAGCCTGGGCTGACGTGATGGCATCTCATGACAGTAAATAAAAGAAGGGAATGGCATATGCCGAAAGAAGTATCAACAGTGCATATATTTCAACATCAGCCCTTTCTCAGTTGGTGTGTGGCTGATGCCATGTAAATTTAAATCTCATATTGAGTACCATTCTTCTATATTAATATATAGCCTGAAGAAGAAGGACAAAATCAGTTCGCAAATCCTCAAAGTTCACAAAGAACTTTTATCGTCCAAAATGCCATCATTTAAAGAGCTTTTTTTGCCTTTTCTGCTCTCCGGTTGAGCTGACACAACCTCCTATCGGCCATCAGTGGCACATTACAATTTTGACTCAGTGGACCTAAGTGTCTTCAGTGGTTCATTAGGGACCCATTCTCTCCCAGCACAAATGGGCCTGCGGCCTGCTCATTACTGGCTGTATAGCATCCACTGCCTAACTCGCTTCCCTCAGTGGGAGGGAAGAGGAGGAGGTGTCAGGGACTGATGGAGCTCTTTAACTCACGGGTAATGGGCTATATTGTAGCTCACACAATGATTCACTTTCTGCTAACTGGAGCACTAAGTGAATTAGTTGGAGTCTAGTTTGATACTACAGTCTGCCTATGTAACACCGTATCATATTACAAAAGTCTCATATTTTGTGGACATTATTTAAACTATTATTATCACCACTTCCTGTAGCTTTAGAGAGCTTCTGCTGGCACACACAGAAACCTACAGACTTGTGCATTTAACTGAGCATCTATTTATATGTGTGGACGGCTGTGCTGATATGATCCAGGGTCTCCGAGGTCTCTAACTCCCTCGCTGGGATTACTTGCTGTAATCTTTGTTGTACTCAACCATGTCATTTCTTGATAATTCCTGCAAGTTCCCATATCAGCAGACGTGATTTTACTTTGTGGGCTTTGCCAAAACACTTTGTGAGAATGGTATGTTTTGGGGTAAAAAAAAAGAAAAAGAAATAAGGCATATGACAGCACTGTCATCCCAGCATAGTAACTTTGTCTCTGTAGCTCCCAGCTGTATCCTGACTCAGGAGTCAGATGATGGATTATTCTCAGTAAAATCTCTCCCTGATGTTACTCATACAGCACTGCACAGCTGTTGCCTCCAGAGCTAGGATGAGCCTTGTCTGTAGGTGGATGTTGTTTTTCTCTATTTAGGAAGCAGGAGAGAGAAAAGATTGCCACCCTGCTCAGAATTGGCTTTGACCCCTGACCTTAAGTGTTACTTAATTTTTTTTAACACACTCATTATAACGTATTGTGGTTACAGGTGTCTGCAAAATGCAAAATAAATTGCAGATCTGTGTACAGTAATGCCTGAGCCACAACAGTTAGCTGAGTACAGTAACAGTCTTGGCTTGCAGCACACAGCAGTGTCAGCCTGTTGCAGAGCTAACAGGGGGCTGTCTAGCTAATTGCTTGTTGTTGTCATACTCTGTGTTCAGTTAGCACAGTCACTAGGCTGCCAGAGCTCGCTGTGGGCAGCTCTTAGAAACCAAACAATGAAAGAGAATCGCATCCATGCAAATGTAGAATTGAAAACCAGACACGATTTTTACTCTCAGTGATGGCAACTGTAAGGTAATTCAAATTAACTAGCATAATTGGATAGATTGCATCTAGTAAAGTAGTCGCCAGGCACAGATTATGGCAGGGCCCCAGAGCGTGAAAATAGCCCGCTCATGCCTTCATCTCTAGTGTACTTTTTAAAGGTCTGCTAACTATGAATACCCTCTTCCTTCCCTCCTTTTCTCTTCACAGCAATTGATTCTGCAGAGAGGGGACACTTTAGCCTGTGCACAAATTCAATTTAGGGTTATTACCCTGTATCAGTGATGTTTTTGCTAATTTGATTGTGTCCAGTAAAGTATCCTTTTAAAAACAATCGAGGACAGGCTCAACAAAGATTGGTTTCGCTGCAGTGCATACATAATGACGAGTCTCTGTTGGCTTGCCTCTGTCTCACTGTTTCCCAGCTCTTCTTTTCTTACAGTGCACTTATTGAAATAGAGTGCATTACCCAACAAGCACCTCATGATTATTTCAACAAGTCTTAAAAATGCTGGCTTGTGGATCGTTAAAAAATTGATACAGGTAATATGCCGAGATTGCAGTTCTGGAGGGGAAGAGAGGCCTGAAGCCATATGTGGGCCTGCTGTGTGTCTAGTAGGCTTTGATGAATGTGTTGAACGGGTGCTGATCTGTGCTTGGGAAGTGTCACAGCTACTACTGGCTTGCTGCGAAAGCATCCCAGCAGCTGACAGAGGGAGACCCCTGCTTGCCTGGTGTTGCGTCTGACACACGGCGGTGGTGACGTCAGGTGCTGTGGGGATAAAACTCTGCCTCTGTCTTTTGTCGTGATGTGTCGGGTTGTTTCATGTTCAACTCCAACAACAAACACCTATCAAACTGAATTTGCATGCGTGATCTGCATTGTTTAGTTACATTTTTTGGTCTGAAAAAACCCAACCATAATTGTGAGATATGTACAAGAAACTTCTTCAGTACCCCTTCTTTGGTAGATGTTGCACATTACTACAGCAAAATCTACTTCATAGTACATTTTGAGGTCTCATTGCAATTATTTTGTCGTAGGAGCCAATTTTGAGTTTCAGTTTCTTGCCTAACTGCGTGACATTTGAATCCCTTTCAGATACCTCGTAGTGACAAATATTTGAAATTATAGCCTTCCCCTACTTTGGATTAATTTTCAGCTTCTTCAGCCACTGTTGGCGTTACTAAAACATTTGAAGAGTATGAGAAATTATCAGCTCTAGATTCATCATCAAATAACAGTTCTTACTAACAATTTGTGACCTAGTGGAGCATTAACAAGTAAATGAATTCGTTTTTCACCTTTTGTAATTGGAAACAAACTGCAGCACTTATTTTTGTTAGGCTTTAAATATTAGAAATCATGTTCACTTTACTAATATCTGACCCCATGACCCTACTGCTACCTTCAGGCGCTCTCATGTACACCATCTCTTCACTAGTTTTTCTGTCTCCTGTTCATCAAAGGCTCTCTGTCCCTCCAGCTTGTAAGCCAGAGGCTTGCCTTTATCTGCCCACTGTTCTTTAGCCAACACCATCTGACTGCCGAAATCCGTTAACGAGTTATTGACGGGATATGAGATGACATACTTCTATGAAGAAACAAAGGCAGAAAAAACACAGGTAGAGAACAAGTAAGAGATGAATGAGAAAAAGGAAAATAGAGCAATGATAATTCCTGTTGTGATTTATGATATTTTTTGAGAATAAGCTCTCGGTCCTCAGTGATTCCTATCCATATCATACTTACTATGCACATGCTCCCATCACTCAGTTAATGTTTTCCAAATGCATTTTTTTTTTTCAAATAGGAGTGTTATGGACATGCACATCTGCTCTGACACCATGAAATCAAAAGCTAGTGTTCCCCTCAGACTTATACAGGGATTGGTAATATCATAAGAGTAATCGGTATGAAAGGGCTTGCAGATCCTTTGAGCAAAATCCTTTGATGTTCAGGTAGAGCGTAATGTGTAGAATAGAAATGTGCTGAGCTACAGTTACATTCATCAACAGAGGGGGGCACTATTGTAAAAGCATTTTTCTCCTGCGTCTCTCCCTGCCCAACCAAAACCCACTGTCGGTGCAGTCTGTTAGTATTGCACCTTACGTACCGGTTTGCTTTGCTGTGTCAATATTGCCCCAGCAATTTCCCCTCCAGTGCTTGTGCTTGATGTTCCTTATGTATTAAATCATATTAGCACTTGTTGTATCATGTTTCAGCAGGGCTGTACCTTTTAAACATGCACTTACTGTGTTAAACACTCATTGTGCAAATAGCTCCATTCCCTGTTAGTGAATTGATGCCATTATTAGCTTTATGAAGTGGGACAGAATGGAATGAAATTAACTCTAATTGGAGCAAAGACACTTTTTTGTAGTGCTAAAAAATGATTATTGAACTGAGTGTTAAAAATATTTTTTTTTGTAGTGGACATTGATGATAAAGACTGGAGGTATCTTTGTAGATTACTGCAGAAACTCCTGATTTGAATAATGACGTGTGTGTGTGTGTGTGTGTGTGTGTGTGTGTGTGTGTGTGTGTCAAGGACATTGGAAGGGGCCCAGGTAGTGATGTAGCACTGTGTATACATGTGTGTGTTTGTGTCTGTGGCTGATGGAACCTCTCTGCTCCAGAGCAACTTTGTAACAGTGTCTCCATTGTAGTGTCAGGGTACCTCATGTCCAAATCCTCTGACAGTGTGATGCTGTGGAGCTGTCAGCAGTCATACAGGTGTGGAATATCAATGTGCTGTCTGGCCTTTGGGTGTCTGTTTCTGCATGAAGTTGTGTCTCTGTCTCTATATGTGTATATGTCAGTAGGATTGTGTTTATGGACCTGGATTTTGTTTAAAATTGCATTCATAGAGATAACACTGATACATTTCATCAATACTAACACTTTATGTAGCCTTTCCCTTTTCCAACAAAGCATAGTAGTGATCTACTGCAATATACACATTTGTACAGCACTTGTTACTCCTACTGCACAATACTGTTTGTGCAAAACCTTTCAGCTCTTTGAAAGACAGCAGGAATGGCATAACCATCTTTTTATTTTTTAAATCTTGTAGTAACATCCATGCAGAACTGACCCTTTTTGGCATCAGCACAGTTTGTTTTTCCAAGCATTTTTTTTCCAGAAGGGATCAGATTTTGCAACGATCAACAGTTTGATTAAACTCATGACTAGGGATGGGTACCGGTATCGTTCTGACATAAACGGTAGTAACCAGACCGAAAAGCAGTGCACATTTCGGTGCTTTATTTCGGTGCTTTATTTTCCTGAGATGTCATACACTTTGAATTCTAGCCAATCATTTTACGTTTCCGAGGATAGTAGGCGGGCCCAGGTACGTACGTTCTTTTAGAGCAGAGCTACAGATTAAAAATGCCCAAGGCGAAGCAGTCAAAAGTCAGGCTGTACTTCATAGCAAAATATGCAAACTCAGCAGCCTGCAACAAGTGCTTTAAGCTGATACTGTGATACTGTCAAAGGAGGTAACACCTCAAATCCGATGAAACACCTGGCGACGCATAGCGTTTGTTTGAAAAGCCGAGAAATGCGCCGTATTTGATAGCTTGCTGCGAGACCTCACACCGAGCACATCTACTGCAGGTGGGTTGCCTGTTATCGGACCCGGAGTTAGCAACATCCCCCAAAAACCCGAAGAGGAGAGTCCTGGCCCCTAGCCCTGCCAGTGTAGCAGAAATGATGAAGGCAGCAGCAGCCGTTCTTCTCTGCGTGAGTAGCTTAATGTTGTTCGTGTGTAATTTACGTTGAGTAGGTTAACCACGTTATTACATTAATGCATGCAAGGTGAACTAGCAAACACTGTCGTAGTTACATGCGGCTGTCTTCTTGTTTGATGGCAGATGCTCCCTTCACCCTGGCCAAAAAGGCTAAAATGACCAAAGAAAAAGTGGAAAACAGCTAAACATGAGAGGTTTTTAGACAAAGTTGGTGTTTTTTCCATTGTTTAAGCACTGCTTCCAGACAAGAGTGATACCATATATGCCCTCTAGCTGCAGAAAAGGCTAACATTGTTATCTTTTTACAAAAAAAACAGCTGAACATGAGAGGTTTTTGGACCAATTTTGTGTTCTCCATTCGTTAAGCACCGGTTTGAGCACCGTTTAAGCACCGGCACCGTTTCAAAAGTACCGGTTTGGCACCGGTATCGGATAAAACCTAAACGATACCCATCCCTACTTAGGACCACTGGAACATGATGACTCTGAGAAGGCTAGAGATTAAAGCTAGGTGGCGTGGAGGCTGAGCAGGTGGCTCATATGCCGTAAGGCTGTTGCAGATGCCTGGGTTTGAATCTGCCAAGAGCCATTTTCTGTGTCTTTCCTCTGTTTTCTTTCTAAGCTTTCTGCTCATAATAAAAGCTAAAACACCCCAAAGAATACTTAAAGCTGATCAAAAGAGTGAATGCAGCCTTTGAGACATAGTGTATTGTTGCTATTGGAAACTTTTCTCAAGTTTTCACTAATATATTAGTTTATTTAATTATCAAAAATTCTTCCATTTGTAGATTTGAAATCTAGTTGTAAAGAGATTTCATGTCAGTTAGATTACAGTTGTGAAGTGATTCACAGCAGGTAATAACAATCAACAACAATGCAAGATAAGAGTGTTATTGTCCAGGTCTTCATCTGTACTTCAGTATGTTCCAGAAAGAACATATGGTAGTAGCGTGTCCCTTGCACTCTTGCTCTACTTAAATTTTTGTTTACCTCTGTTTGTTGGAAAAGGCTTGGTTTTTATCTTAATTCTGCAGTACTATGATCTAGCAGCAGAAAACTAATGGATGCTTCGCTTTAGACCAGTAACCACTACCTAACTTGCCTCTTCTTCCTTCTCCCTGGTTGTATTCTGTATTGGTGCATGCTTGTCTGCAACAGGATATTCTTCTCATTTTTGCACCTTTTTAAACTGTCCTTGTCCCACACACATGTCCAAGCTCATTTGGAAGTCTGTCTTATCCTTTTCTCTCTTGCTGTAATAGTGTATGTGCATGGTCTTGTTTGCAGCTGAATGTGCTTGTACATTTTATCCCTTTGTTGACTCACTTTTGGAGCTGTGGGATAAAAAAAAGTTGATGTTGAAATGAGTAAATTGCATGACGCATGTGAAGCATGTGAGTGAGTGACAGGAGGAAAGTGATGACAGGACATCTTTCCAGTTTTGTTTTGTTTTTTGTTTTTTTAATATATTTGGTTTTGAGCGTTTTACTTTAAATATTGCAAATTGTCTCTAATACAACTTTTTTGTCTGCTGTTTGGGCTGGACAGCTTGCCAGAGTACAAAGCTGCCACAAGTATAAAGCTAACTCAAGCTCAATGGCACTATACTTTCCCTTCTTTCATGATATTTAAAGCTGGTAGTATAAATTGTACATAGTCAGTTTTTTTTATTCACTCTATACAAGGAGTAAGGAGTATTTTCTGGTTTCACTAATGTCACAGCAGACTCTATTACTATATCAGTGCCCTGGAAACATGGCTTTCCAATACTAGTTACTCATTCCACCGTTTAAGTATACTTGGTTAAGAGGCTCTTTCTTGTTTCTTCTTATTTAATCTTCATATATCTGGTTATTTCTAACGTTAATCATTTAATCCAGATGTTGTTTGTACAGTTACATATACAGAAGTACGTAAGTACATCAAGGTTAAAAATAATTTGTTGAAAATTACACAAACTCAGCGACTGATTTTGTTTAACTGTAAATCCAGCACATAACACAGTAATTGAGGTGTGCACATCAGACTTGTCGAAATGAAAGCCTATCGTAATAACTAGATTGACTGTTGAAGGCCTACAGTCACAGCTCGGTAATCCAACGCGAACACATACTGCATCTGTAAATGCATGTGGGTGAACACATGCACACTCACCTGTCGGTATCTGTCAGTTTGATGCGAGGCATCTGTGGGTTTTATTTACCAACAGACTTGTGCTTTACCCTGTGAGCAGCCCCAGTATAACAGTTCAGATTCACCTTTGCTGTCTTCTTGCATATCACACTGTCTCTCAGTCTCACAGTCAGCCTCCAAGCTCATCTCATGTGCCTAGTGAGCATGCTGTTCACTATATGAAAAACTCTGGGTAGAAGAAACCCCAGTAGCACCCATACCTTGCATGTCTCAGGAAAGCAGGATGGAAGGAGGTGTTGATAGTGACAAGGTAGTGGGTAGTCTTGAAAGTAGAGTGGAGAGCAGTGTTAAGATCACTTGCAGCCTTTTCTAGCCAGCCCTGTGCCTTGCTGCTAAGCGGGGCCCGTTGCCAGTGCTCGCAAAGGCTGTAATGAGTTTATTTCATGTCGGCTGTGAAAGTGCCCGTCTCTGTCTCGCAGGCACTCAAACAGAGCTGAGACCCATAAACACAAAGTGCAGTGTGTAAATCCCCACAGCCTGACATCTCCCAGCCTGCCCTCTATGGCTTCTGAGCATCTCTTTATCGAGAGAGAGAAGGGAGAGGTGAGATCCTCACTTACCCTCTGAGAAGACATGAATAGCCTGGAGACAATGTGCAGGGCAGCTTCCTCATGGAAGACCACAAGCACTGCACTCTTTATCTTCTCCTGCTTATGCTTGTCTCTGCTCAGTAAGCGTGGTTTTTTTTTTTCCGTGTCGGTAGCAGACCTCTGTGGAAATATATCAAAAAGTCAACTGTTGTACAGAAGATGATGTTTGTTGTGCAGCAGTGTTCCAAAAAGGTACAGCATGCTAGTGTAAAGTTGCATTCTCTTGGGGATGTTGTCTTTATGCTATATGAGTTGATTTCATTTAGTGCATACAGCTTTATAAACCAAAGATTATGTAGGCACAGGTGAATAAAACCCCCCATAACAAAACAACAATTTTGTGCTTTTGTATATGTTTTACATGCATTGCTACCATTATATTTCAAATGATTTTTTTAGAGGGCAATCCGATATCTCTTTTTTCCGTATTTAAATATATGTAGATTTCTGCTGTTTGCACTTAAACGTATAAATGATTTCGGTTGTAAGCAGCAGCAGATCAAAAACCGCGTGTGCTCATTCGCTTTGGCTTGTGGTGCTTCACCTCTGACGAATAGGACATCAGATGTGCGTTTTCCATGACGTCAGCCGGCCTAGCTTGCCCTCCTCTCCTGTCCAATCCCCTCCCCTTGATGCAATGCAAAATTCCCCACTTGTGTTCTCTTTCCAAACCCAAGTCGGTGTCTCTACACAAGGTCCCTGTGTAGAGCTGTGTCCTCACAGGGCCTTGGAGTGAGTGGTAGGTCACTGCTTAAAGAAGCAGTGAATGAAAGAGGTGGGAAGAGGTGGAGATGTAGAATGAGAGAGGGGAGTTTCTATCTCTCTCTCTTCTCTGACATGGCTCTGGTCCGGGTTGAGGGATTAGTGTGTGAGGCTCCACCACAGCCTCTTCCTTGGCTTGTTTCCAGATATTATCTTTAAGTGTGAGCTCAACACCAGCCTCTCTTTCTTATTCCCCTCTTCCCTTCCCCCTTCGTGTACGAACTCAGTGGTGTGAGTCATCCCAGGCTGCTCGGGGAGTGATTTAATTGCTCTCTCTCCTCCTCCCTCAACATGCATGTCTCGTAGAGGCCGTCACTGACCCTCTACTTATACAAAAAATACCATCAACCTGTTCGTTGCCACAAAGGTTGGACTGTCTTCTAAGACAGTGCCGATACAAACTCTAGAAATTTGCTCAGTTATCCCCATTGGTGGCGACAGAATGCCACCTGCTTCTGCCACGCTTTGGTGTGATAACCCTTCTGTATTGTGTAGCCATGCTGAGTGAATGTGTGCACAGTATAGGGAGATAGAAAACACCCACAACAACAGTAGAGCTTTTGTAATCACAGAAAAAAAGCCTCCTGCCATTTTCACCTTGAGGATAAGAGAATTGTTGTGACTGGCACTTTGTTGGTGCAGACACTCTGAGGTAATACCAACTCATTAACCTATGACACAGATATGATGGTCTTCTGTAAGAGAAACAGTTTTGTGCTTTTGCTTTTATGTTACTGTTTTTGCTTTATGCAGCGTGTCCTTCACTGTAACTTTTTTACTTGGGTAAAAACACAGAAACCTCATTGTGTTTTCAGTTTTAGCCATTTATATGCAGTTGTATTCTGCATACAAGAGATTCTACTAGCATAAATCGACGCTTTTTTCCTGTCCTCATCTGCAGTTGAGAGGTAATCCAGTAGGTGGCACTGTTCCTGCAGAGGAGCAGGGTATTGGGGGGTGTAATGTGGAGGCCACCTTGCTGGGATTGGCTGAATGTGATTGAAAATAGGTCTGCCTTGACTTGGCAATATCCATCCATATATGAACCCTCTCAGATGAAAGACTTGTTTGTTGTTAATAGGCAAAGTAATTACTGCACCTCTGCAGCAGTCAAATATCCTTCATAGCAAAGTGATTCAACATTGACATTGGCTGTGAGATAGACAGAGCTCAAAAAGGGGTGCTGAGGCTAAAATGACGCTGTGATTATAACAATTAGAGAGCCTGAGCATAGAGTGTATTGCTCCAGGGGCCGACTGGCTTTTTTTCTCTCCTGTGATGCTGATGAGTGTCTCAGAGTTGTATAACAGCAGACAGGGATCAATGGAGAATGCTGACTCTTGAGAATACCATGGATGTACTTTAGACTGCCTGCATTGGCTACTAATCCACAATGATTATGCTGTGTCTTTGTGCTTGGCCTAGTCTAGACAGACAAAATGCATACATCCAGATGCACAGCCTCTGAGTACGAAGCACAGTCACTTTTTACTCTCCAAAAACACACGTTTCTGCATTTATGTTCCACCGCTATCACCACCAAAGTCTTTTTAGATTTAACTAACATTTAACCTAAAGCTATACTGATGTTGTTGCTTCCGTTGCTGAGTTTCAGCACACTGAGCCATCGCCAGGAGGCAAGGCCTATAGGAACACAAACAAAGTCCTAATGCTTACCTCCAGATCTCCACTCTTCATCCCCCTCTCGCCTTCATCTCGTCTCGCCTTTTCTATGCTACTGTGCTGCCCAAAGTGGATGTTTCAGTCACAGCATCCATTTCAAAATGCAGCATTGATTTCATTTTCAAAGACATTCACATTTGAGTAGGTGTCAGTCTTTCACATTTGAACACTGAATTAATACTGTGATTCAGTGAATACTTTATGTTTATACTACACATGAGCCAAATAGTCTTTAATAATACTATTTATTGTTTATTTTAGGCTAGCCAAGGGGCAAAGAGATAATGCTTGGCATGCATGATTGGCATAGTAAAGGCTTCTGACTACAGATGTCTGCTGGAAAAATGTCCAAAAGTATATTTAATAAATTAATTTTTTTTCTGTTGCTGACAGAATACAACATTTCTTTACAGTACTGGTATTTTTCCCAGTGTTTTCTTTTTATTTATACTCATGTAATGCTTGTTCTTTCTTATAGCTGTATTGGAACTGAATGTCCCAGAGCAGCCAGTTGTGGCGTTGCACTCCAGTGATGTGGTACTCAGCTGCTCCTTTAACCACACCAACCCCTTCAACCTGTCCGATCTGAGTGTCTTCTGGCAGTTGACAGACACACAACGCAGTGTGCATAGGTACTTGGAGGGACACGACCAGCTGGCAGACCAGGCAGAGAGATTCGCCAACCGTACCAGACTGTTTCCCAACCAGCTGGGCCTGGGCAATGCTTCACTCCTACTAAGCAGGGTGGTGGTGGCTGATGAAGGCAGCTATACCTGCTTTGTGAGGGTGCAGGACTTTGGCAGCGCTGCTTTGCTGCTGCAGGTGGCTGGTAAGTCAAGCTGTGATGTCTGTGACACATTAAAATGCACAAAGTGTGAAAAGTGTTTTTCAAGATCGATAAATGCTATATTCTACATTCGTGGTGTAATGGAATCATAATTTCCGTAGGGATTAATGAAGTATTCTCATTCTGATTCTTGAATTAGGCTAAAGAAATAGAGTTGCACATTTTTATGAATTCACCTTGATCTAGTATCGCTAACAACAACTACATAATGAGCATATATGCACCAGTTAAATATAATCAATTTAACTTTCGTACAATTAACTTCTTTGGGATAAATTCCTTTCTCAAGATGTAAATAGTTTCCTCTGGGCTATTAAGCATTGATTTTGGTCAAACATTGATTCTGTCATCATTATCTGATGACATTGATTATTAGCCGTTGTTATGGTCAATCAGCCATCGCTAACATCTTCTCTTCTGGGTAACCACACATCCCACTTTGACAGCAGGGATTCTTCTTTTTATTTGTAGTGGTACTTTGTGCCTTTCATCCCTTCTCACATTTCTGTATCTGTTATGAGTTTGTTTCTGTTTTATGCATCAGGCAGTGCTAATGAATATGTTTCATATGTATTCTTTTTTTCCCCTCTGCCGGGGAAAGGGACAGCACTGCCTCCAACGGTGACAAATTGGTTTCATTTTATGCATTAGAATGATAGGTATTCTATTTTTAGCCAGCATTTAAAGTAACACTGCAGATTTCCTTCAGCTGCGCTGAAAGAAAATGAATGGAACTCTCAACGGAAATCTGTCAGTCAAATGGACAGCTGAGGAAGTTAGTGTGTGCCACACTATAGCCGTCTTCGTATTGAGAGTCCACTTTTCAAAAAGCAGCACAAACTTATTTCATCTCGCCCTCAGCTCCACCCCATTGTTTGTTGTGCAATGATTGGTTCTGGGAATACAGCAGCCTCTTTCTTCGCCACCTCTGTACTCATGCTTCAGCTCAAGGGATTGGAAAAGCGTGATTCTAGCCGAGGCTGACGACTCACCCCTCACCTCCACCCCTCTACACTCTTTTCTGTGCCATAGGCTGAGTCGTCCCAAATCTCTCAGCATGGCAGTTTTCTCCCAGGCCTCCTCCTCACTCGCTTGCACTATATTTTTCTTTCTGGGAGTGGCTCAGTGCTTTGGGTCTCCAGAGAGAGTGGCGTTAGAGTGTAGAGATGCAGCATCAGGATGTGCCGCAGATGCTGTCTGTGGGATCTTAAGCACTGTGTTATGCTAAGCTCCCTAAATATAATTAAGAATTTAATGGGAATCATGTCAAACAGTTCCCAGGGTGACACTCACTGCAGAGAATCTAAAACTAGTGAATTCAGTATGGCTCTGCTGCTCTCTTATCCCTATTCTCACCTGTCTTTACTCATCCTAGTCCTCTTTTTTTCTTCACTCCCTCCTTCAGTCCTAACCCATATCTTATCTTTCTTTGTGTGCACATTTTTTTCCCCAGCACCCTATTCCAAGCCCGTGGTGACTTTAGAGCCTCAGTCCAACCTGCGGCCAGGTGATGAGGTTGCCCTGACTTGTGTTTCCTATGGTGGTTATCCTGAGGGTGATGTCATATGGCAGGACGCGGGCGGGCGCAACCTGACAGAGAATATCACCACTTCAGTTGTGGCCAATGGAGAAGGGCTGTTTACCGTGACCAGTGTATTAACAGTGGTGCTGGAGCCCAACAGTACCTACAGCTGCCGACTGATCAACCCAATACTTGGAGAGGAGGGCTACATCTCCGTTACAGTCACAGGTGGGATTTATAAAAGTTTTCTCATTCATGTGGGGAGCGAACAAGCAAATTCTCATTGGTTTCCAACGTTTTTTAACGTAACCAGCTTACACTGCATTTTTTTTTTGTTCATTCATAAATATGTAGCATTTCTTATTAAAGTCTTGTACGCTTTTGTTAATCAATCAATGAGTTGAATTTTCTGCTGTGGATGCTTAACTTTTTTCTCCCTTTCTAAGTCACAGTAATGATATAAAGAAATGAATGAGAAATAATGAAATGTCCAATTATGGTCCAATAAGCATAACCTATCAGTTCTTGTGCATTGTTAAATTAGATCAGTGAGTTATTATTTCCCTAAGCATAGTCAAATAGCTATTCAGCAGATAATGAAAGAATGTGCAGTAAGAAGCAATTGGCCTCCCAGCAGCTGTCTGCAGGAAGCATTTGCTAACCAGGGATCAGGATGATGTGCTGTCCTCTCTTTCATTGTTTTATGTAATCTTTAGCAATATGTGTGACAGTACCTGTATGACAGGTCTAATAGTCTCCTACACCCACCCTCCACCACCTACCATCCATGTCCCCCCTGCGCTGCTGGTGTATTCTATGTGTTAAGTGCAAGGAGAGTACCGTGTAAGGTGGGCCAAGGCTGGGTCTCTAATGGGAGCAGCACTGTGTGAAATGGCTCATAAATAAGTAGAGGTGGCCCGAGCCTGCTCTCTGGGCTGAAGCTGGTGCTGGAGCTTGGGTTGTTGAGGCGGAGGTCGAGGCAGAGGTCAGGGAGTGCTGCTCCACTGGGCTGGGAAATGACTGTGCTGTCTGGAAACAGGATGGCCGATTGGCAGGACTGGATGGCTGAGGGAAGGTGGCCTTTCTAACAATTTGGTTGGCCTCTTTTAAAACAGCACAGATAACCAGTCAGAAGTACCATTGGGGGAGTAGAAAGGTATTAAAAACACGGTGTGAATGAAATACGACTGAAGGGAAGTAAAGTAATTGTTAAAATAGTCTGTGGTGGCTATTACCCTTCTCCATTTGCTGGATTGATGGACTATTTCTGGTTTTGCTGAGATAGATATAATAGTGTTATTTTCTTTCACTCCTCTGTTTCCTCTCTACAAACAAAAGTCTTCCATTTTGAAAAATGTTGATGAAGCCTTCTGGGCTAGTGATTTAAAAGGTCATGCAGTTGGTCTTTTTGTTTTTTCTAGGAGAGGCAAGTCAATACCACAACAATATTTTTCTTATTTATTTGCATAGCTTTTATTAATAATACAGCCTGTACATGGGAATCCAGACATTTAAACGTTACAGATTTGTTCCCTGATGGTAAAGCTATTCTTATATATCATTCTACGGTTTTGGTTTTTTCCCCAAACTAAACATCAAAGAAAACCTGTGTCAAGAAACCCAATCAAAGAAGACAACAAAAACCAAAATAGTCCAAAAATGTGTCTGGCTAAAGACTGCGTTGAAACTTGTTGTAACAAACGGAGACAACAAAAGAAGCAAATCCACAAATAAACTAGGGGAACCCTTAATTAAAGCAGTGGTGATTGCAATTTTCAGCAACTGGGTGCACATGAATAAGAGTAATTTCTCAGTAGGAGCAGCAGCACAGCTTGATGATGGCCCAAGTTGTAAGTAAACACACAGAAGATTTATAGTATTTTGTGTGTCACGATACAAGAGGGCTTGTTTGAAATGAAAATGTATTTGCATTTGTTTACAACAGCTGGTGTGTACTTAACAGTTTGTGTAATTAATTCTGACCTAGCAGAACTCTTCTGCTGGAGTAGCAGAGTGTGCCGAGCTTGAGTTGATATTGCGAATGCGCTTGCTGTATACACTTAGGAACAGCACACCACACTCAGGCAGGGATGAATCCTATTATAAGAATGGGTGAAATCTGCTTAAAATTCTAAATGGACTATGAATGTGGGGGGAAAAAAAGAGTAAGAAATAAGAGTGTAAAGAGAGAGCGTGAGAGAGAGAGATGAGAAGAGGTAAAGTGTGAACAAGCATGTTCAAATTTCACACTCTCCCCAGTCTTTGATTGAAAAATTACAATAGTAATACAAATCTCCCCCAGGCAGAACACAAGTTTGACAAGGTTAATTTTGAGAAAATGAACCCTTTACCCAAACTGAGCCAAGCACTATGTAGTCTGGCATGAGCAACATGTTGAGAGTCTGTGTAAAGTGTTCCTTAACACATACTCATACCTCTTTTCCTGTTAGTACAATTTAAACTTCTGCACCATAAACATCTTAACTTCCAACAAAGCATTCACACAGCATATGCAGATATCATCAGACATCTCTGAGACTGTTTTAGCAATGCCCTGCAGAGTGCTGGTCAGCTTTTAAGCTGAGGTCCTGGAGTAGAGAACGTTTTTTGTGTTGCTGGGATATTGATAAATTTGCAGAGTGAAGCACAGATTAGGTGTGGGGAGACCCACAGGAATAGTTGGTATTAATGAACAGTTGAATGATGGAAAGGCGCAGCCTCTGTCCTCAAATGAACCATTGCCTATTTGTTTGCCTGGACAGTGTGCCTGTGAACCTCCCTCCCTTCCCCCTTCTCTTTTCTTGAGGCCGTTCACTGTCTCACACTCGCAACCTATTCTGACCACTTTGTTCTTGTCAAAAACAATTATGTTTTGGGGATCAGCAGTTTGTCTCCTATCATTGTTTTTTTCTGATTTCCAGATCCTTTTCTGAATGTAGAGCTTTAGCAGTGTATCCCATCTTCTGGAGCTGTGTGATTGCTGCAGTGTGTTGTCTGATGGCTGGGTTTCAGGACTGTCACTGAACACCCCCTCCAGCACCACCCCCACTCCGTCTGCTTGCTCTCTCAATGTGAAAGGCACCATTTCCCCGGCATTGCTCTGCTGGCACAGCATTTACAGTGAAAAGTGTGCCGATGGAGATCGAGTGAGGAAAGGAAGGAGATAGAGAGATGATGTAGGGAGATAGAGGGAGCAAGGGAGGCAGAGTTAGGAGGGGTATGAAGTAGATGACAGAAAGTAAGATGGAAACAACAATGTTTGCTGAGCCCAGAGCTGTGGCATTTATGACCTGACACACTGGAGATAGACTTGCAGATGGAATGTGAGGCCATCCCACCCAGCACGGAAAATTTCCTGCTGGATTTTACTATCTTTACACATTTTTCAAGGTTTCATTGGGTAGCAGAGTTAGTTAAAGGTTAGCACTGTTGTTTTGTACACTGCCTGAACAATCATTGGGAAAATGACTATTTTTAACCTCATCATTTTTTTTTTCTTTTCTTTTCTTTTTTTTACATTTTCCAACTCTTAATATTTTAGCCATGATTGGGTCTTTTTCAGATTTAATTCAGTAAGTACCCTTATTTGTGTAAAGAGGAATGGAGCAGCCTCTGAGGTGATTACCACCTTATGTTAAGACTTCCATGATCATTAGGCAGCTTCACCGGCTCAACTAAAATTGCCTCAAAACCAGCACCCTACTATATTATTGTGAAAATGTTGGTGTGACCCTAAAAAAGGTTTTGCTGTGGAGCAAAAGTATTAAAGAAAAACTTTTTCTAGAATGTCCTCTGTCAAGTGCTCAAAGGCATTGTGTAGTTCTTTGTAGACCCTAGCTAAGGAAGCTAGGTAAAAGGGCAGTTTACAGTTTCTTAAGTTATTTTATACTGATCCGTGTAGGGTAATTCTTTATTGGTATTTAAATAATCCTTAATATTAGGAGCAGCTTGGTGGTACTTGATCACTTTGATGAAAGACCTAGTGTGTCTTTGATGGTAGGAGAAACTCGATTCCGCTGTGGTTCCTTCGGAGCTCAAGAGAAAACCCACACAAGCACAGCGAACATTTTAACTTCTCTGCCCTGACAGGGGTGGAAACCCAGAATCTTCTTGGTGTGAGACAATGTGCTGATGGCACAAATGGTTGGGATTGGCTTTGTTTGTGTGTGTTTTGCTTGCTTTGCAACAATCACCAATCTTCTTGCTCGTAAGCAGTACATGACATTTTTTACCATGCATGAACCCTAACTCTAACTAATACTAACCGCCCTTAAATCCCTTTCAGCTCATAATATCTAAAGGATTGCTCAACTCATTTGGCTTTATGAAAGACTCTTATGCAAATACATGCCTGATGGTGAACATTAATGTTTATACCTTAACAGTTTCTTTCTGAGAGTCTTTTCTGGGCAACCCACAAACTTTTGCCTGCAGTGTATCCCCAAGGAGATTGTTTGTTACTGTATAATTGTGAAACAAATGCATACATATTCAACCTTCGCTGGATAAATCAAGGTTAAAAAGTATTTTTAATTGCTATACAAACATTGACCTTTGTCAGGCAGACGGATTCTAACACAGGTGCTAATGGTAAGTGGGGTTTGTGAAAATATTCTGTATTCATTCCACTTAGAAGTATTATTTTACATCATTAGATGTGTGCCAGCTTGCTTCTTACAACTTTTTTCAGTCTGTGTCATTACGTTTTCAAAGCTTAATCCTGGCATCATATTGCCATCTAAATAGCCACCTGCCAGACTCATTCAACCCATAAAACACCCAGCTCTCTGCTGTTTCTAAGACTTTCAATGACTGTTTTCTCAGAATGTTGTCATATACGTTATTTATTTTCTCCTAGAATCCCTGAAGGAAAAATTGTGCAGCAGTTTGAAACATTAATGTATCTCAAATTGAAGTAAAAGCATTGCTGTACTCCAGTTGCTAAAGGGCTAAACAGAAAGATGCAGTATCTGCTGCTTTAAAGTTTCTCTCATTAGAGTAGCTGTTGTGGTGAAATGTAGTAATTGCAATTATTCATGACATATTTTACAAGCATGTTTGCATCTTACTTCAGTAGGATCTCTTATCAAAAGCTCTGTCCGTCAATGTTGGGGGAATATTTTGCCCCAAATCAAGGTTTTGCTTCTAGATTCCACAACAAACCACTGTGTTGGCCCTGGTTCTCTGTTGAACAAAGTCTAATTTAAATGCAATTAACAGAGCCGTCAGAGAAACAGAAAAAAAAAACAGTATAAATGAATCTGTTGTCAGCAGAGCAGCAAGCAAGCAAGTTTCTCGACTGTATTAATTAGTGTCCAGTGCACAAACAGGCCTTCTTCCTCTTGCTGAATGTATGCTCTGTGTTATCTGCAGCCCAGCTAGGGAAAACAACCCAATAGACAGATGAAGTAATGTAGGCAATCTAAAATAAATTCAGGTAGGCAGCAATGCACCATTGTAAGCACATTAATTCCTATCAGGATTATTAACTCCAGGCCACTTGCTGCTGTCAGTGCTCTAAGACGTCCTCTTCTGGGCCTTCAGTATAGGAAATTTTATCCCTGTATTATGGCCCAGGCAATGTTATTTGTCATGGTCCCAGTACTGTTAGCAGCTCTGAGGGATTGTTGGGTTATATTCCGTTGTGGGCAGTTGCTGATCTGTGTGGTTTTGCAAAGCTTTTGGCATTGTCAGGTTGTCAGAATGTTTTTCTTTGCTACAATTAAAAGCAACACTGACCTACAGTCAGGTTTCTGAGCTTTTGGGCAATAACACATTTGTTGTAATTGTGACTCTGGTCATCACCACAACTGATTTGAAATGAAGCAGTCGAGGTGATATAACAGTTACCCATTTTTACATTTTTCATAGGCTGAATAATAATTGGAAACTTGACTGATATGCAGTACCGTGGCCATGTGTGACCTGGCTTTTTCTTATTAAATGACAAATTAAGGAAATAAACTGGTGTGAAATTATTTCCAATTGTTCAATTTACCTTTGATAGGGCTTTCTATAAACTCTCAGTATGTTGACCAGAGAGGTGCTACAAAAGAAGCTGTCATTGTGGCGAAAAGAAAACAGACCAATTTAGAGCAATGGCAAAAACTTTAGGAGAGGCCAAATCAACAATTTGGCACAGTCTTAAAAAAAGAAGAAATACTCTTTTCTATTTGATCAAGAAATACCCCTTTACAGACAAGTAAGGACACTTGTTTAGGCATGTCATTGTCAAGTCCACAAACAGTGCATTCATGAATGTAATGAGGGTTTACCTGTCAGTGGTAGCACTCAAGAACAGGAAGTAGACTTTGCTAGTAAACATCCAAAAGGATTCTTTAGACAAATGAAGCCAAGATGAACTTGTACCACCGTGATCACATGAGAATATTATGGGGATGGGAAGGAAGCATTCATAATTCAGAACATATCAAATCACCTATCAAACATGGTAAAGGTAGACTTGGCTTTGTATGTCTGCAAATGGCTCAGCAGTGTTAACTGTTGATAGAAGCTGAAGCATTTTTGCTTCTTTGGTTAAATGCTACTAAGCTAGTAGACCAGCAATTCATTATGTATATTACTTCACTTTTTTATAGTGGTGATATAGAAAGGCAAAATTCTGAAAATTGTAAACTGTCCAAAAAGCTTAGGACCCTGGCTAGAGCATTTCTTACTACATAGGGAATTTTTCCTCTCTTTTATGTTCAGTATTTTATCTTCTAAGAACAGTTTCTGTCTATGTGCATTTACACACAGACTACATTAGTGAATGAATGTGTCTAGTTTCTACAAGACTACACCTCTCAGTTTTTATTTTGGTCTTCTGTATTTAATCAAAACGGGGTCCAGCTTTGGCATTGTACCAACACAGTATGACGTTAGCCTCTGCTGCCTTCCCACTAAGTAGAGGTTGACATCTTTATGTCTGTTCCCAGCCTGGTGGAAACCTGTCTCTCTATGTCTACCTTCGCTTTTCTTTTCAGGACACTGTATTTATGATGGTAGTAAACACACAAAAGTCCTCTTTTGTTATTGATCGATTTCATTTTGATTCGGACTCATAGCATGGACTATCATTGGGACCAGTCGGGCCCTGCAGTGTACATTTCACACAGCTCCCTGTAAATCCTGTAAGAGGGATTGGTTTCGGGAGGTCTGGCATCTGTCTTGGCTTCACGATATGAAATCATATTAGTTTCAGCTTTTTAGAGTTGCTGGGAGAATAACCACCAACGAATGACTGGGCACACCTTCAAAGTTTGGTTATTTAATTATTCAGCCCATTTATTTGATGTTTAAACTCTGCACCTGATAACACTATGAATTATTGTCCTGCAAAGGATGTTTGCAACCTCAGTAAATTGCTTTGTTCTGTGCATGCAAGCAGTCCAAATTAGTGCCTGGCAACACACAAAAACCATTGTCTAGCGCTATAATGTGTTTTCAATTAGGAGTCGTTGAGAGATTTAGCTTATTCTCGGGATAGGTGACTCTTTTCTTCAATAGCTCTAGAGAGCAGTAATTGATTGCCAAGTGTGAAATGGAAGTTAAGAATGGACTGAGTGTGGCTGTGTCCCAAAGGAGAGTGGTTTTGAGCAAGCATATGCTGGACTCGCTCACCTCTCTTTGTACTGACAGCTCAACTTGAAACTACGTAAGCACCCGCTGACTCACTGCATGAAAAGAAACGCACCTATTACAGAGCCCTTTATTTCAACCCCTAGTGTCAAATATCACAGTAATAACTGTGATTAAGCCATGCTGTGGCCGTGCTCCTTATGATACCAGTTTGAATGGACAGTAGTTCAGCATGACTTACATCCCCTTCACGTTGCATTAATATCTTCCTGCTGGCTTGGAGTTTGTAGCCATGCCTGTCTCCCTATTGCCTGACAACTTGCAGCTCATTACAGACAAACTGTCCACAAGGAAGCAAACTCGCTCCACTTACCTTATTAATATTGTCAACTGTGTTTAATTTCATCACTTGGCCTTCTCATGTGTGATGCCGCAGTAAGTGCAACTCTTTGTCAGTGGCACAGACAGCTCAGTGACCCACACCACAAGAGTCTGTCATATCTATAATGTATCTGTCTCCACACTTTCAGTCAGTGACTCTGCCGGAATAAGAGTGATGCTATTTGTTGGGTTATTTTCCAAATGTGGCTGTTAGAGGGGTCAAGTGAAACCAAACAGGGTTTGGATCGTTCACTGTACTATGAGTGTGTTGTGGAACCAGGAACTTCCAAGCTATGTCCAAAGGTAGCAAAATCCACTTACAACTGAAAATATTGTTTGATAGGTATTTAACTTTAAAAGTGATTTTCTGATTGGACATAAGGCTTTGTACAAAGACAAGCAGAATGGCCAAAACTGCAGCCATATCTGATTTTTATTTTACAGTTCAGATATGAGAGTGGTGTCTAGGCAAGATTAATTTAATACATGTAAGCTATCTGTATCATAACAATACTAATATACATTACTGTAAACATTTGGAATGCCAAATTTTCAAGTTTTTCATTTTATTTAATTTGGCTTGTGAAATGAAAAAAACAAACAAACAAAATAAATAAGCACTGCATACATTTTCAGTGTACTATCTTTATATAAAAAAAATTAAACAGAACTCTAGCATGCTGTTTTGCTTACTACTGGTACAGTTAATTAATCATGTTCCAGTCCATCCAACCTCTGTGGGCAACTTCTCATTTTCTCATATACATTTAGAGGCTTAAGCTTTTGGACAGTTACATTTTCCTTTTCTCTGTCCTCCACCACATGTCAAAAACATAGTTTTTGATGGTAGCCCTTAGAGGTAAAATACATTGTAACTTGAGGAAAAAACAGCAAATGCAAAAAGTGGCGCAAAAAACTCAGTGGAAGTTGAATAAAACACAACTGAAATAGACAAATGCACAGCACAAGCTAATTTAATAAATATGTAAATATATACACCAGCAGTAACTGAGACAATTGTTTTTATGAAGTCTTCTTTCATCAACTCACCTATATCACATTCAGGTGTGTAGAGATTTTGTATCAGTGATATTACATTTCGTATTATAGGATGTTGTTTATATACCTGCTAAAATACATTACAAGCACACTGATGACTGATGTCCTTGGAATTCTTTATTCCGCCAATTCTGGGTAAAGTTATTTGACATAAAGTGATGACACCGTTGACCAGATAATGTAAGTGTTTATAGGTATGAAATATGTGCTGCTTCACCAACTATGACTTACTTCCAGAGATGAAAGTAAGTGTGTCCTGTTTTGTATTGTGAACCATGAGAAGAATTAGTGCCGGTACTCCAAAGCAGGAAAAGAAGCTGTCAAGGTTACAGAGTAAAATAGGATTCAAGTTGTAATCCTGAACATTGTAAACCTGCCATTGATTCTTCAACAGTGTCTTAAAATGTTTTCCCTGTATTTCCTTGTTATTTATCATGTACTTCAAAGCGAGGGACAGACAACCTCAAAGACGACAGCGGTGTGCTTTGTAATGGATTCAAATATGATTTAAAAAAAGAGGAAAACAAAGGACAAACTCATTTTAACATTTGCTTCAAGGTCTTTCTGTCGTTTAGGTGCAGTGATGGTAGGAGCCTTGTTCACTGAGTTCAGATTACATCCATTTGGTTTGCTGATATAATCTGTCAAGTAGCGAGACTAATAGATAAGAAACTAATTTGTTCCTGTTGCGATCGTGCTTCTGAATAACATGATGCAATTTTTTTAAATTCATTTTTTATTTTGTTTTGTTTTGGGGGGTTTTTTGTATAAATTGTTTGTGTGTAGACGGTTGACGATGATTGTATTTGCTGCTGGCTGTTCAACAAATTGCTTAAAGAGGGTTAAAAAGATTATCTTGACCTTGACCTATAAAGATGTATTCTGTAACTGAAAAAAGAAGAATACAATCAAAAACTAAGTCCTGGTAGAAGTAATCATCATCCATTCTGTAGTACATGTGCCATCAAACCAGGTATACAGAATACATTGGATGCATTGACACATTACCGGCCTCATATAGTAGTTGTGACTCAATCCTTTCTCAGTGTTTTTGCACATCCCTGAGCAAATTATATTCACCTGTAATTATAATTAAGCCCTAGTGTAAGTGCATCTTGTCAGACTGTTTGAAAACTTGCACCTATGGTTCTCAAGACATTCATTGTTCTACAGAAAGAATATTGTCTCAAAGTCATGCCCCAACTGAGTTTGTTTTTATTTATTAAGAAAATGCTTGCTTAGCATAGCTGCTGTTTATAGCAGTGACCTGGTTCACATAGTCACACCTGGGAATGACCAGTGTTCTCATATGCCAGTAACTGAGCTGGGGTGAGCTTTAGGAGATAATACAGTGCTCAAGGACAGTTAAACATACTTTTCTGTTTTCTAACTTTTAAAAAAATGAGCAAAACTTGGTGTTTATTCATTTTCATTTTTTCTTTCATCATTGTCGCGCTTTTCCTTGTCTTCTTTTCTATCTGTTGATAGAAAAAAGGGATTTATTGACATGTTAATTATGATCAGTCAGTTTCAGATTTAATCTGGTTTGACTCTGACTTTTTCAGAACTTACTTCAGTTGTTTTGTGCCCCCAGTGTAGATATTCTAAGGTGAATGAGAGAATAATTGTCCTCATTTGTGCATAAGAAGGCATTGTTTAGTTATAATATATTCGTTTTGTGGAAAGGCTACCCTTGTGGGACATTAGTATGAACATATTGTCTCTGACTCGTTTCTCAGCCAGAGGCTGAGCATTTTCTCAGGCTAAATAACTTAGCTACACACAAGTTGTGAGACTGTGATTAGCTAAATTCCACTGAGAGAGACAGATTTACAGAGCCATTTTTTCAGTCTGTCCAAGATACCGTATTTTAAAAGTGCTGGAAGGAGACAAAGTATATTTAAGCAATAAGCCATGAGAAGCTGAACTTGACAGTGATTTTGGAACAGCTTAAAGGCATTGTTAGAGACTCTTCTAAAAGAACTGTCAAAGCAAAGCCTGGAGTAGCTTTTTGCTTTTGTCAAATGACTGCAGTAAAGAAAGAATGTAAGTGTGCCAAAATGTTATATTTTAATGTGATTTTAGTCATCAATAATGACACTCTTACCAATGTCAGTGCCGACTTTTGGCTACAAAGTATTTTACAAGAACTTCAAACACAGTCAATGAAAAGTGAATGAAGGGACTGTTTTATGTTTTAGACTCAATAAATGGCTAGATTTTCTAAGACGAACTATATTGATTTAGAAGAGCTCTTAATGGACATGGTGAAGCTGTTTTACTGTTTAACAGCCTAAAATATTTGAATTGTTTTCTTTTAATCATTTCCTGCCAGCTTCCACACTGCTTTATTATTTATTATTTAAGCTATTTATTGCTGAGTTAGTGTTGAGTTGGCGAGGTATTATCATCACCCTGTTGGTATGGCGGGCGAGCGTCATGAACACCCAAGACTGTGAATGCGATAACTCACTACAACGGACACAGGATTTTGAAAGCTCTTGGACAATCTCAGTGACCTTGAACCTCTGACCTTGACCAAGGTCGGGTTTTCTGAAAATCCCATGAACGTGATAACTCATGAAACAAGTTGCCATAGGTCATAGGTGCATGTGTAATAATCTCAAGTTTAAATCCCAGTGACGTCAACGTCAAGGTCAAGGTCAGAGGTCAAGTTTGACAAAAATCACAGAGGAAATTTTAAATTTATAGGTGCATCTATTATGAGGCTGAATGAACAGCTGAGCAACGGGAAGATGCGCAGCAAAGGACCTGGGCTGCATTCAAACCCTCTGTAATAGTATTACATAGAGGCCACGTGCTCCCTCCAAGGCTATGTGTCCTCTTTGCTGTCTGCTTTAACTAGTGGATGTTGAATAAATAAATATGTTGTTGTTCCTTTGAGGACACATGGGTTTAAAAAAAATATGTTAATGTTTAAAATGTGCTATCCCTTATAGCACCAGTGCTGTCATGTATATAGTACTCAGTAGCTAAATCTGATCTTTGACTTGCCTAAAAGCAACAAGATTTGTTATATTTTTTCTAGACTAGGTAAAATGTAGTTTAATCACTGAAGGAATTTTGGTTGTTTTCATGAGATAAATGAATAACACAAATAAGCTGACCTGCATCAGCATCCGAGTCCAGCCTAGCTCGAGTGCTTTGAGAATATTCATCTGTCTCTTCAGTAATCACCAAAGACTGCAGCACAGGAAAATGAGAAATGCTGTTTTATAATGAGAGCCCTAGGCAGAGACATACAGAGACATGTCTTTAAAAAAATCTATCATTATATATTCTCCTAGTAATACTGCAGTGGGAGAAGCATACTAAGAAGTTGTGCTCTTTGAAGCGGTCCGGGCAGTGCTTTAATGTTTTGGATAGAGCTTACGTTGCTTTGTGATACAGGGTTAAGCTTACATCCTGTCATTTTTTTATTCAGAGATGTTGTCATGTAAGCAGAAACCATTCCTGATGGTTTGAACTATGGCTTTGTTTCATCATAAACAAACATTGATACTTTAAAATCTCTGCCTCACTTTTTCAAAGTCTAACCAGAGGATGCTAGACAGAATCAATGATGACTGAGTGAAAGTTTTCCAAGTGATATGGCTTTTTTTTTTCTTTCGTTTTTAGAACTTAAGCACACTAGATACAGGATGTAGTGTTCTACAGCTTCTTAACAGTCTAAAGAGATGAAAATCAAATGTGAAAAACCATTACAAAACTAGTGCAGCTACTGGGTATGTTTCTGGCATGAACACTTCGAATGGATGGTTCAATAAGTGTCATGTTGAGGTTCATATACTGAATTATATTTCTCTCCCACTTTGCACTATACTGATGCAACACAGGAGTTGTTTCAGCAATAGGTGTGCACTTTACAGAGTGTCTGCAGAGGGTTTCAGGCTGCAGCTTGTTCTCGGAGCAGTGAGCCGCAGGAATGAGCATCAGGAATCTGGAAATATGGCTCATCCACCATGGAACTTTGACATTTCAGTATTTTGAAATGGAATATTTAATTTTTGTCTATGTGTCACGTATTATGCATGCAGACGTTCTTGTTATGGTTCCATCTGTTCACTTAATCATCACTTTAAGTGTTTGTTTGTTTGTTTTTCAGTGTATATACAGAGAAAATGCAGAGAAAAACATTTCACTAAGTTATGTATGTCTAAAGCTGCAGTAAAACATGTTTTCATAGTGATAGTGGATTACATTTAATTATGGGAAAAGGTACCATGTGATAACAAGGCATGTTTGATTTGGTTTTATGGTCTGTTTTAGCTTAATGTCATAACTGCCATTAAAATTTTAGCTGGCGATTTAAAAAAAATAATTAAAAAAAATCACTCATTTTGATGTGTCCTAAAACACCATTTCCAAAACATAAAATATGCATAAAATATCCCTAGAAATGTAATGTAATAATTTTACATTTACATTTATTTCCTTATTCATATAATTGAAAATCATACAAAGAAAACATGATGATTTTTATCACTTTTCAAAATACTTATAATCATTTGGATTTCTTTTTAAACAAACAAAGTTTATTATAAAAAAAAAAAAAAAAGGGAGGGTCTATGTTGGTCCCAAAGACAGCCTCTATAAAGGTATCTGGTTTCATCAGTAGACACAGAATGGGAAAAGTGTCTTATGCTTGAGTGGGAACATTAAGACTGAACGTTATGCACAGGTAGCAACAACTAGAGAAGGCCGTGCTCATTTCAGTAAGAAAACGCTAAAATCATATTCTGCAAGCAATACATCAACATGGCTCCATTGTACAGGGTGGGCCATTTATATGGATGCACCGTAATAAAATGGGAATGGTTGGTGATATTAAAGTCCTATTTGTGGCACATTAGTATATGTGAGGGGGCAAACTCCTCAAGATGGGTGGTGACCATGGTGGCCATTTAGAAGTCGGCCATCTTGGATACAACTTTTGTTTTTTTCAATAGGAAGACGGCCATGTGACACATCAAACGTATTGGTAATGTCACAAGAAAAACAATGGTGTGCTTGGTTTCAACGTAACTTTATTCTTTCATGTGCCGGTCTCTCTGGCTTCATCTTCAGTAACTAAAGCGTACCCTCTGTTGGGTTGAGATCAGGTGACTTGGCTGATGAAGAATGTGGCATTTCTTTGGTTTGAGAAACTCTTGAGTTGTTTTTGCAGTATGCTTTGGGTTGTTATCTATTTGTGCTGTGAAACACTGTGCAGAGAGAAAATGTTCATCCTCTTACTTCTATCAGCATTCACATCATCATCAAACGCTACCGATTTGGTTTCATTGGTGGACATGTGCCCATGCCATAGAGTTGCTTCCACTATGTATGATAGTTCTATTAAACATGGCGGTAGATGTTCCTTTTCTCCTTCTCCTACTTTCTGCTTCCTGTTGTTTTGGTATAACCCTACTTTGTTATAGACTCTCTGCATTTCAATTCAAAAATACATACCTCCAACAAAGTGCTCTTGCCTTGGCTAGATGGTTTGAATGGATTTTTCTAAACAAAAGAAAGAATCTGCAGTCATACTCTATCGTTGTCTTTTGTGGCCTTTTTGTATCAGTGAGCTGACCGGTGCATTCATTGTTTTTAAGAATGTACCAAAGTGATGATTCGTCCAGTCAGTTTTTGTTCTCGCTCAGATTTGTTTTCACTTTTAGGCTAATGATGACATCCTTCACTTGCATTAACATCTCTTTGTGCTTCATATTAAGAAAGCCAGTGAAAAGCTGCCAAATGCAAGTTCAGCACTTGGACTCAACCTCAAAACCTTTATTTGCTTGATTTCTCATGAAATAAGGAGGGAATTGGTCTCACATGCCAGTGAACTGCCCAAATAATTTTCGTTAAATCCCTTGAAGTAAAGCTCAATGCCTGCACCTCAAACACATCTTGATTGTTTGATTTAAATGTACTGTTGTGGGTGTACAGAGGCAAAATTTAATAAACCTTGTCACTGACCAATGATTTATGGACCTAACTGTATAATATAAGTGGCTACAGCTTGTTGACCTGCCACCATATAGCTAAAAAAATAATATTGCTACCAAAGAAACAAGATTCAGCTCTTGTTTGTCTTAGTGTTTTAAACCTATTTGCTCTTGGTTTTTTGTATTTTTGTAACATAGCTTTTCTACTATTCCATTATCAACCAGCCAGATACGCTGCTTTGGTACAGATAGTTGTCACTAGTGATTATCTCCTACACATTCTCACCATCTTCAGAGACAGTGATTGTTTTATAGCTAATTAAAAATTTAGACAAGGCAACATTGTAACCTGATTATTGCACTGACACTCAGGGACTGAATCGTGAAGATGGCCTTGTGAAGAAATGAAGCCCCCCACCCCCACCCGAAGGGGGAAAAAAAAAAAAGAAAATAGAAATCAATAGTCCACTCTGCCTCCAACATCTTAATGCCACTCTCAGAGGAGAGGGATGTGCGGAAGTGATGGACTCTCTGTCAGTTACTAGACATCAGAGGAGTTTTTAATTGAGGCCCCAGCGGGGCAGACAGGGAGACAGGAAATGCTGAGAAGAGCGTTAGCCTGGCCCGTATTAGATGACATGGGAAGGCCGTTTGTGAGACAGTGTTCACACGCTTTTGTTCCTCTGCTATGCTAAGGCTGCACACTATATTACAATTTTTATTATAGTACAGCAATGTGCAAAAGTCTTGAGCCCCCTCTCATTTCTTGCTCTCAAGGGCATTGGCTGCTTTTTCACTGATTTTTAGTCGAGTCCTTGAACTTGACCATTTTCAAAGGAATTTGTTTTTGTTTGTTTGTTTGTTAAAGGACTTAATGATCCATAGGGTAATTGTTCATGCATACAAAATGCACCTAACTTAACACTGTTATGTTTACACGTAACGGATAACAAACTTATTTTAAATTACATTTCTAGGAACTTTGTTACTGGGAGCATGTCAAAAAAACACATTTGTTCCCATTTTCATAGTCAACTCTACCAAAATGCCAAAGATAACTCAGTTTGATAGACATAAAATAGTATTAATGAGGTAATCCCTTAAGAACTGTTAGCTGGACACTAGGTAAATATAGCCATGGACCTGAAAGATGCAGTTAACTTTTCACTTGATCCATCTACTTTTTGCTGAAGCCTCATCCGAAATGGTCTCGGTGGAAAGATTGCTGTCAAGATTTGGTCAGGAGAGAGGCAAAACAGTGAGTGCCTACAGCCATTTGTATAACATGGTGCAGGGGCTGTGACAGTTCAGGGCTGATTTTTGTGTTTGGGATTTTATTAAAATTGATAAAAAAGTGCCCTTAGATTTTTATACCATGTGGAAAACATCTAATCAGCGACAACGTCATTTTTCAGAGTGACAGTGATCTCAACACTCAAACTGCAGTAAAAGCATATCTGGACAGAAAAACACACAATGGAGCACTGTCATAGATTTTCCTCCCCAAAACCTGAACCTCAACATTATTGAAGCAGCTGTGGTCTCTGTGCAAACATCAGAACTGTGTACCTTTTTTAATAGTTCATGTTTTTTTAATTGAATAGGTTTCAAATGCAGGGTAGACAATGTGCACAGAATTGTTTGTATACATTTTTTAGCTAAAGTTTAACTTATCATCACATTAAACGTTGTTCTAGTTTACAGTAGTTGTGGAGGTTAGCTCCATGCTGGTTAAAATTAAGAGCTCATCGCATCCTGTAGCCAGTAGAGTGTGTGCGTGTGTTTATATCCATGCAGTGTGCTTCACAAAACCTCTGGTTTGGGATTTCATTTTGGGTAAAAGGCTTGCAAGTGTGTTTCATGTACTATGAATCCTGTTTTTTCACCATGTCCTTCCATGGCTGACTTGTCTTATCATTAGGACAGGGACTCGGTCAGCAGTGTCTTGTGCCTTGTGGTTTTTCTTTTTACACCAGTGCAAGGGTTGTTCATGTCACAGCTGGGTCACATTCTCAAACATCCCACACACTTACTGACATGCTACCTCATGGTTTGCGTCTCTCTGTTAAGCCGCCTGAGTCTGTTTCTTCACCCACCATTTTCTTTGCATGCAAATGTTCATTTTTTTATTGTAAAATGCAAGTGTATGCTTACTGGTTAACATCCAGTAAGCCATTTAAGATGCTCACTGTGCTCTTTGATGTGACATTTAAATTCCATTCTGCACCAGAACAAATAAGTGTATCCAAATCCACATCAGATAGTGTCTTTACCATTCTGAAGTTTATTCTGGTTATACTGCGCACCTCTACCCCAGGCCATTGTTTATATATGCCAGCACAGAGCTATTACGCATCCTCGCACCTCTCTGTCTGTAACGTACCCTCTGCATTACTAACACGACAGCCGTGCAGTTGGCTCTGAGCTGTATATTCAGTTAATTAGCCCCTCTACTGGGTATGGGATTACCTTCAGCTGTAAAGATGAGAAAATTCACGCTAACCTTGCCCCTGGCATATATGAGCAAGACTTGAAATAATTTCTCTGTAAATACTTGTGACTTAGTTTCCCTATGCTTTTCCCATCAGACAGTTCAGTAACATTCATTGTACTTTTGGCTATGTGTACTGTGGTAAAACTCAAAAATTCTAACAGTTATGAATCTACCTTCTTCCCCTTTTGTTTATATGGTATTGCCATTTTTTTTAAATGCATGTCATTTTGCTCTTTGGCTAACCTTGTTTCACACACAACCCACAGACCAACAGTATAAAACATGGATATCACTTCTGGGCAGAGATGGGCAGTAACGCGTTACTGTAATCTGATTACTTTTTTCAGGTAACGAGTAAAGTAAGGGATTACTATTGCAAAAACGGTAATTAGATTACCGTTACTTTCCCGTAGGAACGCTGCGTTACTAAAACCGTGATTTTTTTTTTTTTTTTTTTTTTTTTCTTTTGCGAGAATGTCTCACGACAGTGAGGTAAGCGAGTGCGACGTTCGTGACAACAGCTGTGTGCAGATCAACAGTGCATCATATATCGAGTGCGGGAGAGAGTATGAGCGTGCAGCGTTTAAAGCGTGGAAGTACTGACCTTACTTTGAGTTTGATTTCATAAAAAGTGACAAAAACATTAGTGTCCGTTGTGCGTGGGAAGAAAACTTCTTTTTACAGCGAAAAAACCCCCTAAACTTCCAAGCAAGCACCGAGTGCGCTACGACGTAATGGGAAATTCACAGAGAAACTCGCGGATTCTTCCACTGACCGCTGCGGCACACCTGCACCAGGGTAAACCTCCGCCTACGCCACTCCTGCTTTACAGGTGAAAATAGAGCAAGAGGACCGCTGAGTCTTTGATGTTATTTATTTTCTGCTGTGTTTTACTTGCATCTATTTGAAAGACTGAGTGTAAACACACACAAAAAAAAATAAATTTATGTGCTGGAATGTGCAGAAAATAAGTTTAAATGTTAAACAAATTTCTTCCAGTCAGAGAATGTTGCATATAATTAAATTTTTGCTTGATGCATAAAGTTAAAAGTTTAAAACTAATTAAACAAGTTTTAAAGAGAGACTTTTCCATTTGATTACATTTTGTATGATGGATTATGCAGAAAAAGTAGAATTGGGCTGAAAGATCTATCACTTTATCACCTACTCAGGTTGTTAATCGTGT
Source organism: Mchenga conophoros (assembly GCF_057382185.1). Classification (NCBI taxonomy): domain Eukaryota; kingdom Metazoa; phylum Chordata; class Actinopteri; order Cichliformes; family Cichlidae; genus Mchenga; species Mchenga conophoros. Next base: position 11,806,719 of record NC_140526.1, read on the forward strand.
TTTTAAAAAGTAACTAAGTAATTAATTACTTTTGGAAATAAGTAATCAGTAAAGTAACGGGATTACTTTTTAAGGGAAGTAATCGGTAATTAGTTACTGATTACTTTTTTCAAGTAACTTGACCAACACTGCTTCTGGGTCACAAAAATGAAGCCAGTTCAGCCTAACAATTTTCATTCTGTCTGAAGGCCACCAGATGGCGATAGCTATGGTTGCAAAAAGACTTCTGGCATTATGGAAGTCTTTCAGAAAACAGCTTTCTGCAAACACTTTAGTCCTGAGTTTATGGGTTAGTCAATCTTTCGTGGTCACATTGAATAAAAACGCTAAGCATTTTTAATAAATCTGTCTCACACTGTGCTTCAAATTGAATGGTTTTATGCGCATTGGCTAATAAGTTGTCTGCCAAAACCTATTAGCCAATCAGCATGCAGATTTACAGTCAGAGCCCCCTCTTCGTTATCAGCTCCACCCTTTTGAAACAGATGTTGATACAGAATTGTTTGAGGCTTCAAAACATGACTTCAGAAACCAATGGGTCATGTTACAGTTGCTATATCCATCTTTTATCAGTGTGCCCCAGGGTGGCTGTGGCTACAATGTAGCTTGCCATCACCAGTGTGTGAATGTGTGTGTGAATGGGTGGATGACTGGATATATAAAGCGCTTTGAGGTCCTTAGGGACTAGTAAAGCGCTATATAAATACAGGCCATTTACCATTTTATACTCTGTATTCAGTTCAGTTTTATTTATATAGCACCAAATCACAACAAGTTGCTGCAAGGTAAAGACCCTACCTATATTAATACAGAGAAAACCCCAACAATCAGACAACCCCCCATGAGCAAGCACTTGGTGACAGTAGGAAGGAAAAATTCCCTTTTAACAGGAAGAAATCTCTGGCAGAACCAGGCTGAAGGAGGGGCAGCCATCTGCTGTGGCAAGTAGGGGGCCAGGGGAGGGAGATGAGACAAAAGACACACTGTGGAAATGCAGAGTGGCGTATAAACACAAAGAGAGGGAAAAAAGGTGAATTCATACTATTAATTTAGTTTTTCATTCATACTGCTACACTGTTTTGTTTCATATGCAAAAGCTGCGATCATCGAAATCCATCTCTGGCTTTGACCTGCCAAATGAAACTCAAGTACACTCCATCTCCATGTCTCATTGTAACCTCTCTGTGCTGTGCGACTGTTGAGTGGCAGGGAATATTCACCTGTGGATCAATCAGATTAAAGTCTGACTCATTTTATGAGGGTGGTAACCTTAGCACACCATCTCATCATTCTAAATCCATAGCACTGCATTATAGGCAGACTACCTCCACACTTTGAGCCAACCTTCCACTGGAGAAAGGTCAGAAGCAGCCTGACATGTCTGAGAGATAGCTTACGAGTTGAGAGTAGACTAATACCACAGAGTTCATTGTGATTCAAGCCCAGTCCAGCATTCACGCAGTCACAGCCTCAGTCTCTGCTTGCTTATGAAGCAAAAACTAATTCATCCAATTGTTTTTTCACCTCCTCAGGTCACTTGGTCACTCCCCCGCTTACCCCCCATCGCTTCAACCTTCACTGACTCACTAACTCATCCACCTTGCTCTCCTGCATACTTTCCACTACTTTCTGCACCACCACCAGATGGCTTTTATAGTTCTCCCGCTGAGAAAAAAAGAGGGCTGTTAGAATCTTTATTCCTATAAATGCAGAGCCATTATTTTGTTTTAATGTGCACGTCTGCACATCATACACTCCTGCTTGCCTCAAACCCATAGCGTCAGGGGAAGGGCAATAATGTCAGACAAATTGTGTAAGTAAATGGGCGCTAGGTCGTCCTAGAGATGAGCACATTGCCTCTCTGCATGCCAATATGACAGTGAGGTAGCATCTTACTGAAAAGCTATTTATTGAAATGCAAAAAAGAGCAAAGGCTCCAAGCGAAGATGCTGACAGGACAAAAACCTGTCGCCATCCATCTCAGTTTGCCAAGTTTTCCCTCTACAAGTCAGCTCCTTGTCCTCTCTTGGTGAGGAGAGGTGTTCCTAGAAATATTGCAAGAACAGCTGGTGTGCCTGTGCAGTCACAAGCTTTTCAAGCTGGGGCTGAATGGGGAGGGTTCTGGGGTTTTGATGGACACCTTCGAGGTTGATAATAAAGGCTCATAATTGAAACTGAAGCTGAAACAAATTCAAAGTCATTCGTTCAATGTAATCCTAATATTCATGCTCATGTTTTTCATTCTGATTAATCCGTGTCCTCTGACACTGAGGCCATCTTTCCATTAGCACAGTTGTTATTGTTTCTGCCAATCTTTTCTTCCGTGGTCAGGTTGTGTTACGCAGAAAGTGCATGAAAAAAGTTGAAATCATCGATGCCTGTGCATCTATTTGCACTTTCTGAGGTAGTTTGTGTATATATATCAATCACTTCACTAGTTTACGGTGAGTATGATTTAATTCTGAGCTCCTGTTTTGTCTCATTGAGTTTTATATCTCATTCACTTTACTTTGTCTTCCCGCTCTTACTGTATTGTCAGAATAAATGTCTTTATCTCTACCTTATGACTCATTGTTAGAAAGCTATATAAGCCTGTTTCTAGCTGTGCCTCTGTGGTCTCCAGGGCTGTATAGGCCCTCTAGCAGGGCTGGGCTCTGCTGCTGCTCAACCCTTGGGCTAGCCCCTAGTCCAGCTTGCTCTTCTGTGATCAATTCTCCTCTGTAACAGGTGCCCTTTCTCTCTACCTCCATCTTCACAACCAGCCAGGAAAAAGCCAAGTTGTTCATCCTGACAATGAAAGAAAAACCTAATTGACTCTTCCTCTCCTCTTCCTCATCCATCCAGCTTGTCTACAATGAGCCTTGAGGCTCTTTTTAGCCTGAAGCCATCCTTCCGTCAAGAGACATTATTCTCCTTTGGTCCCAGCTTAAGAGGCAAGGTGTCTTCTAGGAAGGTAAAACTGGGGTGACAGTTGGAGAGAAAGCAGCTTTGATCTCGACCGCCTTCACGTTGCAGAACCAAGATGACAGGCAAGGGAGTCTTAGGAGCACTTTATTCCTCCAGAGGTGCTGGAGAGAAAACACTCAGGCTTGTAAAAATGCCTGCAAATCTTTTACTGAAGCCCAAACAATACCTAAGCTGGGCCCTTGCAAGTCCTCTATAGTGTCTTCTAGAGACTAAGGGAGCCTCTTTTCTCCCTGGCGTTGCGCCCTATGTTAGAGGCTCCATATGGAGGTGGTATTTTATCATTCTCTTACCTGCCCCCATTAAATATCTATTTTTATCTTAGTAGGCTCCTGTGGTCTTCTACAGTCCACAAAACACCTACGGTGATGCACCCCTTGTATAATAAGTATTACTTCAGGATAAGCCCTGGGTTAGGTGTGGTTGTTATCACATATAAAAATGCTACAAAAATTGATTGATGGTATAATTGTAGCAACTTTCCATATGGCACTTGTTTTTGAGAAATTTGATTATGCTCATAAAAAATCTGCAAGGAAACGACATAGTGTGTTATATCCATGTGCAGCGTAATAGAAAATGACCGCTTTATAGCTTCTGCACCTGCCTTATATTAGAGATGGACCGTATCGGTATCGGTCCGATACTGACGTAAATTACTGGATCGGATATCGGGGAAAAATACAAGATGTAATCCGATCCATTAAATATCAAAAAAGCACCTCACAAAACTTGCGACACGGCGTGACTCTCCTCATAACCGTAGCACGTCAAAGCAGTGTGCTCACATAGAGCGGCTGTGTGTATTTTGTAGCATGCAAACCAGCATTTCATCTCCGAGGAAGTGATCCCAGAGAGAAGTAAAGCAAGTGTGTAAGTTCATCTCTGAATGTTTGTAAAGCATTCCCACGTTAAGCTTAACAACCGATATATGAAGCGACTGCCTCTTCTCTCCCCCTCCTGCTGCTACTTCAATCATGAAACTGATCAGTGATCAGCTGATCGGCTTTTCTGTCGCGAGTCCGTCTCTCTTGTTTGTTTATCTCCCACTTTGCACCAGAAAGAGGAAACCAGCGGCTGAATAACAGCAGCACGTTTAAGCTTGATAATCTGTTGTTAAAATTTATTTAATATATGGATATTTAATAATATCAGAATCAATAAACACAATTCTGATTCTGATTCTGATATTGCTTTCTAGACCAGGATCCTTTTCTACGTAGCTGACGGCTGGTAACTGTGCAGGGGCGGATCTAGCAAAGTTTGGCCAGGGGGGCCGATAGGGCATGAACAGGGAAAAGGGGGCACAAAGACATACTTTTCTTTCTTATTCTCATTTAAAATGTCGAGCTTTTATTAAATAATTATCTGAATCTTACACCCAAAGTTTTAATCTGATGTAAAATAAATAGAAGTCCATTACTGTATATAGTGACTATTAAGTCTAATATATATACCCTAGTAAGCTATAGTACTTTTTCCTTTGGGAAGGTACCATCTGTGCAGTCTGCAGTTCTGTTGAAGAAAGATGTTGAATTTATTTAATTATTCTTGGAAAAATAATTTATTTCTGTGCATTTTTTTTCACACTGCATCAAATTAAAGTTGATTACGTCGATTAAGCATCATGAGGTGGAGGGTGGAGGGTGGTTCCCTATTTTTTTTATTTTTTTTATTTTTTTTTTGCTGGGAGTTTTAGAGCCCTATTAGTTAGGTTGCTTACTCTTTAAAATACCAGAATAGGGAGGGTGGAGTAGGTTTAAGTTTATTAGATTGATCAGTATTCCTGAACTATGAAATATTTTGGGTGCAGTGCATTTTTTGCATACAGGTATAAAAGAATAGCTTTAGTGTTTGTTTGTTTTTTTTTAACCTGAGTATGAACTTATACAAAAAGCAGCAAGATATTAAAAAAACAGTTTTATTGATTAAAAAACACACTATATCGGATTCATATCGGTATCGGCCGAAATCCAAATTTATGATATCGGTATCGGACATAAAAAAGTGGTATCGTGCCATCTGTAATCTCTAATGACATCTCACAAGCATTCGCTTTTTGATACAAAGACTGTTTACACAGTTTGTAATTGCAGAGAAATACATTTATTTTGGTCATTTCATTTTCGAGCAGGAAGCTCACCCTTCTCGTTATACCCTGTAGATGAACAGAGAGTTTGTTTAATTAACTACATATTCTTTAAATAATGTTCCCTTTTATAAAAAGTAGGATAATTATAAAAAAAATATTATAGCTCTATTACATAGGAAAAAAACTCTTTTTTTCTGTTGTCTCTTATTTAACATTAGGGACGTTTGTGGCAATAAATTTCTTAATCAACTAAACAGGTCACTTAAGAAATATTAAGTTACATTTGAAAACTGTTTAAAAAAAAAAAAAATCCCCATTCCAAAATGTCATGTGACAATCTGATTGGCTTAGGAGTGATGATGTCATATGGATCTTTGATCCTTTGAAGTTTTTCCTTAAGTAGGGGTGAGAAACAGCAATTTTTAGTTCGTTTCTTCGCAGCCTTTGTGTTTGCAGCCTTCAAACGTTCACTACAGAAACATTCGGAAACCTGTCAGAGTCATCGGATACAAACGCCAACATGTATCCAAGATTACGGCAACCAAGACAAAAAGATTACGCCGCCTCTCCTTCCACGCGTGGCCGGCCAATTTCTCCAAATGGCCTCTTATCCACTCAAAGGGCATTACGGGAGAGTAGAAATGTAAACAACCATCTCCAGAACAAAATTCAACAAATTGAAAAAGAAAAACTTCACCTGGAGAAGAAGTGCTTACAAATGGAAGCACAAAATAAACACCTGGAAGAAACACTACAGCGCCAGCCCGACATCAACATTATTAATGAGGGCTGGGGGATCAAGTTTGCTCAAGCCAGAGAGCAGATTGTATTCCTCATCAAAGAAAACAAGAAAAAGAGCGCTGAAGTTAAAGAAATGTCCGAGCATAAGATAGAGTGGGATCTCCAATACATGGACCAAAAGAATCACCTGCTCCAGAGAAAGCTTGATGAAGCTGAAGAAAAAAATAAAGAAGTCCTCCAACAGAAGGAAGAACAGGACAAAAAGCAAAAAGACCTGCAGCGCGAGCTCCAAGGCATGCAGGAAAAGTACACAATGGTGAAGGTAAGGTTGGATCAAACACTGTGCCAAAATAAAGACCTCCTTCAAGAGAAAGAGCAACAGCAAGAAAGACTGACAGAAGAAAAGTGCATTATCAAGGACTTAGAGAGTAAAAATCAAAAAATGCAAGGATTCTGTAATGAACTGAAGGTCAAAACAAGTGAGCTGGAGGGAGAAAAGAAAACACTGGAAAAACGATGCTCACAGATGCAGAAAAGGATCGATCAAATGGCAAAAAACAACTCAGAGCTCATTAAGGGGATATTGTTGGAATTCAACAACTTGAAGCGGGAAAACACCGAAATGCAGGCCCAAAAGCAAGACAAAACGCATGTAGACCTGCAGTGTACGCTCCACGACATCCAGAGAAGAAATGAGCAGCTAGAAGGCCTGCACAAAGAAGATCAACTGAGAAATGCAGACCTGCAGAAGACAAAGCTAACACAGGAGGCAACATCCAAAGACCTCAAAGAAAAGCTTGAAGAAACACAAGCAACATTAGAACAGGTGGAACAAACATGCAAGAAACTTAAGAAGCAAAACACAGAAACCATCGATGAGTTGAGAACCCTCATCCTGGAGAAAAAGGCGCTCGTAGAAAAGTCCATGAAAAAGAAGAAAAAATTCTTCAGCTTTTTTCGGAAGAGGGACAATACTGCTTCTTCAACTGATGTAGCCTCGTCTTGCTCCACCTCTGTTCACCCCCCCAACCAGTCCCGGCAGTTGACTGCCCCCTCCTGCCGGCGGTTTCTGCCCGTTTAAAGGCAGTTTTTCCTCCCCACTGTCGCCTAGTGCTTGCTCAGAGGGGATTGTTGGGGTTTTCTCTCCTCTACCTTGTTTCGTTATTTACTTGCTAACTTTTTTGCTCTTACTTCGTTTTACCTTGTTTCTTTATTTACTTGCTTGTTTAACTTTTTGTTCAACTTATCTAACAAAATAAACCAATTAAATTTATCCTTTGAGTACTGTTCATCTAATCTTTACAGAATTTCTCCAAAACACTTTCAAACATTCAGATCTGTCTTTCATTTTCTTCTTGAAACCTCATGAACGATGAACTAAAAACTCTGGAACATGGTTTGAAACACTTCATTTCATTTCATTTCATTTCATTTTTATTTATTTCACACTTGGTACTACAAATCAAACAAAACAACCACATCTTCTGTCAACAAAACACAACAACCATGTGTGAAAAGGAGCAGGAAGAAGAAAATATTCTTATTAAACCCTGCCCCCTATCTACCATCGAACTTATATCACCGGTGGGCACCAAAAATCAGGAACAAACTAATATTGACATTTCTCTCCGGTCGAATCCCAAACCAACATCACATTCATTCGCATTCTTCATACTGAGTTATCGTTTTAAACATATAACACTTTTTAAAACATTGTAAATTTATACAATTCTTTAAATTATAATGAAGTGAATTCCACAGTCTTATACCCCTAACCGTTGTGCTCATTAATCTTTGTGTAGTCCTGGCTAACTGATGTTTAAAATAAAATTTCCTTCTATTCTCTTCTCCCCTTGAACACATCAAAAATACTCTTTGTAACTTAAAAGGCAAAATATTATTTTTAGCCTTAAACATAATTAATAATGTCCGTAATTTCACTAAATCTCCTAATTTTAATAATTTTGATTCTATAAATAATTTGTTTGTATGTTCTCTATATTTAACATTATGAATTATTCATATAACTTTCTTCTGTAATAGGTTTAAAGGTTTTATGGTATCCTCATATGTATTCCCCCAAACTTCAACACAATAGTTGATATATGAAAAAAACAAAGAAAAATATAAAATACGCATTGTTTTATAATTTAATAAATCTCTTATACTACCCAAAATATAAATACTTTTGACCATTTTCTTTCTAATATGTTCAATATGAGATTTCCATGTCAAATTCTCATCCACTATTACACCCAAAAAACGAAATTCAGTAACTCTTTCAATCAATTCTTCCTCTATAAACATAATGACTTTATCCTCCTTTACACGATTGCCAAATATCATATATTTCGTTTTTGTCAGATTCAAAGATAATTTATTTACATCAAACCATTTTTTTATTCTTAACATCTCAGAAGTCATAATTTCAACCAAGTCTTTCAAATTCTCTCCAGAGCAATAAAAATTTGTGTCATCTGCAAATAAAATCGAATTTAACCTTTTAGATACGTCACAAATATCATTAATATATAAATTAAAGAGTTTAGGTCCCAAAATAGAACCTTGAGGAACACCACATACAATCTTCAGTCTTTCAGAAGTATTGCCAAAATAATAAACATATTGCAACCTATTCTCTAAATAACTCATTAACCAATTCAATGCTACTCCTCTCACTCCATAGTTATACAATTTAGAAATCAAAATAGAATGTTGTATCGTATCAAAAGCTTTTTTTAAATCAACAAATACTCCCACTGTGTATTTATTATTATGTGTTGCAGATGAAATATCTTCAATAAAAGCCAACAACGCTAATGCCGTTGACCTATTTTTACGAAATCCAAATTGGTTTTCATGTATTAGTTGATATTTTTCAATAAAACTATCAAGTCTTTGTGCAAAGAGTTTTTCTAGCAATTTTGAAAACTGTGATAAAAGAGACACTGGCCTATAATTGTTAAAACTATGCTTATCTCCTGATTTATATAATGGTATTACTTTTGCCACTTTCATTCTGTCAGGGAATACTCCTGACTGTAGCGAAAGATTAAAAATATAACAAAGAGGAGTACTTATACAATCTATTGTCTTTTTAATTATGACCATGTCTATACCATCACAATCAGTAGATTTTTTATTTTTACAATTTTTTACGATTGCTACTATTTCTTTTATGGTAGTATCGGCTAAGAATATGGAATTAACCATTCTATTATCACCTATCCAGGCTTCCTCATCTCCTGGATCATCATTTTTCCTGATTAGATTTGCTAAAGTAGGTCCAACATTTACAAAAAAAGAATTGAATTCGTTTGCTACTTCGGTCTTATCTTTAACAACTTGATTATTATTAATAAAATAATTAGGCCGAACTTTGGGTGTGTTCTTATTACCCAATACCTCTTTAAAAATATTCCAAATGCCCTTAATATTATTTTTGTTTTCCTGAAAAACTTTATTATAGTAATCTTTCTTAGCTTTCCTCAATATTAATACCAACTTATTTTTATATAGTTTATATTTCATTTCCGCATTTTTAGTTCTATATATTATATACTCCCTATATAAATTATTTTTCTTTTTACACGCATTTGCAAGACCCTTAGTTATCCAAGGTTTCCTATTTATATTCTTTTTCTTATGCTTAAATGATATCAATGGACAATGTTTATCATACAAGGCCAAATATATATTTAGAAATACTCCGTATGCAATGTTGACCTCATTAACATAAACCTCCTTCCAGTCCGTTTCCATGAGATCTTGTCTAAACCTATTAATTGCTTCATCATTTCTTAACCTTCTATAACTCACAAAACTAGCTTCTTTCTTTCTTTTCATATTTAAATCGAAAATAAAAAAGACTGGTAGATGATCGCTTATATCATTTATGATGAGGCCACTTTCAATATTATTCTCCAAACTATTAATAAAAATATGATCAATTAGTGTTTCTGATTTCTCCGTTATTCTACTCGGCTTTATAATTAAAGGATAAAATCCTTTACCATATATTAATTCAAAAAAATCTGACGAAGCCTTATCATTTGTCACTTTACAAAGATCAATATTGTAATCACCACACAAACATACAGTCTTATTTCCCTTAACCTTACTCAATAAATTTTCTACTGCTTCTGTAAATAACTCAATCTGTGATCCCGGTTTCCTATATATACACGTTACAATTATATTACTTCTCTTTTCTATATCCAATTCTACTGTCACAGACTCCATTAAATCATCCATAACAACAGACATACATTCAACTTTTTTACATTTCAAATCACAATTAACGAAAAGTGCCACCCCTCCTGCCTTTGTCTTAATTCTATTCACAAAGTACAAATCGTATCCTTCAATACAAAAATTACAACCCTTATTCTCATCTAACCATGTTTCAGACAGAGCAATTATTTGAAACTTGCCTCTCAGACTATACAGAAAATCTTCAATCGAAGCAAAACTTCTATAAAGACTTCTGCAGTTAATATGAATTAAAGAAAATGTATTGGCTATATCAACCTTATCCCTGAATTGCTCCTCTGTAAAATAATCACATGTGACATTAATTGTATTAAGCACATTCCTTTCAGGGTCAATACCTACTTCAAAATCATATGATTTATAATCTGTGTCGTCAAACATAATGCATAAATTATTCTAGCGCTATCTATTACCTCATAAGAAAGAGAAGGAAACAAAAAAAGAGAAAAAAAGGAGAAAAAAAAAAAAAAAACTGAAAAAGGAAAGAAAAGATCCTAAGCAATCTCACATTCATTTATCAACATATTTTAAAGTCCGTTGATCTTGTTATCTTCCATATCCAATTTTACAATTTCCTTTTGTCCTTTTCCTCCCGAAGTAGCATTTGACCTTGCCAAAAATAAACTAGTTATAGCCATAATTGGTCGCAACCATTTGTCTATCTTAATCATATTATCACGTATAATTGTCCAATTCCTCAAGTTCCTTAATCGTTACAACCTTGGCTTCTTCTGGTGTTCCATTCAGTTTAATCATCACTTTGCAATTCCTGGTCCAGGTTGCTTGAATCTTTTTCTCCTTCCGTAAAATACGAGCTTGTCTTGCAATATCTGCATTTCTTTTTGTAAGATGTTCATTCAGATATACTCCACTTCCTTTCAAAAGGCTGGACCGTCTCAGCAATTCTACTTTGTGTTTTCGATTAACAAATCTCACTACAATTGCTGGAGGAGCATTTTTGTGCCTTCTAGGAAGAGTATAGCATGCAGATATATTGTTACTATGCAGGGGAAGATTTTTACTCGAAAAGAATTCCACAACCTGCCGTTCCAACGATTGTAGCTCCTCCATCGGGGGCACGTCCTCTCCTCGTTTTGCACCAGTCCCAGATTCGGTAACTCTCGCATATGTTCTGTGTTTAGTTTCCAGACCTGTAATGACCATTTCCTCGAGTCGAGCCTGCTGTTCTAGGTCGTCCACCTTCCTTTCCAAAAAATGGATTGTCTTATCTTTCTCCTTGACCAGATCTTTTAGTTCTTTGATTTGCTCCATCATCGACATTAATATTCCTTGTTGCTTATTTACTTTTTCAATTTCCGACGTCAACGAATTAAGTGAATGCTTAATCTCTTCCAGATCTTCTTCGACTTTCTTCATCTTTGCCATTTTGTCTCTCTTTGATGTCAATTATTAGTACCTTTGTTTGCCCAAACAAAATCTATAGCCAGAATTATTTGGAATTTTTTCTTATCACCAAACATTACGGCACCACCGCAAGGACGCCAATCCGGCTGTAATCACGGCGCTAATGCATTGACGCCGTGCAGCCCTCACACTGAAATTGTTTCAGCTGAAACTGGCAAAGTCATACGTGCGTGTGTGAGTGTCACAGGTGATATGGTGTCATTAGTCAGGTCATCATGTTTAGGCTCATTCACGCCAAAATTATTTAGGCTAAATCTTTAAAACGGTGTCATTGCACACATTTTCAATTCATTTCAATCACACAAATGCAGAAATAATTATTTGCAGTATGTTCTCTGATTTATTATGAGAATGTCATGCCTGATCATTTGCATCCACAACATCAAAAATGGGGGCAAAAGGGAGGAGATCGCGTTTAATCAATTATAACACAAGGTCAGAAATATAAGTGCTGACATGAGTAGTGTCCACAGAAACCTCTGAATCTCAGCTAAAAACTCATGTAAACCATGTCTACAAACACCAAACAAAGCAAAGACACCAGACAGTTAAAAGAGCAGTTACGTCACCATGAATCTGTGGACAGGTAATATCCATATTTTGATTTATGATTTTCTGGACTTAAATGTGAACTGAAGCCTATTTTCAAAGGTTTTCTATGCTATAAAATACTTTAAAATAAACTAGGTGAGGGAAATAAAAAAAATCAAATGTTTCTATGTTTGAGTCACAGCAACTTTGACAGTAACATCTGCAGTAATATTCACATCTCTAATAGAGATGGACCGATCTGATATTACATATTGGTATCGGTCCGATACTGACATAAATTACTGGATCGGATATCGGAGAAAAATACAAAATGTAATCCTATCCATTAAATATCAAAAAAGCACCTCACAAAACTCATACTTTTCTTTCTTATTCTCATTTAAAATGTCTAGCTTTTATTAAATAATTATCTGAATCTTAGACCCAAAGTTTTAATCTGACGTAAAATGAATAGAAGTCCATTACTGTATATAGTAGCTATTAAGTCTAATATACCCTAGTAAGCTATAGTACTTTTTCCTTTGGGAAGGTACCATCTGTGCAGTCTGCAATTATGTTGAAGAAAGATGTTGAATCTATTTATTTATTCTTGAAAAATAATTTATTTCTGTGCGTTTTTTTTTCACACTGCTTCAAATTAAAGTTGATTACGTCGATTAAGCATCATGAGGTGGAGGGTGGGGGGTGGTTCCTTCTTTTTTCTTTTTTCTTTTTTTTTTTTTTGCTGGGAGTTTTAGAGCCCTATTAGTTAGGTTGCTTACTCTTTAAAATACCAGAATAGGGAGGGTGATGGAGTAGGTTTAAGATTATTAGATTGATCAGTATTGCTGAACTATGAAATATTTTGGGTGCAGTGCATTTTTTGCATACAGGTATAACAGAATAGCTTTAGTGTGTTTTTTTTTGGGTTTTTTTTACTTGAGTATGAACTTATACAAAAAGCAGCAAGATATTAAAAAAACAGTTTTATTGATTAAAAAACACACTATATCGGATTCATATCGGTATCGGCCGATAGCCAAATTTATGATATCGGTATCGGACATAAAAAAGTGGTATCGTGCCATCTCTACCTTATATTTTACATATATATAGCGTCACACCAACACTTTGAGTAAAGTCACAACATAATCAGTAAGCTATGATATTGCACTGGTGTTACTACTGCCATGTCCTCACAATCTGTTTATCAGTAATGTACACAAAATATGTGATCTCTACATGAGCTGTGGATTATGTCCCTTCTTAGTGGCCACATCACAAGACAGAAATATCTAATAAACGAGTAACCAGAGGCTGCTTGTTTGGAATCACATGCCACAAGCAAGAAAATTCCTCAGAATTCAAATTGAGATTTCTGTTGATCTTCTTTCATATATGAAGTATACTAAATGTAATTTTTAGAAGACCAAATATTATTTCAGGATAAAATGTATTACTGTTACGCAAGACTAAATTCATAAATGCTGTAAAGTTTAAATACGCTAAAAGTATCTAGATCGTTACTGTGCTTCCAGTTCTTTATGTGCCAATATGACAACAAAAAAAGATCTACTCTGTAGATAGCATGATTTCATTTGTGCCCACAGTGCACATAATATTCATTTCATGTTTACTGGTAACACAACACTTTGTGTTGGCATCAGCAAACATGGAAGGATAATAAATACAGACAAGGAACCCTGATGAGAGTTTGGCATTTAGGTCTGTTATTATCATTGTCTGTCTCTATCAAATCAAATCAGCTTAATGTTAGGCACACATTACACTTCCAACAGTGTTGAGTACAAAGTTGGCTTGAAATTTATAATTGATTTTTCTAACAGACAACATTTTAAGTGTGTATTCTGATTAGTGCTACACATTAACAGCATTGAGAAAATGCCAAGTGTATCAGTTAAGTTTGTCCTCTGTCTGCAGGCTCCAGGTAATGTGACAGTGCAGCCCAGAGCACTCCATCCTTACCCTTGCACAGAGGGAGTAGGGAAAAAGGGGAAAGAGAGGATAGGTAAACAGAGCCATTAGAGACAAATCTATTTCTGAAGAAAACAAAATCACATCATCAAACAAGAGAAAAAGAAAAATATGATCCTGCAGCCCTTTGGGCCCCAGCGTTGCAATGATAGCCGACTATGGCATTTGTCTTTATCAGCCTGCCTAGAGGGAGGAAAAGCATGGTGGGGAAGGTATGAGAATAAAAAGAGAATGAGAGACCATGGAAACAAAGAGCACTGCACCTTCTTTACTCGCCACAAAAAGCTAGACATATTTGTTACCTTTTTTTGCAATCACAACACGTGAACAGCTCTTGTACGATTAGTTCTTTCATACATGTGTTCGTTCCTGGTACGAAGTGGCTTTCAGATGGTCATTCTTTAAATATAGCAGAGCGAAGGGCTCAGTGGACAGCAGTCCACAGCATCATCACTCATGGCTAGCCTGGGGAGGCTTACACAGCTTCATCATAATGACAAGATTGACTTTCCAGATTTTATCCTTTCTCTGACATTTCGTTCTTTATTCTGCTCTGCAGTTGCAGCACCAAGGAGTCTTTATAATGCCTTTTGTATTGAGAGACACTCTTGAAATGGATATAAACAGCTAAACAGGCCATGGCAACCTTAAAATTACAGTATAATCTTAACATACGTTTTTGTATGCAATTCTGCTCTCTTAATTTAGAGTGATATCAAAGCATGAATCTTCGTCGAGCAGAAATAACAAAGCAGGGTGTAAGTCAAATGGTGCATCGTGTTAGATGCTAACATCAGCATGCTAATATGTTCACAGTGAAGGTGAATAGTCATTTTGCAGGGGTTTTTTTGTCAATAAACCAAAATGTTGTACAAACTGAGAATTTGATGTGATCGTGGCATTCACAAAAGAGTTAAAGGATCAATATGTGTACAGACTTAAAGAGATCTCTCCAGTTAGTGTTGTAAAACATTAACTGGCATCTTTCCTGAAGTCATTAGGAGTCATGTTTGTACAATAAATGCCACACCACTCCATCTAATAATATGGTAAGCCAACAAACTGACCAAATAATGTTGCCATATCAAATAAATCTATTTTTAATATCAAGTACACTTGTTTTACAGGATAATGTTTTTTTGTTTTGTTTTGTTGTGGTGTTTACTTTTTTAATGGATTTCCTTCGGAGATTAAATGCCGGTATTAGCCTTCCATCTTGGCTGGTTTATATTTTAGCTTGCCTGTCTTCATTTCTGATGCCAAGTCTTTAAACATGCTTCACCATTGCGTTTGTCCAATGCCAGTCATTTTTTCAGCATTTGTTTTCTTTCTTTTTTTTTTCTTTTTTTTTTTTTTTGCCCCGAGTGGGCATTCTCTGAAGGAGGCTTGTTTGTGCTACAGCCAGGCTCGCAGCTATTTAGTGGCTCTGCTGTTTCCTTCTCCCTCTGTTCAGTTTGAATACCCCAGGGAAATTTGGCTGTGTCTGATATCTTTTTGTTGTCCCGTTAACCAGTTTTTTATTTTTCCTCATCAGTATCCAGTTAGCCAGGATACTGTCACCAATTTTGATGGATAATTTCTGAAAAGTGATGTGAAGTGAAAGCATTTTATGGTTAGAAACCTGTATTTAACATATGGGCATATGTATAGCAATAAAAACAACAAAACAAACATTAACTAAATTTTGGCAACCACAATTGAGAATCTTCTGGCTTGTTGTACATCTCAAAACTCAGAACTAGTCATTGACTGGATACATCAGGAAGTTATAGAGTATTAAAATCATCAAAACTTGTCACATCTGACCAATGTGTAGCAGAAGGTAGGGAGTGGGATAGTTAGTGCCAGCAACCTCTGAAAGCGGTGCCAGTGCTGTTTGAAACGACAACACAGTCTTGTGTGACTGGTAAACTATCTGCCATCTGGGCTCAATTGAAAGGCTCAAGTGTCTTAATTGGACAGTAGTAAAGAAGCTCTTACTGTTCACATCAAGCAAATTTTCCCAGTAATATCTATTTTCTCTGACAGTCCCAGTGTTTCTGAAAGTCAAACCTAATATGGAGTCAATGTGACAGTGTTGATGATGATGATGATGATGGCAATAATCATCATCTGTGTCATCATGTTTTGCTTTAGTACTTCTGCAGGCTTGGTAATTCAGATTCTTTATGGCAAGGAATTCTAACAGCAAAATTGTCAAATAGCACGATAATGGTGATGGATACAGCAGTGACAGTTGCACTCTTATTTTAGCACTGCAAGAGTGAATAATGAGGCTCTTTCTCCCTCTGCCCTTTCTGCTTCAGGTCAGAACATTGCGTTCCCTCCGGTGGCTCTGTGGGTAACTGTTGGCCTGGCTATATGTCTGCTGGTGCTGCTCATTGCCCTGGCTGCTGTCTGCCGCAGGAAGATCAAGGAGAGCTGCGAGGAGGCCAAGAGAGAAGGTGGGGGAAATGGAGAGGTGGCTGTGCACATGCAACACCAGTGTATATTCTCACATTTCATGGGTGATGACCTCTTCAAATTCTGTGTTGAGTCCTCAAGGTTGGATAAAAGAATGTTTTAGGGCTGCCTTGCTTTCATTAGGAAATATGAAATATTAATCTTAGAGCAGTGGCAGCTTTTATCCCCCACAAAAAATAAAATAAAGTCATGATATTATGTCGTCTATTTTGATATTTTAGTTTTTGGACTATGTTTGCCTACTACATACATAATCCAAGGGCTTACTGAATAATGGATGTTAACCAGTGGTGCTCTCAAGCATTTTCAAGCCTTCTCAGGGCCTTCATTAAAATGTTGGATGATTTATTAAACTCTTCACATATTGGCCCGGTGGATGATGCAGTACTCCAATGTGTCGCCTAGATCACGTGGGAGGCACAATGATAGTGAGAGAGATAGAGGAGAAAGCAGAGATGAGATGTTAACTGCTCAAGGAACTGTGAGAATCCAGAGGGAGTTCTGGTTAATGCATATAGGCAGGATCTTGGATGGTGGGACACATATCTTCAGCTGAGAGGAACATCATTACTAGGTTCTGGTAATTAGCGTTGCGGAATAGCCAAGGATCGCCGCAAGTGCACAGAGAAAAAGTTTTGAAATGAGATAGATAGTGCAAAGCCACCAGCTCTGCTGTAATGAGATCTGCTCAGAGTGGAGGAGACATTTAAATAAAGGTCAGCCAGTGTCTGCACCAAGGCCCAGAGGTTTAAAAATAAATATGGAAGTGACACAGACTCAGAGTAAATAGCTCCATGGAACATATGAAATCAAATGAAATGGAAAGAGAAAAATATAATGCAGTTCCTCCCACGGGCAAAGGCCTCCTAGGGGTTGTGGGACCCCTTTCTTCAGTGGGCTGGAAGATGATCTGCTTGTCTCGCCTGCAGCCCTACCACTGAAGGCAGGATTGATTATGTGGTCATCCACTGCCCACCTTATTAAAATGTATTTTTCCGAGCACCGATCCGAAAAGTGGGAATGCTGACTTATTCACATATCATGCAAAGTTTTATACTCCTGATAAAGTGATACTCTGTGAATACAGATGTTGAGTGGCTTAAAATAGGATTGGTACGCATATATCCAGAGCTGTGGGGAGAATAGGAAGCAGGGATATGCAACTTAATTGTGGTTGTCTTATCTTTTAATGGTATTCCCGGATATGGTCAGATTGAAGTTGACACTCCTTTTCACTGTGTCTGGGTATCGAGGGTGGAAGGGTCAGTAAAAGTGGAGAAGTGAGCAAGTCATTTTTCTTCCCTGTCATAATGTATGTGGGGCACTAGAATATGTATCATAACAGAGCTGAGCTGCTTGTGGTATTGCAGCTGGAAGTGAAAGCTCCCTTCCAGAGGCAGAGTTGCCTCAACGCCAGCACGGCTCGGCCCTCTCCCATTTTGTATTTTTCATTCATACTTCTCTTTGGCCTCTTTACATAATTACTATGACTATGTGTCTGAGATATGCTAGCAGGGGCCACTGATCCATTTCTCTAAAGCATAATTTACATTCACATAAGCGTGTGATTTAATCAAGCCTACACTTGGGATCATCTGTAAGGGACACAGGACAGAGCTCCCCCGTGTGAGAGATGAAAGTCAGAAGGGAGTCAGTGTTTTCCCTGTGGGGCTGTAGCACAGTGGTGCACATGTTTTACTGGGGTTAACGGTTAGGCACAAAAAACAGGAATACCCCATGCCAAAAAGCTTTCAAGCTTTTGAAATAACAAAATTATTTTGTTCCAGGTGTATGTAAAAAGCACATTAAAACAGGCGTTCGTTAAATCTCTTACCAAAATACTAGCAAAATGGTTATTTTTTTTAAATGGGCAAAATAGCTTGATTTTTGTCATCCAGCACTCATTTTCAAAGGGAGATTTAAAACCCTACCAGCACAAAACGCAGCTGCCATTAAGTCTTGTGTGTTTTAATATGCACAAAGGGTTTATAAGAATAAGCCTCTGCTGCTTCTAGGGTCCAAGAATGAATTAATTAAGCCACTAATGAGTGTATTTCTAGTACTATTGGTTTCTAACTGTGGCCTTTCTTTTGCTTACATGTGAATCATTCATGATGGCACAGCAGTATTTAAAGAAATTCAGAAGCACAGGGACAGATGGCAGGTTGAAGAGGAACATTAACATTCTACTAGCTTCAATGAACAGCAATCTCTGTCCCCTGACTCTAAATACTTTTATGTGTTTTCGGACAGCTTTTGCACTTAAGCCATAGCCGCCCTCTTTGTTACCCCCACGCATTTGGAATACTGCCAGTAGGGGTATAAAATTATAACATTCAGTGTCCAAGGGAGACAGTTTTCACCCCTTCTCTGTGGTTGGCCTCGTCTTCACCCTGACGTTAAGGTGGCTTTTAAACAGACCTTACTCTCCTATCAAAGTCTTGTCCCTCAAGGTATTTCGACTGCTTCCATTTTTTAGGACTGGTCAAACTTGGAGGTGCTGAATAAAGACATGAATTCAAACAGGCTCATGTGGTAACATTATGGATTATATTGCTTTTTTAGTTTAAAGTTGCTAAAAATATGTCTGCTGAGGGCACTAAACCCTTCCCAAAATCTTCAACTCAGCTTTAAGCCCAAACCTGGTCCGATTAACGAAAATGTGTGATAATATATGACACATGTGTCAATGAGTGTAATACGTTTCCAAATACATCATAACACAGTGGAGGATAAACTAAGGAATATGGTGTGGGAAGACTTAGATACAGGCTGTTTGAATCTGGAAACTCAACACGTTCTGCTGCTGTAATAATACGGATTTTGCTTAATTTCCCTAGAGGATTATAGTCCCTGCTGTCAGAGTCCAGGAAAGTCAGGCAAATGTGCTGGAATATAAACATCTGAATTGTGTTTCCTTGACATTTAGTTTTGTTCAACCAGCAGTTTAATCTCATGTATCACACGCTAAAGAGTGGATCTTGAGTCTGATTGCAGTGAAAATGGTGTCACAGAATGCATATCTGGTGCTCGGATGCTCTGTCCCAGGCTATTTTTAGCCTGTGTGTGTGTGTGTGTGTGTGTGTGTGTGTGTGTGTGTGTGTGTGTGTGTGTGTGTGTGTGTGTGTGTACACGTATGCCACATGTGTATAAAGTGTGACAGTCATCACTGGGCTCCCTAACTCCGTTGACAGTGGTTTTCAGAGAGCCCACAGCTAAAGCCTAATGTGATTACTGTCTTTGTGAGAGAGCTGGATAGGAGGTTAAGGGGTAGATATGACTCTTTGTGTGTGTCTGTGTGCGCGCTTGCGTGTGATGTAGTGGGGGTACTATTGTTTGGAGCGTCATCGTCATATAGCTCTGTCATCACAGCGTGTCCTTTGAGCTGGGAAGGATCAGCTCACCACAGGCTTATGATGAAGTGACTACATTGTGTGCCTGCCTTTGTACTGTTGCTTCCACTGATAATGGCTCCTCTGTCTTCCCACAGCTGAAGAAGCCAAGGTGCTGGAAGAAGAAGAGGAGTCAAAGACAGGTCAGCCAAATACACACCTGGTCAAGTTTCAGCTTTTCAAATGGTCAGAGAAGAGATGTGGTTTAAAATAGCTTTTTTTTTTTTAAAGCTTGACATCTTTTAGCTTGTATCAAAAATGTTTAAATATGTTTAAATACTTCAAATGTAATCATGCATGCATGCCTGGTACTGTCAGTACCAGGCAAGGTAACAAAAAAAGAAAGAATTAGTTCCGTATTAATTGGATTAGTCAACCCAGCCAAGCTGGTAAACAAGGCAATCAATTCTTTACAAATGCAACACTTTGGATATGTGGTTTGATCTAGAAGTGTATGTTTTCCTGACATATGGGTTTCTTTACTTACAGTGCAGGGCTTTCAAGTTGCAAAAATATTAAATAATGCAAAAATCCCCCACAGTTTAGTCTAGCTTCTTTAACACGAAGTGCAGGTGTCAGGTTTGTAGGGACTCAACAGCACAAGTAACTGAATGTTAAGTTTGTTTACTGAAGTGTGAGTGAGCGTTGATGAAGCATGAGTGCGTGTGAGAAACAAGACCAGCTCCAAGCATCAAATCCATTCAACACAGCAACCCGGTGGCATAACTCTTCCACTGTGTGTGTGTGTGTGTGTGTGTGTGTGTGTAAGTGTTTGAGGCAGGGAGAGGGAGACGGGCACACTAATTTAGTGATGCCAACAAGCTGTTTTACATTATACATACCCCCCAAAGCTACAGCTATAAAAGTAAAATTTATCTTGTCTGTAAATTTAATGGTAACAAGTTCCACAAGTTTCAAGTTTCTCAAAATGCCAACAATAGTGCTGCCGTGTCCTGCATTTAAATTATCCTTTTTATCAAGGCAAATTGATTTTGCAATTGAATCCTGGCTGAAATGTGTTGGGCATATTGTTGTCACTTGAAATAAGTTGCCTTGAATTTTATGATGTCTAGCAAAATAAATACACACTTCTAGCAGTCTCCACGCCACTATTTCTTTAAATGTATCCAATGGGCCAATAGCCTAAAGTCGTTTACTTATTATTTAGAATTTTTCATGGAATAGGAGCTGGTCAGAGCTGTACCATCTACACACACACTAGCAGTTCTTTTGGGTAGTACTAAGGCAGAGAAAGATGCATGCTAATATGATAATAGCATGCTTGCAATTGAAATGCTAATCAGCTTGCAAGCGGATGTGTCAAAAGAACAAAAAACATAAACTTCTTGCACTTGTTTAAATAAGGTGCTCTGAGGTCTTCTTTTCCAGTAGAACATCATCTTACACTACCATTTACCAAATAAAAACAGTTACTGTTTACCACTATAGAATCACACACACTTTACTTTCACAAGTCTAGAGAAAACATGCATTTGTGTGTTTTACGACTTTACCGCATTGCGTCATAAAGTAAAAGATTACAAATGTAAAACAGCTGTATAGAAACTTGTTTGGCTGTTGGCTCATTTTCATTGGTAATTATTTCCTGTTGTCATCAGTCACCCAATACAGGCTCGTCAGTGTTGTTTCAAAGTGATTGCCAGTTTAGCTGATGATCTGACTGAAATGTGAGAGTTTTCAGTCAGAGTTTTTTGCCCTCAAATCTTCATATAGATTGGCCTCAGCACTACTGCTGGTAGCTATGTTGTTGGAACTGAAGCCAGCAGTAGTCATTTCTCTATTATTGTTTACAGTCCATCACAGGCGGCGCAGGCACTTCAGAGCACCCGTGTATTCTGAAACACATTCTTTAACTGCGAACACCTTTTACTGAAAATGTGAATAGTGTGTTCTTGCACAGCACTGATGCCAATTTACTAAAAATGTCACAATGTAGCTGTGTGGATTGTAGTGTGGAGGTGGAGGACTCAAATGCAGAACAAGGCAGAATAGGAAGGACAAGCTTTATCAAGGTTTATCAAAATTAGAAACATGACACAGAAAATCAAAACAAAACCAAAAACTGAAGAGCTGGGAGGTACCAGAAAACACGAGGGATAAACGGCAGGACAACGCACACTAATGCAGGAATTATTCTACAAGTTGGGTTGACACATACCATGAAGGCTGTGGTGTACCGATAAAAGGAGTTTCCAGATACATAAATTAGCACATAGATATCCAGCAGAAGCCTAAATTAAGCTTACGGGTTACACAGAAGGATTAAACAAATATGACATAGGATACGGGGAGGACTGAGTCCCTGTACTATAAAGCAAGTTCAACAAATTCAGGGTATCTTTACAATATCCAAATGTACTTATGCTAACATTTGCAGTCGGGGTAAGCGGTCACACGAAGCTAGCTATCAACTCAGTTGACTCGATAATTCAACTTAATTATTTTATTGCTGAGTGCTCTCTCTATGTTACTGTTTATTTCTAGCATGACATCTGCACATTAGAGCTTTGAAACTTTAAACGGGATACATTTAAACATTAAACATTACTAGCCCTAAGTAAGGAAATGTGGAAATCACTTTAATTTAAATACAGATCAAAATAAAATGAATTTCAAACGGGGATTCTTGGCATGTGTCCTGTTTTCTAGTAGGTACAACTCCAGCAGTTTAAAAGAGATTTAGCAGCAGATTAATATCAAGTAGAACAGAATTTATACATTTTCTAAATCTTCAAATTTTATAAACAATTCCTGATATTCACGAATGATACTCATGAGGGAAATGCAAAAACCTTCTCACCCCGCAGAGGTCCAAGGGATCTTCCAGGAATGGTGACGCTATTTTCTTGAGAACTGATAGATCAGTAGGCGGTTACCATGGCAATATACCATGGTAACTAAAGGTCAGCATACTAGAATACCAATGAAAAAAGGATTCGAAACACTTATAAAACTTATAAAAAGATCAAATCAGAAATTCAAAACTTTAGACAATAGAAATTCTTATGAAAACTCAAATAGATTAACTAACAATGCAGGACAGTAAGCACCAATCAAAACCAGAAACAGTGACAAAAATTAGACAATTAAAAAAAAGACTTGTGCATATTTGCAATGTAACACTGTCTGTGTCCACAGAATCTTTTCTTTCTTCTTTTTTTGCACTCACTACATGATTTGTATAGAAAGCAAAGTTCAGCACTGACAGCAGTGAAAATCCAGAGCGGTACAAGAGTCATTTTCTACTATTTCTAGAGACCACTGTGACATGGTTGTTGCTGCACTTTCTTTCTTTCCTCCTTGTATTGAGGATCTTCACTGTCTTAGTTTAGCATATTCGCATGTTATGTTAATATTTGCTCATTAGCAGTAAATGTAAAGTACCGTTGAAGTTAGAGTCTGAGAAGCGGGAAGAAGTAGTGGCACAAACACTGTAAAACTTCAGACTTGTTTACATGTCGTGTTAATTAGTAAACTTTCGAGATGTACCATCACATTGAACCAGAGCTGCAGGTTTCTTCAGTATTTATCCTTGCCTTTTCTAGTGTGCTAGTGAACGAAAATAAAATACTGTCATGTTTGCCTTTTTTTCCCTTGAATAGAGTATTAGTATTTAGTATTTAGTATTTATTTATTTTTTGTCATTGTCAAGAACAATGAAATTGCGTTTGGGGCTTCCATACAACCCAAAAAAAAAGAAGAAAATAATAAATACCCCTTAAAACCCAAGTGTACATATTTAACCCAGTGTGACTCCAATGCAATAAGACAATCCTTAGCAATAATGTTCGTAGAAATTCAGACAAAGACCTGAGAAACATGACAAAATACAACAATGCAACCCATTCAATATTATTGTACTGTGAGATATGATATCAGATATGATAGTTATCTATTTAAGAAAGAGGGGGGGGGGCAGGAGGGGGAAGAGAATAAAGATATGATGCACCAATGCAGACCAGTTCATTGCTATTAAGAAGTTGGATATGGTTATTGTCCGTGAGAGGGGGGCAGAGAGTTCAGGAGCCTCACAGTGCTGTGATATTTTGCTTAGTATTAATATGACCTTCTGAGTTCAGAATTAATTTTGCCATTAGCAAGCAGAGCAAGTTTCTTCTGGCTGCCTAGCCTCAGTAACTACCCCTCACAGCCCTGAGCAGTTCTCCCTCAAGCGTTAATGTCATTAGAGTTATTCATTTGACACCTTCTTTATTCTGATTGAATTATTTAGCCTTTCTGTGAACACCCAAGTCTAATACCATGTGATTTTAATAAGCTGAGAGGTGAAGGAGAGTCTTTGAGTGAAGAGGGACAGTGGCTTTTATTCTCTACTGCCTCTCTCATGAATGTTTCAGAGATCTGTGCAGCCAGGAGCAGGGTCAGCCATCCCGCAACTAGCGAGACTTAATAGCTCAGCTTTAGCCAAAAGGCCTGAGTAAAGGATAGCAGAGTTGAGAGACTGTAGTATGCATGCATGTATTGCAGTGACAAGAGCACAACTTGAGGCCACCCTTGGTCTTACTGCTTCTCGTCATCGTCTGCACACCTGGTTGATCCAGGTGGACATAGTAGGCGGTGAGCTTGTGAAGTCAAGCTAATGGCTCTGTCTTCAGAGATAGCTCTCTAAGCAATCCAGACAGCCAGCTTTGTTTTGCCATCTGGCTCCAATTGCGCTGACAAAGGCAGAGGTTCTTGCATGAGACAAAGGAGCTGAAATGAGGCCCACTTTAATAAACCCAGGATGATGGGGAGCCACGTTTGTGTGTTATCTTAATGAGCTGTCCAAAGGAAAGCGCGCCTCCCCTTTCAAAGCCAGCCTGATTGGAACAATAACCAGCGATAACTAGAGACCTGGACTCATTCATTTGCAGTGGGATAGAATCCCTTTGTTGCCTTTACAGCAGAGGCAAATAATGTTTAACAAACAGTGAAGCTCAAATTCTGGATGTATTTCTAGGGGCTAAAGCCAGCAGCAACCTTTTCACACACAAACACACAGTCGGAAGCAAAGGAACACACCCGCAGCACACAGACAGAAGCAGTGGTTTACACCAGTGCCCATTCACATGCAGATACGTGCAGTGCATACAGTTCTAGCTGCCTTCATCCCTTACCTCCGCTCAGAAATGTGTTCAGTAATCTGAGCATGATGTGCTATTTAGAGAAGGCCGCAGTCATGCAAGTGCAACTCCTGTCAGAACCTGACTTCAGTTTGTGTGCACTACCCTGTCTCCATAAGCCTGGACTCCAAGGAGTCAGGCCTTAGCAACAAGGCCCTGAAAGAGAGTGCCAGTCAGTGACCCAGTTCTTTCACGGACAAAGAATCATTGGAAAATAACAATTTGACATACTCCTTTAAAAGGAAGCAGAATTTGAAAAAGGGTTTTATTGACCCCTTTTAACTGAGGCAAGGTTCTGTGAAGGTGTAAGGTTAGGGAATAGCAAGCCCTGTAAAGGTGATGACAGAGGGAAGTCCCACCATCTTTTCTCACTCACTCTTCTCTTAGCAACTTTGTGCCAAGACCACCACTGAAAGAAGAATGACAGTTACTGAACTCATGTTAAAGATTCAATCCCAGCACTTTGTCACCTTAGATATTGTGATAATTTGAAACAGCTGACTGACTAAAGGCTTCAAGATGGTGACTCCAAACAGAAACAAGGACAGCCACGCTTTATGGATTACCTTAACGTCTTGTCTATTGAGTAAGCAAGTAGTTTTTAATCAATCTTAATTTGCAATGTAAAAAATTAGATAACCCCAAGCAGTAATATTTTTTTGATTGGTTGTTTTTTGGGGCAGATAAAAATAAATAAATAATCAGGTGTTCTTATTTGTTTGATGGTAAATGGCCTGTATTTGTATAGCGCTTTTACTTGCCCCCCCTAGGGACCCCAAAGCGCTTTACACACCCAGTCATCCACCCATTCACACACTGGTGGAGGCAAGCTACAGTTGTAGCCACAGCTGCCCTGGGGCAGACTGACAGAAGCGAGGCTGCCATATCGCGCCATCGGCCCTTCTGGCCAACACCAGCAGGCGATAGGTGAAGTGTCTTGCCCAAGGACACAACGACCGAGACTGTTCGAGCCGAGGCTCGAACCGGCAACCTTCCAATTACAAGGCGAACTCCCAACTCTTGAGCCACGATCGCTCCATGCTATTCTGTTGAGCTGCTCTCTGTGATATTAACCGACCAGCAACACCAACAAGAGGTTTAGTGGAAGGCTAGTTGCAAGAAAAATTGATGTAAACACAAATAAATATTTTAGGTGTTTTCTGAGATATGGGCTTTTCAATGTTTTATGAAGAAGTAAAAGATCTGATGGGCCTCAGTAGTTTTGCCAGTGTGTGTATTGTGATACAATAATTGTAATGGTCTAAATCAAGAAGCCCTAACCAGAACTGCATATTGCGGTGGAGGGGGGGGGGGGGGGAGCTTTCGGAATTGACTTCTTGGACTACATGGTATTACAAGTCGAAGCCTTATTTAAAAGTTGCACACAGTTTCCTTATAACATAACCCACTTTGACAGACCTGCAGGCCGCTAGCATACCATTTCACATTGCTGCAGTTCAGATTGAGAAGGCCTTGGAAGGTAGCCTCAGGCAGCTCTGCTTGACATGCCCTCCCTTTTCATTGGCACCAGAATCTCCACCACTGAGCTCTCCCAACGGTCACACATTACTGAGTAAAGATATGTAAATAGAACATTCATGTTGCCTTCATTATTAGATGTGGGTCACTGAATGTCTTCAAGAGCGCTAATTAAAAGAGCTCCCTGCACACCACTGCTTAGTAGTTGCGCACAATTATACAAGTACTGCATTCATGTTCTTTGCTGTTTCAGCAACATACAGTAACCTACATGTTTACAGTTGTGTTTTCAGCAAGGGTAAACCCTGAGGCAGCTCTTCAGGGTTAAAGGCCAAGTAACACTGATTCGATGATAATGGAATTATAAACCTCACACCACATGAATCATGTAGTCCTCACATCACATATAATCTTCTAATTATATACAAATGGTTGCATTATTTCCTGTATGCTTACTCATTATTTTATACATTCAGTACACGTAAGTTGAAAAATCAGCATTTACAAAAGTGAATTGCAAGTTGTTTGAGTTTAGAAATTCATCAAGAATGTGTTTCACAACAAACAACTTCTGCAGTGTCTTAGAGGTTATCTGTTGGTCTGTAAGGAAAAGGCCACCTGAACATTGTCAGAAGAGTAAGAAAGAACAGGTCCTAAATCATTTGGAATAATGAGCGTTGTCACAGTTAATAAAAGCAGCCAAACTGCTCACTGTTGCGCATCACAAAAACAGATCCCTAGTTCCACGGCTTAGATAAATGTAATAGTACATGTAAGTAAGAGTTTATGTTTTGGGTTTTTTGTGAAAGAATAAGACTACTTTAGGAGTGACAGCAATCTTCTTCTTTTTTTCTGGGATGAATCCCCCTGTACAAGTGCCATTTACATCCTCCTGCCATACCCACCCACCTTATAGCAATCCCTCTTCTGTCATGTAATCTGCGTTCTTCTGACAGCACAGCCAAGACCCAGTGGGAGAGTGCCTATCCATCTCACTACCCCAATCTGCCTCCCCTGTTTGGTTCCACATGAGCACTCAGCTGCTGTGACTAATTAAATAAAGCGCTGTGCCCTCTGCTTCCTGTTAGCCATGGCAAGGTTGGTGCACAAAGATGGAGCAGAGGGGTGCTACTGAAGAAGGGAACAGGATAACAACTACTAAGCCTATGATAATGCTTTGGTCTATAAGACAATGGACAAGAAAGTAACTAAAGTGACCACTGTACAGTTGTCATACAGTTGTTTCATATTTTGAGCAGAATTGTTAACTGTTTTCTTCTCTTACCTTCAGGAATGATATCGCTGAAAAGCTAAGGTCGAACGAATAAAGGTGAGTATATGTGTCTTTAAGTAGATCTGTTTTTTTTTTAATGTGTTGCTCAGTTGTCGCACTTGTTTTTTTCTCTTTATCACAATTGTCTGGTAGTCTTACTCAGTAGTAATGCTCTGGAGGATACGGGTAAGTGCAGCTGTAATGAGGCTAGGATGTATTAATTCAGCAGAAAGTCTGGAATATGACAAGTCTTGACATTTTGATTTTTGGAATCACAGGGTCACTGATTGATGTGATGAATCTATTTAATTTCATCTGCCATGCAGACAGATTTCCTGGACTCCTTAAAACCACAGTGAAAGTCTTAATAATGGTAAACAATTAAGCTGTGAGCTATGCAGGGTCTCTTCCTTTTTGATGGCATCTGAAACATGTGCTCAGTGTCATCCTTATAAAGCATTTAAACTGCTAGCTACACCCTGAACATAGCTATAACAGACTGCACTGATTTTTTTTAAATCAGAGCCTTAAGGTTAATAAGACCATTTTAAAATGTTGATGCTTTCTTTATAGATATTTGGATAATCTAGAATGTAATGTGTTTAGAAGAGTGCACCCAGTGTTGCAGGATAAAAGAAGCTTCTTTTTTTACAAACCCAAACTAACCACATCTACTTTAATCAGCATACAGTGGACACTTTGGTACCATCATGCTGGCTTTCTGGACATCCTTGTCACCATTAAAGATACACATGATTACTAGTCACTTTCTCTGTTTTTCAGGTGTTGGCACTTTGGCCGACACTTGTTGTCTTTTAAATGTGCTATACAAATAAAGCTGACTTGACTTGACTTGACTTGGGATTGGTAGATCTGACAACATTAGTGTATTTACAGAAAATGAAGAATGAGTAAAAAGGCACAGGATTCATGATATACTAAGTACAGCAGGGCTCGTGAGAATTTAGTCTTCACATTAGAAAATAGATTTCATCCATAATATGAAAATTAAAAGTCTAAAAATAAAGTGCAACAATTTATCCCAAGTAGCAATATAAAAGAAAACATTTATAGCATAGAATAATAGATAGTTGTCTTTCAATTTCTTAAAGCTTATATAAAAGAAATAAACTAGAAGTTTATTAAGTGATGCATAACCAAAGGCCACTATTTATGCAAGGAAGAGGAGAAAAGGCTTTCAGCACCATGGACAGCAACACTTTTACCCCCAAATGATTCAGATGGCTGAAGATCTGCATATCTTGGTAATGCTTTCTGAATGGGATTGCCTCCTTAACTCATTCACTGCCATTGACGTCTATAGCCGTCAACTGCAGTGAATGAGTCAATGGGTTTAACTCATTCACTGCCAATGGCTGGCAGTGAATGAGTTAATAGTGGTGATGTACCTGGCCAGTCTGAACTGTGGTCTCTTGTGAATTAGTGAATGACTCAGATATACCCCTCTGGAAAAGTCAAGAGTTGGTGAACATAAAAGCAGAGTAGTGAACTAGATTATTGAGGGGATTCTCCCTGGAGAGCGTGTGGAGAATTGTTACATAACTGTCAAGGGAATGTTGTGACCATACTGAGAGGAACCTCATCAGTACAGACGCATTATACAGAGTCACAAAGAAGTGGCCCAACAAGTAAACAGATAACTCACGGAGTTCTCTGTCTGTATGATATCCATATTGTCTGGAATGCAGGAAACTGCCTTTTTTTTCTTTCTTTCTTTCTTTTTCTTTTTTTCTGCTGCATTGTAGATACGTTCCCCTATGAGCACCTTCTACCTGGGCTGTCCTCCCTGTTTTAGCTGCCATTCTCCAACCCAAAAGATGCTCTCTGGGTATTTATACTTTTGGACTGAATCCATTCATGTTCTCTATCTAGCCTGAGGGACTTTGGCAGTTGTTTGTCATCTGGGTATTATCACAAGGGCATTGTTCTTGTATATCTTTTTCCTTAGTACTTGAATTGCAGTGTTTAAATTGCTGGGTAACTAGGCACTTCTCTATATGGCTATGTTAGCCTTCTCCCCCCGAACACAGCACATGGCCAGGAAAGCCCAGAACCTTAGAGCTATTTTGGGAAAGCTTCAGTACTGTATCCAACAAAGGACAGAAGTTGTTATGAGGAAAAAAGATATTTTTGTCTTCAAAGCTTTCTTTTGTAAGTGAAAAGATATATTTTCCCCTTTGGTTTGACATAGATCTTTTGATATTAGGTGCTGATATGTTGGGAGACATTTTAGAAGGTAGTCCATTCATTTTGATTTGACAAATACTGAAGTATTTTGTCACTGAGGTGCTGGAGAGATAAGAGTCTGTCTTTTGCCAGAAAATGAAACACAGCTTGTTTTATTTAAAATTTCTGATACTTTTGCTGTTGTTTTTTCAGAGTATTCCACAGTAAGTTTGCCGTTATCTACAATTCAAGTTCTAATGCATTTAATTGTTATCCAGGTCTGTATGTGTGTACAGATTTGCATACATACAGACCTGGAGGTCTCTGTACAGATACAGTATGCACATGGACCTCGAGCAGTTATATTAGCAATAAAGAGATCAGTATGAAAGGTTAACAACTCTGTCCTGAATTAAGTGTATATAATTGTTCAGTACAGACACACTGAAGTATGGGGTGAAAAACCAGCAGGCGTAGGGATAGGATGCAATGTAATTTAAATATGCGGATAATGGCTAATTTTCAAACCATCTCCACAAGATGACATTCACAGTGTTGTACTCTGTTGTACTCATAAAAGTGTGACAAACAGTTGGCGGGATGTTTTCTAAGCTATCCCACCATCTGACAAGCCGTTCCAGTGGAGTTTATTGGCTCGTTTACTTACTACCATCACACATTAGCAAAGTATAGATCACAATGTTCTTCGCTGGGCCTCTAGCTCGTACTTTAATAACCAGCAGTTTGGTGTCGATTGTGTGAATACTTTTTATTATAAAGCCGGACAGTTACAGCTTGTTTTTATTATACCCTGATTGGTCATTGCCATAAAGCAGCAGCACCATGCAGAGTGAGTAGAAGATGATGGAGGGTACAGAAAGTAATTTCCTGTAACTAGCCAAAATAAAGTCTGGCCAGAAGGAGTCAAAGAGAGGACATTTGTCATTACTGTAGCATCTACTGACTTTCATCAAGACTGTTATTGCAAGGTAATATCCTGCAAACCTCAAGACCTCCCCACTGCTGAATCATCCTGGATCAATTATTCTAATATTTGTGTGGCAGCTTTGCTATCGATTAATGCATTTATGCAGAGTGCAGCATATTCTATTTAATAAAGCGAGGCTCTGGATTTAATTAAGTCGTTTTCGAGTCAGGGGGCATTTTGTTTTCATAAACCTTTGCCTTACATGTGTTCATTTGTGACTTTTATTTATCAACTCAAACTTTTATTGTTTTATTTCTAGCAGCAATACACACAGACTGTAGAGATAATTACTATCTGTAGAACACTCAATATTTTGTAGATTGTAAACACTGTAAATATAAGGTGCTGATCATTATGGTAACTTATTGGTCCTTGAAAATTTCTGTTAATAAAAGTTCAATTCTATATGTGGGATATTTTCAGCATTGAAAGGTGTCAGATACAATTGATGGGGAACAACAGTTCTTTCTTTAAAGTGAGATTTAAAAGAGAGGTTTTTTCATTTATTCCCTCAACAAGGAGCTCCTTAAAGTTATTAAACATTTAACAAAATCTCCTTCTTGTCCACAGAACACCGTGAGTCCAGTTTTTCATAATTGTCATTTTAGTTTAAAATCTCCCTTTTGTATTTCTGCCTATGGAAGGATATTCACTGAATAATGATGCTCCCAGCAAAGCTTCGAGGAAAAAGTTGAACATCGATGCATTGTTCTTAGAGAGCTGGAGTTATTGTATCACATCGTACAATGGACTCGTCTGACATAAAACAGCGAATATCTTAGAAGTAACATTATCTAGAGAAACCTTAGAGCTTCCCAGGTGAAATTCTGCATTTCATTGCTTGCTCTCTCTGTTCGTAATTTGAAATGATATTTAAAGTCTTTTATTCTTTGTGCATGTTAAGGGGGGATGAGCACTGGTACTGCGCAGAACCTTGGCCTAGCCAGAGATAGCTGCAAATGAGATGAGAATAAATATTCAAAGGGAGACATGAAGGGAATAAAGAAAACTCAGTGAAATAAGGGGTAGCACGGACGATCCCGGTCATCTACCTGAGGACTTTCGATGAATTCCAATGAGAGTGCAGATTACATTTTTTAAAGATAGGCCCTATAGGTGCAATTAGTGCTACATAATGGCCCTTTTGCAGCTCCTTCAGCAGAGTTGTGAAATATTGATTTAATTCACCCCTATATAATCACTTAAACTCTGCACTGTCATGCGAATAATACATCTCATTGTTGTATTTCTATGCAGTAGTAGCTCCGGCTTGGCTCTATCATGGATTTTTAACTACATACTGTGCTGCAAATAGGGAGTTCTTTTTCAAAGATATGAAAAGATGAAAAGGGGGGAGATGTGGTGAAATTTGAAAACAGAAAACTAGCCTGAGTGTATTTTAAAAGCTAGCTGCAGCCAGGTGTACTCTAGAAGATGGGATGTGAGTTCTCTGATGTTGTGTTTTTTTGGAGCATGGAGTAGTAAAGGGCAAGGGGAGCCAGAGAGGAGGTTCTTGAATTCCGTGTTGTACGTGGCAGGTGAAGCCCGGCAGACACTGATCATGTCAGACAGGACACTTACATTGGACTCACTCCAGGGAGGTGTGGGGTATCTTGAAGTAGAGTTTGACTCACTATTCCAGTATCTCTGATCTCTGCATTATTTATGCTTTTGTCTCAGCCATTTATCAGCATTTTTATACCTCGCAGCCTCATTCTACAGTACATCTCCTGTGATGGAGTAGGTTGCAGCGATGATAGCCTCTGAGGGAAGCCAATAACTGAATATAGTAGCTCATATTGATATCAGAAAACTGTGGAATGGACAAGTGTGCTGCGTAGCAATCTCTGCATGCTGTTGAAAACCTTGGCAAACATCCATCCACATCAAAATAGTGCTGTGAAAAATAAAATAAAAATAAAAGACAAGAAGGAAAATGCTGTGCTGGCTTCGCTCTCTTACCTTTATATTAATTTTTAGGAGATGAAACTGGTAATATGTGAGCTATGGTAGGAGTTGCACAGCAACTGAATCACTGATCAATGACAGCTAATGAACACGGCAGGAGTTCTGCTCTGTTTGCCACTCGACAGAGAGCTGCCTTCTCCAGAGAGTTACTTCTCTACTGTTTTTGCCAGGAAAGCACAGGAGCCTTCATTGAAACCAACTGCCTCTGGGCTCAATTAACTACCATAGATTACTCATAATGCAGATGAAAGACTGCATACGACAGCGTGTTGATGTTGGAAAAACGTGCGAACACAAAGTGGATGCATTCGTGGATACAGACCAAATGGACACTGATTGTGAGATATGGGATCAATGCATAGATTATAAAAAAGCCTCCACACAAATAGCAGCAACAATAACAACAAAGTTATTATGCTGATAATGATAATAGACACTGTTGTGTGTACATGTTTGTATCTTGTGAGATTATTTTATTAGGCTCTGTGCAACACGGTAAGGACAGAATGACTAAAACTCAATTATAATAAGCTATAGCATCGGTTAATATTCCTCAACTGTCTTTTTACATTGAAAATGTTCAGTTCATATCAAGCAACACTGGCTGGCACCTACTTTTTATACATAAATTACTCATCACTTGTAAAAACTGGTATTTTTAAATGGATCCCAGCGTATTGTTTATGATGCTGCTGGTTATCAAAGTGAATATGCTAAGCACTAGAGAATTTACAGATGGCATAAACCTAAACACTGAACAAACCCCCCACTGTGAAGGGAATATGTTAACCATATTGCTCGGAGAGATGGCGTGATGACTTTCATGGATAGCTTTCAGAAGTGTGCACATTATTGTGAAACTACAGGAGAAATCGCATGATTAGACAGCGGAAGCTTAAACATGCACGTCTTGGCAGGCTAACTGCTTCAGTAATGCAGAAGAGTAGTTAATGAGATAAGAAGGACCATGATCAAATGCGAAGAGCAAGCTATTCAGAATCAAGTGCACAGAAGAGATGTTGTTGAAATGCACTTGTTAACACGGTTGTAAGAATGTTCTAGATTTTCTTTTCTTCTAATGGAACCATTAATTCTTTTACTATCGCATCCAGCATAGTAGTGCATGAGTAAATATTCAATCTGTCAGTCAGTTAGAAGTGATCATTTTGCTCTTATCCTCAGAAATGACCTGTGTGTTCAGACCATTGTTTATCACGTACAGGCTTTTTTATTGCTTGTTTTTTTAAGCAATTGCCCGATTACCCGTGTCATTTCCATCCTTCCACTTAACAGTCTGTGACACAGCCAGCAAAACAGTGCAGGAACGCACTGGCGTATAAGTAATTGTGCATCAGGCAGCAATGGATTGTTGCTATAAAATGAGTACCAAACTATTTTTACACATCACAAAACACTTTTATTCTACGTTAATAAAAGTCATTTAAAGAGCCAAAAAGATACCCGGAAACCTACTGAAATGGGAAATATGAATCTTCCATAAAAACATTTGGAATTGACCTTTATGCACAACTGTAATGGACTAAAGTGTGCAATGAAATGGAGCTGAATCTAAAATCTTTGACGTAAACATGTCACAGCCCTTTAGCTGTCTCTCAGCTCGCCTCAGTTCAGCTTGTAAGGTGACAGTCACCTTCATGCTGCATCAGGGAACAAATGAATCACAACACAGGTAAGAGACTCTTGGCATGTCATCCTGTATGACACTGAATACTCCTCAAAGTTAACATACTGAGAATACAAGTGGTTAGGGTAAATGATCGACTTGCCTGTTGAGGTAGCCAGCGTCCCAGTGTGCGCCCAGAATAAACTAGGGCAGTTTCTTTACCCCTTTTTGTACCTTTCTCCTGGTACTGAGTCACCTCACCTTTGGGGCTTACCACAGGAGTCTCTTCAAATGATCCTTTAGACTGAAGTGAAGAATCAAGATTAATGCACTTCCACGTCTTGCCCAGGCTCTGGGGGGAAAAGTCTTATAATTAACACCAGGGGGGCTGCAGACTGCTTTTGGAAAGAGGTTAAGGGTGGGGTACCGCGACCATAGGAAAAAGAGCTGATAAAGGTGTAAGATTTTTAGAGTGTGATATATGCTGCTGCTTTGGAACAACAGTGTGGTAACAGAATGACCTGTCAGACACCTCACTCTGGCTTATTGTTATTGGGATAAAGTGGAAAAGCCCATAGCAAGAGCTGCTGCATTACTCCATCATTCATAGTGATCATTGTTATATGTTCTGATCTATTGAATTATCTCTGCACGGGACCAGGGCCCCCCTCCCCCTTAGATCCCAGCACAGGCCTGTGCCCACAACTCTTCTTAACAGTTTCCAGTTAAGTAACTGTCTGCGCCGATTTCCAGAGAATATGACACGTATGTAATCCTTTATCACTTATTGTTTTCTTTGACAAGAACCAGAGGAGAAGATTGATAGCATTCTTCCATCTGTAAGTATGAAGCTATGGCCAGCTTGCTTCCCAGTTCTTCTAGAGCTCACTTTAGAGCACTTATATTTAAAGTATGGGTTTTGTGCAGGTCTACCAAAGACAACATAAGGTGTTAATAGATGCTAGTAGGCAGATTTTGTTACTGCCACTCTTTCTTTCTGACCCTTTTTCTTATTTTCTTGTCCTATAAGGTGCTCTAATGCGGGACTTACAGTATTTAGTAATTATTTTTAACTTAAGAATAGAAATTTTTAATGTTAATGGTACTTCTTTTTAGTTCAGACAGGGCCACACTCATAAGCCCAACCATGTAGCTTGCTTCATACGTCCTTTATTCCTGCTGCTCTGTGCTCACCTCATCACACTACATTGCCCAGATACACTGAAATTCATCTCCTTCCTCCTCATTGTACATATTGTATTTCTTTCATTCAAATGGTTTAAATCTCAGTCTCTGGGATGTGATCTCAGGGACAGTCAATGACAACGTATGTCATTCTAAAATAAATGGTGAAATCTGACTTAAGAGTTCTGCCTCAAGTAATGCGTATGTCACGAACTCTACAGCTTATTTTTAAAAGAAGGTGCTGCAAAAAAAAAGAGAGAGGTAATAAAACACTTAACTTTTTTAGTACCTTATTTAGAGTCACATTCCTCATACTTTACTCGAAGGCAGTGCATTTA
This sequence comes from Mchenga conophoros, assembly GCF_057382185.1. NCBI lineage: Eukaryota > Metazoa > Chordata > Actinopteri > Cichliformes > Cichlidae > Mchenga > Mchenga conophoros. The sequence continues at coordinate 11,842,777 of NC_140526.1, forward strand.
CATGCATGGTTAGGCCTAATAATAACAGCCTTTTGTGGGTCTTCCCACACTGATGATAGTAACTGCTATTTAAATATATTTCACAGCATACAGTTTTTGTCCTGCCGTAACCCTGGCATCATCTTTACATTATAAGCTTCTAGGGTATCTACTTAAAAATAAATATAAATGTACTTTTAAAGGCAGAGATGTCTAACCTATCATAATTATTCATTCTTGTGCAAAGAAAGCGTCATGATGTGTTTATCATCCGGTAACATCTTTTAAGTATCACCAAGGTTTAGCTGCTTCCTCATTATTCTAAATTCGTCTCCAAGGTTATTCTCAGTGGTTTTCTTCCACAGCGCTATGCCTGATCTTTGTCTTTGATTGATATTCCGATTGTTCTTGTGTTGCTTGTTATTAACTTGAAGTTTCATGTTATTCTTTTAGGGAGAAGTTACCAATGACAAAAATGAAATGGAGCTTATTTTACTGTAAATGAGGAATGAAATGGGCACAGTGTGGATTTAATCAATCATTAGATTGAACCCCCTCTGCAGCTGTATCATTCAAGTGAATATCCTCCTGTAGCCCCAGTAAATCTGTGGTTCCTTGTGTCTCAGGGTTTGGGTTGCAGGAGTGGTTTTGCCTTGCCAGGGCCCCTCTGGATTCTCAGACAGAAGCTGTTAATTAAACATTTAAAGTGGATCTTACTTTTTGATTACCGGTGGACAGCTTGTTATTTTGCAAGATTCTACATTACTGTGGTGTAGCTGTATATTCACTGAACAAAGGGTGCTTTTATTTCACCTCTGGGCTCAAAAGCTTTGATGACTTTGAAAAACACATCTTCAGAGAATGTGTATGTCTGACTCTAAGGGCAGATTTGAATCAGTTGAAAAATCTGTTGTTCATTTGGTTGATGGATATGTTAGGAAGTCAGATTACACTCTGACAGGGAGCAAATGAAATGGATCTTCTTGTGGCAAGCTTTACAATTTGCAAAGATTCCTATCATTCATAATGACAGTCTCTACAACTGTATCAGTTGTTGCTCTGACATTTTGGAGCTGTTAGCAATACCCTTAGGGCTTTCATTTAGGATTTATCCACATCACACCAGCTGTCATGTGTAAAATATAATAAAAGGATGATAATAAGCATTAATTAGGAGGTAGGAGCAGCTTGCTAACAGGACTATTTTTGTACTTCCTGTGATGAAATTTATAGTGAGGGCTTCAAACACCACAATACATCTGCTTATTGAGTGCACAGAGTCAAAGCTTTTCAAGTTATATCCTATCTGAAACAAAAGTAGATTCATGACGGGTTTAGACAGCCAAAGTCTTAGTGGTACAGAGAGCACACAAGTCAGATTATTAGACCCTCTCAGAGTACATTCATCTTAGCAGGAAACATAAATGAAAATATCTGTCTTCAATATGTTTATTTAGGAGTCCAGCAGATGTGGCTAAATTGACTATTGCATCTAAAAACTGAACCTCTAAGTGTGTAGGCAACTATACTGCCTTTAAAAGCTTCAAGTAGAAGAGCGTCATGTGTGACATAATTAAATTCCTCCCAAGTTAATTCATACTGTTTAATGATGCAGGGAGAACAGTTTCTTTCGCTGCGCTAGCAGTGGGATGGTCCACGGGGGCCACCAGTAAGGGGAAGTTCAGGAAGACACAGAGAGGAGGATAGAGAGAGACTTGTAGGTTGTAACAGTGTTGAAAAGACTAATTCTTACTGGTGTAACTGTTTATTTAATAATGTGAAATCCACTTGGGTTCTTTTGACTCTTTCTTTGCAATTTTTAAATTATTACTGCCACTAATAATGACAATAGTGCTTTGAAAATTGTTATTTACTTGGTGTGAAGCTGACTCATCACTATTTGCATTAGTTATTTCGTTTCTGTGTTCTGCTGTGATCGTCACCTTTTCCACACTGAGCAGGCTGATGCCGATTTTCTTTTTGTGCCTTTTTTCAGGAGTCAGGACCAGATGGGGGGGAGAAGATGAGTCTGGCGGGTGATCCCACTCCACCTATCCATCAACCTGGAGACTATTTCCAGCATCCCCTACAGAATGTCAAAGCCTCGCTGAGCAGAAGACGAGTCCATCATCTTCTTTCGAAGACTTTCCCTCGAGTTTCCATCAAAACACATAAACACATCATGTGCCATTATTTTCTATTGCCCGTCCTCCCTTTCTGTCGACGGAGGGCCACGCGAGTGAGTGAATGCAGTTGAGTGGGTTGTGTTCTATGCAAAAGAGAAGCTCTATTTGAGAACTACAGGATGTGACAGGATCCTTTCTCTGTCGCTGAGATCACTCTGTATGGGTAGTGATGGGGCATGTGCCAGAGATCTCCTGTCTAATAGGAAGTGAGACACTTAAAGAGATGACCCTGCCTCAGTTGCTATCACTGTCTCTTGGCCAGGGAGAGAACTTGGCTCTCCCATTACTCCTGCACTTGCTAATTAGCATCTGTCACTGGAGTAACTTGTACCTGTCAGTGTGTGCCGCTCTCCTATGTTCAGTAAGTTGAGGGAATTGAAATTGAATGCCAGCTAAGCTCCAACAAACTGCAAATGGTGCATGGGATACACCCTGATTTCCTCACTGACCTGACTGCCTTGTATGTAAGAATTTTTTTTTTTTTAATGAAGTCAGACTATCACAGCTAGCTTCTACAGCTGGTGTTGAAAGATTTATCTCGCCCAGGCCAGGGGTTGTGCAGGTTGTTTTATTGCAGTACTTAAGTAGATTCCTATGCAGTACAGGTATGTCCATGTATGAATGTCAAAGCCATTTGTGTTTGATAACCGAATGCCTATTTACATTAAAGAGACATGGTGAAACTGGCTGGTCATTGGTAATTATTGGTCCAGTTCCCAGGGCCACTGTGTGTTCGTTCAGGCAGAGCAAGGTCGAGAAGAGAAGACATTTCTTCTCTTCACTCACAGGATTAGCCACGCAGTTCAAATTTGTCCTTCCACTTTTCTATTAGTTGATATGTCTGCCGACTACCCTATTCTACATAATGAGTAAAACATGAATTATGGTCAAAGTAACACAAATATTTCATTTACATGCAGATCAACACTGACATGTTGAATTGTTCCCAGTTAGACGCAGTCCTATTTTGGGCCTAATCCCTCTCTGTTTGCAGATGCTCAGTCATCCCAAACATTTTACTTGTTTTGAATAATGGATTTTCTCTGTGATTGTTTGTTCCTGTCATATATAAAATAGCTACCTTGTATCAAGTCTGACTTGTAGAAGTGTTGCAGAAATACCTTCCCAGCACACCTAACCATACTGATACCCATACGGCATTCACAGGAACATGCGCGCACACACTGTGTCCTTTGCTTAAGCTGGCTGAGACTGTTGACCAAACCCCAGGTTGTGCCCAAATGCGCAGATCTCTCTGTACAGTAGCCCTTGACCTTGCTGTGTGTCCTTATAGCCCAGACACCCGCCTGAAATTAAATTACAGATTAGTGGCTCCAGGCCCAAAGAGGGGTTTATTTGGTTGGCCCTTCAGTGAAGCGCTCATTTTCTCATTCACAAACTGGAAAAGATGTTGTGGGATTTAAGGGAGAAAATTCCAGTCTTGAAGATATTTTCTTTCTTGTGACAGCGAGTGCTGCAGCCAGTGGTCACATAAAATTGAATTGTCTGCAAAGATTTCTAAATCTTACATTATAGGAGGAAGTGACAGAGGCTCAGCTGAACTCTGATGAAGCGTCGTCTCAGTAGGTCATAGTTACTTTTTGACCGTCCTGAATAGGATTTAAAAAAAAAAAAATTATTATTTTAGGGAAAACAAGAAAGGCAAATGTTACGCTAATTAAAAATTATATTCACTTCCAACTGCATTCACATACAGTTTGTTTGAAGGCAGAAAAAGAAAGTGTGTTAATTATTTTAATTAATTAATGTATTTATTTTATTAGAAAACTGCCTCATCTGGCTAAATTAGATGACCGATGCTCTATATTAGCTTTACTTACACAAAACTGATTTTTGTCCCCATCTTCTAGTACTGTTGCAGTAGTGCTAATACTTATTACAAAAAGATGATAAACCAATGATGCATCACATCAAAATTTAGACTTGTTTGGCTTTAGATTGAAAAAGAGTTCAAACTGTGAGACCTAAATCTCTTCTGGTGCATAGACTCATGAATATGACCAATAATAATAATATGGAACCTTTGTATAGTAAGTAGCATCTGTGATTTCAAGCAAAGCATCCCTGCTCGTGCCAGCTTCTCATTTGGCAGTGCAGTCCAGTTGGCATACTCAGTCATTTTAAAATTCTTTGTACTTGTTTTTTTCCTTTGAAATATAATCTTTTTTTTAAGAGTTGAACGCTCCCTTTCATCTGTGGTGATGACTACATGTTACAGTTACCATGCTTGGAATACTTCAGAGGTGACACGAGTGTTTATGAAGTCACTCAAACACGAAATGAGGCACACTGATTTAGACGAATTCTGAATTGGGACAAATTCAGCATACTTTTAGATGACCTAACAGTTGCAGGTATTCTACGTTTCTACTTTGTCAATCTGCAAAGGCGTAGGAGAAACAGCTGAAGTTCTAGTACATAAGGTTTAAATAGTTGTGACACAGGCACACTTCACACCTTGTATATACTTATATGTTGGCTGTTTGTCAAGTCAAAAAGGAAAAGAAAACTTCACAATGAAAATCCAGTGAAAAATGTATAAATGTTGCTGTCAGTGCAGACAAGATGAAACCGTAACTTATTTAAAATAGTATCTATTTTTCAAAAAGCTCTCCCTCTTTTACTTTCCAGAGCACAGCGTGCCTCAGATTGTGGTCCAACCCCACAATATATTTATGTAAGCACTTCTGCTACTCAGCATTTAACTTAATTTGAACATGAGGTTCTAGGAAAGTAGTAATTTAAATGGGGACAGCTGTGCTCTTTAAATTTTAGTACATGGTAAATGCTCTTTTGGAAATGTACTTTCTATCCCTTTTGTTTAACAGATTCTTCTGCGTAAGCATCCTTTCATTACAACATGAATAATTTCTGTCACATCTATTAAAAGTAATGAGTCTAATAGGAAGAGGCAAATGGCAAATTCACCCTTTCATAGTTACTGGTGATTTGTATTCTGTTTGTGATGAAACACCTGAGGCCAGTGACTCCCAGTCCAAGTACTCTGGATCTAGAGTTCGGCTGATTTCAGTCTAATCATGAACTGATTCACACCAGGGACTGCAAGTGACTGCAATTAAGTTGGCTGTAGTAAAGAAAACCAGCTCTGCAACCAGGATTGAAGACTGCTGTTTAATTGGTTTATTCATGGAACCATGGGACAGGCCACTTCATCACAAGTTATCAAGATGCATGTAAATAATTTGTGCTCTAGCCATCGGTCAGCTACCCAGAATTTAAGCATAGCGTGTAAACACCTACTAAGAATTCAGCTCACTGCGAGCGTCCTTGCATCATTTTTACGATCTGCTTGGTTTGTTCACCACTTAAGAAGAAAACACTGCCAGCATTTTACACTGTGTTTTATTTCTCCTGAGGAGGTTCAGCAGTGCATTTTGTATGCAGAGGTTGGAGCAAAACATTAAACAGGCAACTGCTGTGGTGTTTTACCAATATGCACTCTTGTAAGCTAAGACCAGCACTTCAGGAACAAAGCTGCTAATGGCTGTGATGTTTGATGAATTTTTGAGATGCCATTCAAACCATCGGCCTCCATCAAAATCCACAAAAGCAGGCTTGGTATTGTGTCAACTTCTATTAAAAGTGGCTTTGTGTTTATGTTAAATAGTAATCGAAATCCAATACATTGCACAACCAGACCAGACCTAGAAAGTACTTGAAGTTAACCTGAGCATAATGCATAATATATAATGTGT